>NW_027288816.1:0-323606 GCF_037038585.1 Patagioenas fasciata | reverse complement strand
AAACGCGTGGCCACACACACGCACACATCCGCAAGCGCGCCTACTCCCATCTATTGAGGGAAAGACGGACGAGCTCTTTGGTTGCTCTTCACAGGCTTGTCCCTGATCTATAGCTGAGGGCAAACACTTGTGTGCTTGTGGGAGAGCCTGTGTCTTTCCTGGAAGCGTTTGGGAGTTTTGCTCAGACGCGTGTTTCCTCAAGTTCAAGAATCAAGATCTAGGATACCTGCAGACAGGTGCCTGTTTGTGTGGAGACAGTCTGTTTGAAACTGTGTTCCTCAGCGCCCGCTCTTTCTCCCCGTCGCTCCACACGCCTGGGAGTCCCTTTCTTTCTCTCCACAAGCACGTGTGTTGACTTCGTCGCACATGTGCATCTGCACAAGCGTTGAGCTCAGCAGAGCGTGTCTCTTGACACTTGATGTGCGTTGGCTGTGTCTGCCTGCTCCAGTGAAGAGAGAAACGGGAAATCATCTTGGTAGAGGCAACAAAGCAAAAGCGAGGCAGGATTGACATCTGCTCAACAGAGACGGATTCCCTGCGCTGACACAGTTCACAGTTACACGAGAAGCAATCTGAGCGGTCCGTCGACCGGAGACGTGTTTCCCAAGAGGTCGTTTAGCGAGTGAACAGCAGTGTGCGCGACTTTCAGGAGTGTGCCTGGAAAGTGCCAGAATCACCAGGAGCATCTGTGCAAAAGCTGCTGCCTCTGTGACCGCATTGAGGCACGTTCGCGTGTCTGCGAGTATATAGACGGCTCTTTCGCGTTCACTCCGAGGGAAACGGTCCGCTATTGCTTCTGTGCGCACAGACGCGATTCCCTTGTCTCTTGCGAACACAGGGAACTCTGTGCATCCAAATCTACAGGCTAAGGACGCGTCTGCATATGTTTTGGTGAACAATCGAGTGTGCGTGTTCTGACAGCTGCCTCTATGCAGACGTCTCCACAGAGCCACTTCTGAATGCCCCGCAGCCCAGGACTGAATGGATACACTAACAAGTGCACCGGTGTGAGCAACCACATATGCAGAAGGACGTCTTTCATCTCACAGAAGCGCGAACGTCTTGGCGTTCAAGCACATGGCAGAAACAAGGTGTGAACAGATGAGCTGCTGCTATTTTCTCCGTTCGGCATGCTTCGTTGTAGCTCTCTTGCCGGTCGCCGGCTTAGCGGCTTGCTTTGCGCGACTAGCTCTGGGGAGAGAAGGAGATAGCGCCGGAAACCTCGCCTTTTGCCTTCTTCGGCGCTGGAACCTGGTTGCTGCGCCTTCTCTTTGTCCATGTGCACACACACGATTCCTCAGCGAAAACCATGCAGAAACCTTTCCACGAGCACCCAGGGATGTGCACCCAGCACCACGTGCACGCACACGCAGCTAGAGAAAAGCACCTACCTTTTCACACACTGATGCCTAAGCAAACGCGTGGCCACACACACGCACACATCCGCAAGCGCGCCTACTCCCATCTATTGAGGGAAAGACGGACGAGCTCTTTGGTTGCTCTTCACAGGCTTGTCCCTGATCTATAGCTGAGGGCAAACACTTGTGTGCTTGTGGGAGAGCCTGTGTCTTTCCTGGAAGCGTTTGGGAGTTTTGCTCAGACGCGTGTTTCCTCAAGTTCAAGAATCAAGATCTAGGATACCTGCAGACAGGTGCCTGTTTGTGTGGAGACAGTCTGTTTGAAACTGTGTTCCTCAGCGCCCGCTCTTTCTCCCCGTCGCTCCACACGCCTGGGAGTCCCTTTCTTTCTCTCCACAAGCACGTGTGTTGACTTCGTCGCACATGTGCATCTGCACAAGCGTTGAGCTCAGCAGAGCGTGTCTCTTGACACTTGATGTGCGTTGGCTGTGTCTGCCTGCTCCAGTGAAGAGAGAAACGGGAAATCATCTTGGTAGAGGCAACAAAGCAAAAGCGAGGCAGGATTGACATCTGCTCAACAGAGACGGATTCCCTGCGCTGACACAGTTCACAGTTACACGAGAAGCAATCTGAGCGGTCCGTCGACCGGAGACGTGTTTCCCAAGAGGTCGTTTAGCGAGTGAACAGCAGTGTGCGCGACTTTCAGGAGTGTGCCTGGAAAGTGCCAGAATCACCAGGAGCATCTGTGCAAAAGCTGCTGCCTCTGTGACCGCATTGAGGCACGTTCGCGTGTCTGCGAGTATATAGACGGCTCTTTCGCGTTCACTCCGAGGGAAACGGTCCGCTATTGCTTCTGTGCGCACAGACGCGATTCCCTTGTCTCTTGCGAACACAGGGAACTCTGTGCATCCAAATCTACAGGCTAAGGACGCGTCTGCATATGTTTTGGTGAACAATCGAGTGTGCGTGTTCTGACAGCTGCCTCTATGCAGACGTCTCCACAGAGCCACTTCTGAATGCCCCGCAGCCCAGGACTGAATGGATACACTAACAAGTGCACCGGTGTGAGCAACCACATATGCAGAAGGACGTCTTTCATCTCACAGAAGCGCGAACGTCTTGGCGTTCAAGCACATGGCAGAAACAAGGTGTGAACAGATGAGCTGCTGCTATTTTCTCCGTTCGGCATGCTTCGTTGTAGCTCTCTTGCCGGTCGCCGGCTTAGCGGCTTGCTTTGCGCGACTAGCTCTGGGGAGAGAAGGAGATAGCGCCGGAAACCTCGCCTTTTGCCTTCTTCGGCGCTGGAACCTGGTTGCTGCGCCTTCTCTTTGTCCATGTGCACACACACGATTCCTCAGCGAAAACCATGCAGAAACCTTTCCACGAGCACCCAGGGATGTGCACCCAGCACCACGTGCACGCACACGCAGCTAGAGAAAAGCACCTACCTTTTCACACACTGATGCCTAAGCAAACGCGTGGCCACACACACGCACACATCCGCAAGCGCGCCTACTCCCATCTATTGAGGGAAAGACGGACGAGCTCTTTGGTTGCTCTTCACAGGCTTGTCCCTGATCTATAGCTGAGGGCAAACACTTGTGTGCTTGTGGGAGAGCCTGTGTCTTTCCTGGAAGCGTTTGGGAGTTTTGCTCAGACGCGTGTTTCCTCAAGTTCAAGAATCAAGATCTAGGATACCTGCAGACAGGTGCCTGTTTGTGTGGAGACAGTCTGTTTGAAACTGTGTTCCTCAGCGCCCGCTCTTTCTCCCCGTCGCTCCACACGCCTGGGAGTCCCTTTCTTTCTCTCCACAAGCACGTGTGTTGACTTCGTCGCACATGTGCATCTGCACAAGCGTTGAGCTCAGCAGAGCGTGTCTCTTGACACTTGATGTGCGTTGGCTGTGTCTGCCTGCTCCAGTGAAGAGAGAAACGGGAAATCATCTTGGTAGAGGCAACAAAGCAAAAGCGAGGCAGGATTGACATCTGCTCAACAGAGACGGATTCCCTGCGCTGACACAGTTCACAGTTACACGAGAAGCAATCTGAGCGGTCCGTCGACCGGAGACGTGTTTCCCAAGAGGTCGTTTAGCGAGTGAACAGCAGTGTGCGCGACTTTCAGGAGTGTGCCTGGAAAGTGCCAGAATCACCAGGAGCATCTGTGCAAAAGCTGCTGCCTCTGTGACCGCATTGAGGCACGTTCGCGTGTCTGCGAGTATATAGACGGCTCTTTCGCGTTCACTCCGAGGGAAACGGTCCGCTATTGCTTCTGTGCGCACAGACGCGATTCCCTTGTCTCTTGCGAACACAGGGAACTCTGTGCATCCAAATCTACAGGCTAAGGACGCGTCTGCATATGTTTTGGTGAACAATCGAGTGTGCGTGTTCTGACAGCTGCCTCTATGCAGACGTCTCCACAGAGCCACTTCTGAATGCCCCGCAGCCCAGGACTGAATGGATACACTAACAAGTGCACCGGTGTGAGCAACCACATATGCAGAAGGACGTCTTTCATCTCACAGAAGCGCGAACGTCTTGGCGTTCAAGCACATGGCAGAAACAAGGTGTGAACAGATGAGCTGCTGCTATTTTCTCCGTTCGGCATGCTTCGTTGTAGCTCTCTTGCCGGTCGCCGGCTTAGCGGCTTGCTTTGCGCGACTAGCTCTGGGGAGAGAAGGAGATAGCGCCGGAAACCTCGCCTTTTGCCTTCTTCGGCGCTGGAACCTGGTTGCTGCGCCTTCTCTTTGTCCATGTGCACACACACGATTCCTCAGCGAAAACCATGCAGAAACCTTTCCACGAGCACCCAGGGATGTGCACCCAGCACCACGTGCACGCACACGCAGCTAGAGAAAAGCACCTACCTTTTCACACACTGATGCCTAAGCAAACGCGTGGCCACACACACGCACACATCCGCAAGCGCGCCTACTCCCATCTATTGAGGGAAAGACGGACGAGCTCTTTGGTTGCTCTTCACAGGCTTGTCCCTGATCTATAGCTGAGGGCAAACACTTGTGTGCTTGTGGGAGAGCCTGTGTCTTTCCTGGAAGCGTTTGGGAGTTTTGCTCAGACGCGTGTTTCCTCAAGTTCAAGAATCAAGATCTAGGATACCTGCAGACAGGTGCCTGTTTGTGTGGAGACAGTCTGTTTGAAACTGTGTTCCTCAGCGCCCGCTCTTTCTCCCCGTCGCTCCACACGCCTGGGAGTCCCTTTCTTTCTCTCCACAAGCACGTGTGTTGACTTCGTCGCACATGTGCATCTGCACAAGCGTTGAGCTCAGCAGAGCGTGTCTCTTGACACTTGATGTGCGTTGGCTGTGTCTGCCTGCTCCAGTGAAGAGAGAAACGGGAAATCATCTTGGTAGAGGCAACAAAGCAAAAGCGAGGCAGGATTGACATCTGCTCAACAGAGACGGATTCCCTGCGCTGACACAGTTCACAGTTACACGAGAAGCAATCTGAGCGGTCCGTCGACCGGAGACGTGTTTCCCAAGAGGTCGTTTAGCGAGTGAACAGCAGTGTGCGCGACTTTCAGGAGTGTGCCTGGAAAGTGCCAGAATCACCAGGAGCATCTGTGCAAAAGCTGCTGCCTCTGTGACCGCATTGAGGCACGTTCGCGTGTCTGCGAGTATATAGACGGCTCTTTCGCGTTCACTCCGAGGGAAACGGTCCGCTATTGCTTCTGTGCGCACAGACGCGATTCCCTTGTCTCTTGCGAACACAGGGAACTCTGTGCATCCAAATCTACAGGCTAAGGACGCGTCTGCATATGTTTTGGTGAACAATCGAGTGTGCGTGTTCTGACAGCTGCCTCTATGCAGACGTCTCCACAGAGCCACTTCTGAATGCCCCGCAGCCCAGGACTGAATGGATACACTAACAAGTGCACCGGTGTGAGCAACCACATATGCAGAAGGACGTCTTTCATCTCACAGAAGCGCGAACGTCTTGGCGTTCAAGCACATGGCAGAAACAAGGTGTGAACAGATGAGCTGCTGCTATTTTCTCCGTTCGGCATGCTTCGTTGTAGCTCTCTTGCCGGTCGCCGGCTTAGCGGCTTGCTTTGCGCGACTAGCTCTGGGGAGAGAAGGAGATAGCGCCGGAAACCTCGCCTTTTGCCTTCTTCGGCGCTGGAACCTGGTTGCTGCGCCTTCTCTTTGTCCATGTGCACACACACGATTCCTCAGCGAAAACCATGCAGAAACCTTTCCACGAGCACCCAGGGATGTGCACCCAGCACCACGTGCACGCACACGCAGCTAGAGAAAAGCACCTACCTTTTCACACACTGATGCCTAAGCAAACGCGTGGCCACACACACGCACACATCCGCAAGCGCGCCTACTCCCATCTATTGAGGGAAAGACGGACGAGCTCTTTGGTTGCTCTTCACAGGCTTGTCCCTGATCTATAGCTGAGGGCAAACACTTGTGTGCTTGTGGGAGAGCCTGTGTCTTTCCTGGAAGCGTTTGGGAGTTTTGCTCAGACGCGTGTTTCCTCAAGTTCAAGAATCAAGATCTAGGATACCTGCAGACAGGTGCCTGTTTGTGTGGAGACAGTCTGTTTGAAACTGTGTTCCTCAGCGCCCGCTCTTTCTCCCCGTCGCTCCACACGCCTGGGAGTCCCTTTCTTTCTCTCCACAAGCACGTGTGTTGACTTCGTCGCACATGTGCATCTGCACAAGCGTTGAGCTCAGCAGAGCGTGTCTCTTGACACTTGATGTGCGTTGGCTGTGTCTGCCTGCTCCAGTGAAGAGAGAAACGGGAAATCATCTTGGTAGAGGCAACAAAGCAAAAGCGAGGCAGGATTGACATCTGCTCAACAGAGACGGATTCCCTGCGCTGACACAGTTCACAGTTACACGAGAAGCAATCTGAGCGGTCCGTCGACCGGAGACGTGTTTCCCAAGAGGTCGTTTAGCGAGTGAACAGCAGTGTGCGCGACTTTCAGGAGTGTGCCTGGAAAGTGCCAGAATCACCAGGAGCATCTGTGCAAAAGCTGCTGCCTCTGTGACCGCATTGAGGCACGTTCGCGTGTCTGCGAGTATATAGACGGCTCTTTCGCGTTCACTCCGAGGGAAACGGTCCGCTATTGCTTCTGTGCGCACAGACGCGATTCCCTTGTCTCTTGCGAACACAGGGAACTCTGTGCATCCAAATCTACAGGCTAAGGACGCGTCTGCATATGTTTTGGTGAACAATCGAGTGTGCGTGTTCTGACAGCTGCCTCTATGCAGACGTCTCCACAGAGCCACTTCTGAATGCCCCGCAGCCCAGGACTGAATGGATACACTAACAAGTGCACCGGTGTGAGCAACCACATATGCAGAAGGACGTCTTTCATCTCACAGAAGCGCGAACGTCTTGGCGTTCAAGCACATGGCAGAAACAAGGTGTGAACAGATGAGCTGCTGCTATTTTCTCCGTTCGGCATGCTTCGTTGTAGCTCTCTTGCCGGTCGCCGGCTTAGCGGCTTGCTTTGCGCGACTAGCTCTGGGGAGAGAAGGAGATAGCGCCGGAAACCTCGCCTTTTGCCTTCTTCGGCGCTGGAACCTGGTTGCTGCGCCTTCTCTTTGTCCATGTGCACACACACGATTCCTCAGCGAAAACCATGCAGAAACCTTTCCACGAGCACCCAGGGATGTGCACCCAGCACCACGTGCACGCACACGCAGCTAGAGAAAAGCACCTACCTTTTCACACACTGATGCCTAAGCAAACGCGTGGCCACACACACGCACACATCCGCAAGCGCGCCTACTCCCATCTATTGAGGGAAAGACGGACGAGCTCTTTGGTTGCTCTTCACAGGCTTGTCCCTGATCTATAGCTGAGGGCAAACACTTGTGTGCTTGTGGGAGAGCCTGTGTCTTTCCTGGAAGCGTTTGGGAGTTTTGCTCAGACGCGTGTTTCCTCAAGTTCAAGAATCAAGATCTAGGATACCTGCAGACAGGTGCCTGTTTGTGTGGAGACAGTCTGTTTGAAACTGTGTTCCTCAGCGCCCGCTCTTTCTCCCCGTCGCTCCACACGCCTGGGAGTCCCTTTCTTTCTCTCCACAAGCACGTGTGTTGACTTCGTCGCACATGTGCATCTGCACAAGCGTTGAGCTCAGCAGAGCGTGTCTCTTGACACTTGATGTGCGTTGGCTGTGTCTGCCTGCTCCAGTGAAGAGAGAAACGGGAAATCATCTTGGTAGAGGCAACAAAGCAAAAGCGAGGCAGGATTGACATCTGCTCAACAGAGACGGATTCCCTGCGCTGACACAGTTCACAGTTACACGAGAAGCAATCTGAGCGGTCCGTCGACCGGAGACGTGTTTCCCAAGAGGTCGTTTAGCGAGTGAACAGCAGTGTGCGCGACTTTCAGGAGTGTGCCTGGAAAGTGCCAGAATCACCAGGAGCATCTGTGCAAAAGCTGCTGCCTCTGTGACCGCATTGAGGCACGTTCGCGTGTCTGCGAGTATATAGACGGCTCTTTCGCGTTCACTCCGAGGGAAACGGTCCGCTATTGCTTCTGTGCGCACAGACGCGATTCCCTTGTCTCTTGCGAACACAGGGAACTCTGTGCATCCAAATCTACAGGCTAAGGACGCGTCTGCATATGTTTTGGTGAACAATCGAGTGTGCGTGTTCTGACAGCTGCCTCTATGCAGACGTCTCCACAGAGCCACTTCTGAATGCCCCGCAGCCCAGGACTGAATGGATACACTAACAAGTGCACCGGTGTGAGCAACCACATATGCAGAAGGACGTCTTTCATCTCACAGAAGCGCGAACGTCTTGGCGTTCAAGCACATGGCAGAAACAAGGTGTGAACAGATGAGCTGCTGCTATTTTCTCCGTTCGGCATGCTTCGTTGTAGCTCTCTTGCCGGTCGCCGGCTTAGCGGCTTGCTTTGCGCGACTAGCTCTGGGGAGAGAAGGAGATAGCGCCGGAAACCTCGCCTTTTGCCTTCTTCGGCGCTGGAACCTGGTTGCTGCGCCTTCTCTTTGTCCATGTGCACACACACGATTCCTCAGCGAAAACCATGCAGAAACCTTTCCACGAGCACCCAGGGATGTGCACCCAGCACCACGTGCACGCACACGCAGCTAGAGAAAAGCACCTACCTTTTCACACACTGATGCCTAAGCAAACGCGTGGCCACACACACGCACACATCCGCAAGCGCGCCTACTCCCATCTATTGAGGGAAAGACGGACGAGCTCTTTGGTTGCTCTTCACAGGCTTGTCCCTGATCTATAGCTGAGGGCAAACACTTGTGTGCTTGTGGGAGAGCCTGTGTCTTTCCTGGAAGCGTTTGGGAGTTTTGCTCAGACGCGTGTTTCCTCAAGTTCAAGAATCAAGATCTAGGATACCTGCAGACAGGTGCCTGTTTGTGTGGAGACAGTCTGTTTGAAACTGTGTTCCTCAGCGCCCGCTCTTTCTCCCCGTCGCTCCACACGCCTGGGAGTCCCTTTCTTTCTCTCCACAAGCACGTGTGTTGACTTCGTCGCACATGTGCATCTGCACAAGCGTTGAGCTCAGCAGAGCGTGTCTCTTGACACTTGATGTGCGTTGGCTGTGTCTGCCTGCTCCAGTGAAGAGAGAAACGGGAAATCATCTTGGTAGAGGCAACAAAGCAAAAGCGAGGCAGGATTGACATCTGCTCAACAGAGACGGATTCCCTGCGCTGACACAGTTCACAGTTACACGAGAAGCAATCTGAGCGGTCCGTCGACCGGAGACGTGTTTCCCAAGAGGTCGTTTAGCGAGTGAACAGCAGTGTGCGCGACTTTCAGGAGTGTGCCTGGAAAGTGCCAGAATCACCAGGAGCATCTGTGCAAAAGCTGCTGCCTCTGTGACCGCATTGAGGCACGTTCGCGTGTCTGCGAGTATATAGACGGCTCTTTCGCGTTCACTCCGAGGGAAACGGTCCGCTATTGCTTCTGTGCGCACAGACGCGATTCCCTTGTCTCTTGCGAACACAGGGAACTCTGTGCATCCAAATCTACAGGCTAAGGACGCGTCTGCATATGTTTTGGTGAACAATCGAGTGTGCGTGTTCTGACAGCTGCCTCTATGCAGACGTCTCCACAGAGCCACTTCTGAATGCCCCGCAGCCCAGGACTGAATGGATACACTAACAAGTGCACCGGTGTGAGCAACCACATATGCAGAAGGACGTCTTTCATCTCACAGAAGC
Organism: Patagioenas fasciata; assembly: GCF_037038585.1. Taxonomy (NCBI): domain Eukaryota; kingdom Metazoa; phylum Chordata; class Aves; order Columbiformes; family Columbidae; genus Patagioenas; species Patagioenas fasciata. The sequence goes on along the minus strand of NW_027288816.1, from coordinate 314,063 downwards.
GCGAACGTCTTGGCGTTCAAGCACATGGCAGAAACAAGGTGTGAACAGATGAGCTGCTGCTATTTTCTCCGTTCGGCATGCTTCGTTGTAGCTCTCTTGCCGGTCGCCGGCTTAGCGGCTTGCTTTGCGCGACTAGCTCTGGGGAGAGAAGGAGATAGCGCCGGAAACCTCGCCTTTTGCCTTCTTCGGCGCTGGAACCTGGTTGCTGCGCCTTCTCTTTGTCCATGTGCACACACACGATTCCTCAGCGAAAACCATGCAGAAACCTTTCCACGAGCACCCAGGGATGTGCACCCAGCACCACGTGCACGCACACGCAGCTAGAGAAAAGCACCTACCTTTTCACACACTGATGCCTAAGCAAACGCGTGGCCACACACACGCACACATCCGCAAGCGCGCCTACTCCCATCTATTGAGGGAAAGACGGACGAGCTCTTTGGTTGCTCTTCACAGGCTTGTCCCTGATCTATAGCTGAGGGCAAACACTTGTGTGCTTGTGGGAGAGCCTGTGTCTTTCCTGGAAGCGTTTGGGAGTTTTGCTCAGACGCGTGTTTCCTCAAGTTCAAGAATCAAGATCTAGGATACCTGCAGACAGGTGCCTGTTTGTGTGGAGACAGTCTGTTTGAAACTGTGTTCCTCAGCGCCCGCTCTTTCTCCCCGTCGCTCCACACGCCTGGGAGTCCCTTTCTTTCTCTCCACAAGCACGTGTGTTGACTTCGTCGCACATGTGCATCTGCACAAGCGTTGAGCTCAGCAGAGCGTGTCTCTTGACACTTGATGTGCGTTGGCTGTGTCTGCCTGCTCCAGTGAAGAGAGAAACGGGAAATCATCTTGGTAGAGGCAACAAAGCAAAAGCGAGGCAGGATTGACATCTGCTCAACAGAGACGGATTCCCTGCGCTGACACAGTTCACAGTTACACGAGAAGCAATCTGAGCGGTCCGTCGACCGGAGACGTGTTTCCCAAGAGGTCGTTTAGCGAGTGAACAGCAGTGTGCGCGACTTTCAGGAGTGTGCCTGGAAAGTGCCAGAATCACCAGGAGCATCTGTGCAAAAGCTGCTGCCTCTGTGACCGCATTGAGGCACGTTCGCGTGTCTGCGAGTATATAGACGGCTCTTTCGCGTTCACTCCGAGGGAAACGGTCCGCTATTGCTTCTGTGCGCACAGACGCGATTCCCTTGTCTCTTGCGAACACAGGGAACTCTGTGCATCCAAATCTACAGGCTAAGGACGCGTCTGCATATGTTTTGGTGAACAATCGAGTGTGCGTGTTCTGACAGCTGCCTCTATGCAGACGTCTCCACAGAGCCACTTCTGAATGCCCCGCAGCCCAGGACTGAATGGATACACTAACAAGTGCACCGGTGTGAGCAACCACATATGCAGAAGGACGTCTTTCATCTCACAGAAGCGCGAACGTCTTGGCGTTCAAGCACATGGCAGAAACAAGGTGTGAACAGATGAGCTGCTGCTATTTTCTCCGTTCGGCATGCTTCGTTGTAGCTCTCTTGCCGGTCGCCGGCTTAGCGGCTTGCTTTGCGCGACTAGCTCTGGGGAGAGAAGGAGATAGCGCCGGAAACCTCGCCTTTTGCCTTCTTCGGCGCTGGAACCTGGTTGCTGCGCCTTCTCTTTGTCCATGTGCACACACACGATTCCTCAGCGAAAACCATGCAGAAACCTTTCCACGAGCACCCAGGGATGTGCACCCAGCACCACGTGCACGCACACGCAGCTAGAGAAAAGCACCTACCTTTTCACACACTGATGCCTAAGCAAACGCGTGGCCACACACACGCACACATCCGCAAGCGCGCCTACTCCCATCTATTGAGGGAAAGACGGACGAGCTCTTTGGTTGCTCTTCACAGGCTTGTCCCTGATCTATAGCTGAGGGCAAACACTTGTGTGCTTGTGGGAGAGCCTGTGTCTTTCCTGGAAGCGTTTGGGAGTTTTGCTCAGACGCGTGTTTCCTCAAGTTCAAGAATCAAGATCTAGGATACCTGCAGACAGGTGCCTGTTTGTGTGGAGACAGTCTGTTTGAAACTGTGTTCCTCAGCGCCCGCTCTTTCTCCCCGTCGCTCCACACGCCTGGGAGTCCCTTTCTTTCTCTCCACAAGCACGTGTGTTGACTTCGTCGCACATGTGCATCTGCACAAGCGTTGAGCTCAGCAGAGCGTGTCTCTTGACACTTGATGTGCGTTGGCTGTGTCTGCCTGCTCCAGTGAAGAGAGAAACGGGAAATCATCTTGGTAGAGGCAACAAAGCAAAAGCGAGGCAGGATTGACATCTGCTCAACAGAGACGGATTCCCTGCGCTGACACAGTTCACAGTTACACGAGAAGCAATCTGAGCGGTCCGTCGACCGGAGACGTGTTTCCCAAGAGGTCGTTTAGCGAGTGAACAGCAGTGTGCGCGACTTTCAGGAGTGTGCCTGGAAAGTGCCAGAATCACCAGGAGCATCTGTGCAAAAGCTGCTGCCTCTGTGACCGCATTGAGGCACGTTCGCGTGTCTGCGAGTATATAGACGGCTCTTTCGCGTTCACTCCGAGGGAAACGGTCCGCTATTGCTTCTGTGCGCACAGACGCGATTCCCTTGTCTCTTGCGAACACAGGGAACTCTGTGCATCCAAATCTACAGGCTAAGGACGCGTCTGCGTATGTTTTGGTGAACAATCGAGTGTGCGTGTTCTGACAGCTGCCTCTATGCAGACGTCTCCACAGAGCCACTTCTGAATGCCCCGCAGCCCAGGACTGAATGGATACACTAACAAGTGCACCGGTGTGAGCAACCACATATGCAGAAGGACGTCTTTCATCTCACAGAAGCGCGAACGTCTTGGCGTTCAAGCACATGGCAGAAACAAGGTGTGAACAGATGAGCTGCTGCTATTTTCTCCGTTCGGCATGCTTCGTTGTAGCTCTCTTGCCGGTCGCCGGCTTAGCGGCTTGCTTTGCGCGACTAGCTCTGGGGAGAGAAGGAGATAGCGCCGGAAACCTCGCCTTTTGCCTTCTTCGGCGCTGGAACCTGGTTGCTGCGCCTTCTCTTTGTCCATGTGCACACACACGATTCCTCAGCGAAAACCATGCAGAAACCTTTCCACGAGCACCCAGGGATGTGCACCCAGCACCACGTGCACGCACACGCAGCTAGAGAAAAGCACCTACCTTTTCACACACTGATGCCTAAGCAAACGCGTGGCCACACACACGCACACATCCGCAAGCGCGCCTACTCCCATCTATTGAGGGAAAGACGGACGAGCTCTTTGGTTGCTCTTCACAGGCTTGTCCCTGATCTATAGCTGAGGGCAAACACTTGTGTGCTTGTGGGAGAGCCTGTGTCTTTCCTGGAAGCGTTTGGGAGTTTTGCTCAGACGCGTGTTTCCTCAAGTTCAAGAATCAAGATCTAGGATACCTGCAGACAGGTGCCTGTTTGTGTGGAGACAGTCTGTTTGAAACTGTGTTCCTCAGCGCCCGCTCTTTCTCCCCGTCGCTCCACACGCCTGGGAGTCCCTTTCTTTCTCTCCACAAGCACGTGTGTTGACTTCGTCGCACATGTGCATCTGCACAAGCGTTGAGCTCAGCAGAGCGTGTCTCTTGACACTTGATGTGCGTTGGCTGTGTCTGCCTGCTCCAGTGAAGAGAGAAACGGGAAATCATCTTGGTAGAGGCAACAAAGCAAAAGCGAGGCAGGATTGACATCTGCTCAACAGAGACGGATTCCCTGCGCTGACACAGTTCACAGTTACACGAGAAGCAATCTGAGCGGTCCGTCGACCGGAGACGTGTTTCCCAAGAGGTCGTTTAGCGAGTGAACAGCAGTGTGCGCGACTTTCAGGAGTGTGCCTGGAAAGTGCCAGAATCACCAGGAGCATCTGTGCAAAAGCTGCTGCCTCTGTGACCGCATTGAGGCACGTTCGCGTGTCTGCGAGTATATAGACGGCTCTTTCGCGTTCACTCCGAGGGAAACGGTCCGCTATTGCTTCTGTGCGCACAGACGCGATTCCCTTGTCTCTTGCGAACACAGGGAACTCTGTGCATCCAAATCTACAGGCTAAGGACGCGTCTGCATATGTTTTGGTGAACAATCGAGTGTGCGTGTTCTGACAGCTGCCTCTATGCAGACGTCTCCACAGAGCCACTTCTGAATGCCCCGCAGCCCAGGACTGAATGGATACACTAACAAGTGCACCGGTGTGAGCAACCACATATGCAGAAGGACGTCTTTCATCTCACAGAAGCGCGAACGTCTTGGCGTTCAAGCACATGGCAGAAACAAGGTGTGAACAGATGAGCTGCTGCTATTTTCTCCGTTCGGCATGCTTCGTTGTAGCTCTCTTGCCGGTCGCCGGCTTAGCGGCTTGCTTTGCGCGACTAGCTCTGGGGAGAGAAGGAGATAGCGCCGGAAACCTCGCCTTTTGCCTTCTTCGGCGCTGGAACCTGGTTGCTGCGCCTTCTCTTTGTCCATGTGCACACACACGATTCCTCAGCGAAAACCATGCAGAAACCTTTCCACGAGCACCCAGGGATGTGCACCCAGCACCACGTGCACGCACACGCAGCTAGAGAAAAGCACCTACCTTTTCACACACTGATGCCTAAGCAAACGCGTGGCCACACACACGCACACATCCGCAAGCGCGCCTACTCCCATCTATTGAGGGAAAGACGGACGAGCTCTTTGGTTGCTCTTCACAGGCTTGTCCCTGATCTATAGCTGAGGGCAAACACTTGTGTGCTTGTGGGAGAGCCTGTGTCTTTCCTGGAAGCGTTTGGGAGTTTTGCTCAGACGCGTGTTTCCTCAAGTTCAAGAATCAAGATCTAGGATACCTGCAGACAGGTGCCTGTTTGTGTGGAGACAGTCTGTTTGAAACTGTGTTCCTCAGCGCCCGCTCTTTCTCCCCGTCGCTCCACACGCCTGGGAGTCCCTTTCTTTCTCTCCACAAGCACGTGTGTTGACTTCGTCGCACATGTGCATCTGCACAAGCGTTGAGCTCAGCAGAGCGTGTCTCTTGACACTTGATGTGCGTTGGCTGTGTCTGCCTGCTCCAGTGAAGAGAGAAACGGGAAATCATCTTGGTAGAGGCAACAAAGCAAAAGCGAGGCAGGATTGACATCTGCTCAACAGAGACGGATTCCCTGCGCTGACACAGTTCACAGTTACACGAGAAGCAATCTGAGCGGTCCGTCGACCGGAGACGTGTTTCCCAAGAGGTCGTTTAGCGAGTGAACAGCAGTGTGCGCGACTTTCAGGAGTGTGCCTGGAAAGTGCCAGAATCACCAGGAGCATCTGTGCAAAAGCTGCTGCCTCTGTGACCGCATTGAGGCACGTTCGCGTGTCTGCGAGTATATAGACGGCTCTTTCGCGTTCACTCCGAGGGAAACGGTCCGCTATTGCTTCTGTGCGCACAGACGCGATTCCCTTGTCTCTTGCGAACACAGGGAACTCTGTGCATCCAAATCTACAGGCTAAGGACGCGTCTGCATATGTTTTGGTGAACAATCGAGTGTGCGTGTTCTGACAGCTGCCTCTATGCAGACGTCTCCACAGAGCCACTTCTGAATGCCCCGCAGCCCAGGACTGAATGGATACACTAACAAGTGCACCGGTGTGAGCAACCACATATGCAGAAGGACGTCTTTCATCTCACAGAAGCGCGAACGTCTTGGCGTTCAAGCACATGGCAGAAACAAGGTGTGAACAGATGAGCTGCTGCTATTTTCTCCGTTCGGCATGCTTCGTTGTAGCTCTCTTGCCGGTCGCCGGCTTAGCGGCTTGCTTTGCGCGACTAGCTCTGGGGAGAGAAGGAGATAGCGCCGGAAACCTCGCCTTTTGCCTTCTTCGGCGCTGGAACCTGGTTGCTGCGCCTTCTCTTTGTCCATGTGCACACACACGATTCCTCAGCGAAAACCATGCAGAAACCTTTCCACGAGCACCCAGGGATGTGCACCCAGCACCACGTGCACGCACACGCAGCTAGAGAAAAGCACCTACCTTTTCACACACTGAAGCCTAAGCAAACGCGTGGCCACACACACGCACACATCCGCAAGCGCGCCTACTCCCATCTATTGAGGGAAAGACGTACGAGCTCTTTGGTTGCTCTTCACAGGCTTGTCCCTGATCTATAGCTGAGGGCAAACACTTGTGTGCTTGTGGGAGAGCCTGTGTCTTTCCTGGAAGCGTTTGGGAGTTTTGCTCAGACGCGTGTTTCCTCAAGTTCAAGAATCAAGATCTAGGATACCTGCAGACAGGTGCCTGTTTGTGTGGAGACAGTCTGTTTGAAACTGTGTTCCTCAGCGCCCGCTCTTTCTCCCCGTCGCTCCACACGCCTGGGAGTCCCTTTCTTTCTCTCCACAAGCACGTGTGTTGACTTCGTCGCACATGTGCATCTGCACAAGCGTTGAGCTCAGCAGAGCGTGTCTCTTGACACTTGATGTGCGTTGGCTGTGTCTGCCTGCTCCAGTGAAGAGAGAAACGGGAAATCATCTTGGTAGAGGCAACAAAGCAAAAGCGAGGCAGGATTGACATCTGCTCAACAGAGACGGATTCCCTGCGCTGACACAGTTCACAGTTACACGAGAAGCAATCTGAGCGGTCCGTCGACCGGAGACGTGTTTCCCAAGAGGTCGTTTAGCGAGTGAACAGCAGTGTGCGCGACTTTCAGGAGTGTGCCTGGAAAGTGCCAGAATCACCAGGAGCATCTGTGCAAAAGCTGCTGCCTCTGTGACCGCATTGAGGCACGTTCGCGTGTCTGCGAGTATATAGACGGCTCTTTCGCGTTCACTCCGAGGGAAACGGTCCGCTATTGCTTCTGTGCGCACAGACGCGATTCCCTTGTCTCTTGCGAACACAGGGAACTCTGTGCATCCAAATCTACAGGCTAAGGACGCGTCTGCGTATGTTTTGGTGAACAATCGAGTGTGCGTGTTCTGACAGCTGCCTCTATGCAGACGTCTCCACAGAGCCACTTCTGAATGCCCCGCAGCCCAGGACTGAATGGATACACTAACAAGTGCACCGGTGTGAGCAACCACATATGCAGAAGGACGTCTTTCATCTCACAGAAGCGCGAACGTCTTGGCGTTCAAGCACATGGCAGAAACAAGGTGTGAACAGATGAGCTGCTGCTATTTTCTCCGTTCGGCATGCTTCGTTGTAGCTCTCTTGCCGGTCGCCGGCTTAGCGGCTTGCTTTGCGCGACTAGCTCTGGGGAGAGAAGGAGATAGCGCCGGAAACCTCGCCTTTTGCCTTCTTCGGCGCTGGAACCTGGTTGCTGCGCCTTCTCTTTGTCCATGTGCACACACACGATTCCTCAGCGAAAACCATGCAGAAACCTTTCCACGAGCACCCAGGGATGTGCACCCAGCACCACGTGCACGCACACGCAGCTAGAGAAAAGCACCTACCTTTTCACACACTGATGCCTAAGCAAACGCGTGGCCACACACACGCACACATCCGCAAGCGCGCCTACTCCCATCTATTGAGGGAAAGACGGACGAGCTCTTTGGTTGCTCTTCACAGGCTTGTCCCTGATCTATAGCTGAGGGCAAACACTTGTGTGCTTGTGGGAGAGCCTGTGTCTTTCCTGGAAGCGTTTGGGAGTTTTGCTCAGACGCGTGTTTCCTCAAGTTCAAGAATCAAGATCTAGGATACCTGCAGACAGGTGCCTGTTTGTGTGGAGACAGTCTGTTTGAAACTGTGTTCCTCAGCGCCCGCTCTTTCTCCCCGTCGCTCCACACGCCTGGGAGTCCCTTTCTTTCTCTCCACAAGCACGTGTGTTGACTTCGTCGCACATGTGCATCTGCACAAGCGTTGAGCTCAGCAGAGCGTGTCTCTTGACACTTGATGTGCGTTGGCTGTGTCTGCCTGCTCCAGTGAAGAGAGAAACGGGAAATCATCTTGGTAGAGGCAACAAAGCAAAAGCGAGGCAGGATTGACATCTGCTCAACAGAGACGGATTCCCTGCGCTGACACAGTTCACAGTTACACGAGAAGCAATCTGAGCGGTCCGTCGACCGGAGACGTGTTTCCCAAGAGGTCGTTTAGCGAGTGAACAGCAGTGTGCGCGACTTTCAGGAGTGTGCCTGGAAAGTGCCAGAATCACCAGGAGCATCTGTGCAAAAGCTGCTGCCTCTGTGACCGCATTGAGGCACGTTCGCGTGTCTGCGAGTATATAGACGGCTCTTTCGCGTTCACTCCGAGGGAAACGGTCCGCTATTGCTTCTGTGCGCACAGACGCGATTCCCTTGTCTCTTGCGAACACAGGGAACTCTGTGCATCCAAATCTACAGGCTAAGGACGCGTCTGCATATGTTTTGGTGAACAATCGAGTGTGCGTGTTCTGACAGCTGCCTCTATGCAGACGTCTCCACAGAGCCACTTCTGAATGCCCCGCAGCCCAGGACTGAATGGATACACTAACAAGTGCACCGGTGTGAGCAACCACATATGCAGAAGGACGTCTTTCATCTCACAGAAGCGCGAACGTCTTGGCGTTCAAGCACATGGCAGAAACAAGGTGTGAACAGATGAGCTGCTGCTATTTTCTCCGTTCGGCATGCTTCGTTGTAGCTCTCTTGCCGGTCGCCGGCTTAGCGGCTTGCTTTGCGCGACTAGCTCTGGGGAGAGAAGGAGATAGCGCCGGAAACCTCGCCTTTTGCCTTCTTCGGCGCTGGAACCTGGTTGCTGCGCCTTCTCTTTGTCCATGTGCACACACACGATTCCTCAGCGAAAACCATGCAGAAACCTTTCCACGAGCACCCAGGGATGTGCACCCAGCACCACGTGCACGCACACGCAGCTAGAGAAAAGCACCTACCTTTTCACACACTGATGCCTAAGCAAACGCGTGGCCACACACACGCACACATCCGCAAGCGCGCCTACTCCCATCTATTGAGGGAAAGACGGACGAGCTCTTTGGTTGCTCTTCACAGGCTTGTCCCTGATCTATAGCTGAGGGCAAACACTTGTGTGCTTGTGGGAGAGCCTGTGTCTTTCCTGGAAGCGTTTGGGAGTTTTGCTCAGACGCGTGTTTCCTCAAGTTCAAGAATCAAGATCTAGGATACCTGCAGACAGGTGCCTGTTTGTGTGGAGACAGTCTGTTTGAAACTGTGTTCCTCAGCGCCCGCTCTTTCTCCCCGTCGCTCCACACGCCTGGGAGTCCCTTTCTTTCTCTCCACAAGCACGTGTGTTGACTTCGTCGCACATGTGCATCTGCACAAGCGTTGAGCTCAGCAGAGCGTGTCTCTTGACACTTGATGTGCGTTGGCTGTGTCTGCCTGCTCCAGTGAAGAGAGAAACGGGAAATCATCTTGGTAGAGGCAACAAAGCAAAAGCGAGGCAGGATTGACATCTGCTCAACAGAGACGGATTCCCTGCGCTGACACAGTTCACAGTTACACGAGAAGCAATCTGAGCGGTCCGTCGACCGGAGACGTGTTTCCCAAGAGGTCGTTTAGCGAGTGAACAGCAGTGTGCGCGACTTTCAGGAGTGTGCCTGGAAAGTGCCAGAATCACCAGGAGCATCTGTGCAAAAGCTGCTGCCTCTGTGACCGCATTGAGGCACGTTCGCGTGTCTGCGAGTATATAGACGGCTCTTTCGCGTTCACTCCGAGGGAAACGGTCCGCTATTGCTTCTGTGCGCACAGACGCGATTCCCTTGTCTCTTGCGAACACAGGGAACTCTGTGCATCCAAATCTACAGGCTAAGGACGCGTCTGCATATGTTTTGGTGAACAATCGAGTGTGCGTGTTCTGACAGCTGCCTCTATGCAGACGTCTCCACAGAGCCACTTCTGAATGCCCCGCAGCCCAGGACTGAATGGATACACTAACAAGTGCACCGGTGTGAGCAACCACATATGCAGAAGGACGTCTTTCATCTCACAGAAGCGCGAACGTCTTGGCGTTCAAGCACATGGCAGAAACAAGGTGTGAACAGATGAGCTGCTGCTATTTTCTCCGTTCGGCATGCTTCGTTGTAGCTCTCTTGCCGGTCGCCGGCTTAGCGGCTTGCTTTGTGCGACTAGCTCTGGGGAGAGAAGGAGATAGCGCCGGAAACCTCGCCTTTTGCCTTCTTCGGCGCTGGAACCTGGTTGCTGCGCCTTCTCTTTGTCCATGTGCACACACACGATTCCTCAGCGAAAACCATGCAGAAACCTTTCCACGAGCACCCAGGGATGTGCACCCAGCACCACGTGCACGCACACGCAGCTAGAGAAAAGCACCTACCTTTTCACACACTGATGCCTAAGCAAACGCGTGGCCACACACACGCACACATCCGCAAGCGCGCCTACTCCCATCTATTGAGGGAAAGACGGACGAGCTCTTTGGTTGCTCTTCACAGGCTTGTCCCTGATCTATAGCTGAGGGCAAACACTTGTGTGCTTGTGGGAGAGCCTGTGTCTTTCCTGGAAGCGTTTGGGAGTTTTGCTCAGACGCGTGTTTCCTCAAGTTCAAGAATCAAGATCTAGGATACCTGCAGACAGGTGCCTGTTTGTGTGGAGACAGTCTATTTGAAACTGTGTTCCTCAGCGCCCGCTCTTTCTCCCCGTCGCTCCACACGCCTGGGAGTCCCTTTCTTTCTCTCCACAAGCACGTGTGTTGACTTCGTCGCACATGTGCATCTGCACAAGCGTTGAGCTCAGCAGAGCGTGTCTCTTGACACTTGATGTGCGTTGGCTGTGTCTGCCTGCTCCAGTGAAGAGAGAAACGGGAAATCATCTTGGTAGAGGCAACAAAGCAAAAGCGAGGCAGGATTGACATCTGCTCAACAGAGACGGATTCCCTGCGCTGACACAGTTCACAGTTACACGAGAAGCAATCTGAGCGGTCCGTCGACCGGAGACGTGTTTCCCAAGAGGTCGTTTAGCGAGTGAACAGCAGTGTGCGCGACTTTCAGGAGTGTGCCTGGAAAGTGCCAGAATCACCAGGAGCATCTGTGCAAAAGCTGCTGCCTCTGTGACCGCATTGAGGCACGTTCGCGTGTCTGCGAGTATATAGACGGCTCTTTCGCGTTCACTCCGAGGGAAACGGTCCGCTATTGCTTCTGTGCGCACAGACGCGATTCCCTTGTCTCTTGCGAACACAGGGAACTCTGTGCATCCAAATCTACAGGCTAAGGACGCGTCTGCATATGTTTTGGTGAACAATCGAGTGTGCGTGTTCTGACAGCTGCCTCTATGCAGACGTCTCCACAGAGCCACTTCTGAATGCCCCGCAGCCCAGGACTGAATGGATACACTAACAAGTGCACCGGTGTGAGCAACCACATATGCAGAAGGACGTCTTTCATCTCACAGAAGCGCGAACGTCTTGGCGTTCAAGCACATGGCAGAAACAAGGTGTGAACAGATGAGCTGCTGCTATTTTCTCCGTTCGGCATGCTTCGTTGTAGCTCTCTTGCCGGTCGCCGGCTTAGCGGCTTGCTTTGCGCGACTAGCTCTGGGGAGAGAAGGAGATAGCGCCGGAAACCTCGCCTTTTGCCTTCTTCGGCGCTGGAACCTGGTTGCTGCGCCTTCTCTTTGTCCATGTGCACACACACGATTCCTCAGCGAAAACCATGCAGAAACCTTTCCACGAGCACCCAGGGATGTGCACCCAGCACCACGTGCACGCACACGCAGCTAGAGAAAAGCACCTACCTTTTCACACACTGATGCCTAAGCAAACGCGTGGCCACACACACGCACACATCCGCAAGCGCGCCTACTCCCATCTATTGAGGGAAAGACGGACGAGCTCTTTGGTTGCTCTTCACAGGCTTGTCCCTGATCTATAGCTGAGGGCAAACACTTGTGTGCTTGTGGGAGAGCCTGTGTCTTTCCTGGAAGCGTTTGGGAGTTTTGCTCAGACGCGTGTTTCCTCAAGTTCAAGAATCAAGATCTAGGATACCTGCAGACAGGTGCCTGTTTGTGTGGAGACAGTCTGTTTGAAACTGTGTTCCTCAGCGCCCGCTCTTTCTCCCCGTCGCTCCACACGCCTGGGAGTCCCTTTCTTTCTCTCCACAAGCACGTGTGTTGACTTCGTCGCACATGTGCATCTGCACAAGCGTTGAGCTCAGCAGAGCGTGTCTCTTGACACTTGATGTGCGTTGGCTGTGTCTGCCTGCTCCAGTGAAGAGAGAAACGGGAAATCATCTTGGTAGAGGCAACAAAGCAAAAGCGAGGCAGGATTGACATCTGCTCAACAGAGACGGATTCCCTGCGCTGACACAGTTCACAGTTACACGAGAAGCAATCTGAGCGGTCCGTCGACCGGAGACGTGTTTCCCAAGAGGTCGTTTAGCGAGTGAACAGCAGTGTGCGCGACTTTCAGGAGTGTGCCTGGAAAGTGCCAGAATCACCAGGAGCATCTGTGCAAAAGCTGCTGCCTCTGTGACCGCATTGAGGCACGTTCGCGTGTCTGCGAGTATATAGACGGCTCTTTCGCGTTCACTCCGAGGGAAACGGTCCGCTATTGCTTCTGTGCGCACAGACGCGATTCCCTTGTCTCTTGCGAACACAGGGAACTCTGTGCATCCAAATCTACAGGCTAAGGACGCGTCTGCGTATGTTTTGGTGAACAATCGAGTGTGCGTGTTCTGACAGCTGCCTCTATGCAGACGTCTCCACAGAGCCACTTCTGAATGCCCCGCAGCCCAGGACTGAATGGATACACTAACAAGTGCACCGGTGTGAGCAACCACATATGCAGAAGGACGTCTTTCATCTCACAGAAGCGCGAACGTCTTGGCGTTCAAGCACATGGCAGAAACAAGGTGTGAACAGATGAGCTGCTGCTATTTTCTCCGTTCGGCATGCTTCGTTGTAGCTCTCTTGCCGGTCGCCGGCTTAGCGGCTTGCTTTGCGCGACTAGCTCTGGGGAGAGAAGGAGATAGCGCCGGAAACCTCGCCTTTTGCCTTCTTCGGCGCTGGAACCTGGTTGCTGCGCCTTCTCTTTGTCCATGTGCACACACACGATTCCTCAGCGAAAACCATGCAGAAACCTTTCCACGAGCACCCAGGGATGTGCACCCAGCACCACGTGCACGCACACGCAGCTAGAGAAAAGCACCTACCTTTTCACACACTGATGCCTAAGCAAACGCGTGGCCACACACACGCACACATCCGCAAGCGCGCCTACTCCCATCTATTGAGGGAAAGACGGACGAGCTCTTTGGTTGCTCTTCACAGGCTTGTCCCTGATCTATAGCTGAGGGCAAACACTTGTGTGCTTGTGGGAGAGCCTGTGTCTTTCCTGGAAGCGTTTGGGAGTTTTGCTCAGACGCGTGTTTCCTCAAGTTCAAGAATCAAGATCTAGGATACCTGCAGACAGGTGCCTGTTTGTGTGGAGACAGTCTGTTTGAAACTGTGTTCCTCAGCGCCCGCTCTTTCTCCCCGTCGCTCCACACGCCTGGGAGTCCCTTTCTTTCTCTCCACAAGCACGTGTGTTGACTTCGTCGCACATGTGCATCTGCACAAGCGTTGAGCTCAGCAGAGCGTGTCTCTTGACACTTGATGTGCGTTGGCTGTGTCTGCCTGCTCCAGTGAAGAGAGAAACGGGAAATCATCTTGGTAGAGGCAACAAAGCAAAAGCGAGGCAGGATTGACATCTGCTCAACAGAGACGGATTCCCTGCGCTGACACAGTTCACAGTTACACGAGAAGCAATCTGAGCGGTCCGTCGACCGGAGACGTGTTTCCCAAGAGGTCGTTTAGCGAGTGAACAGCAGTGTGCGCGACTTTCAGGAGTGTGCCTGGAAAGTGCCAGAATCACCAGGAGCATCTGTGCAAAAGCTGCTGCCTCTGTGACCGCATTGAGGCACGTTCGCGTGTCTGCGAGTATATAGACGGCTCTTTCGCGTTCACTCCGAGGGAAACGGTCCGCTATTGCTTCTGTGCGCACAGACGCGATTCCCTTGTCTCTTGCGAACACAGGGAACTCTGTGCATCCAAATCTACAGGCTAAGGACGCGTCTGCATATGTTTTGGTGAACAATCGAGTGTGCGTGTTCTGACAGCTGCCTCTATGCAGACGTCTCCACAGAGCCACTTCTGAATGCCCCGCAGCCCAGGACTGAATGGATACACTAACAAGTGCACCGGTGTGAGCAACCACATATGCAGAAGGACGTCTTTCATCTCACAGAAGCGCGAACGTCTTGGCGTTCAAGCACATGGCAGAAACAAGGTGTGAACAGATGAGCTGCTGCTATTTTCTCCGTTCGGCATGCTTCGTTGTAGCTCTCTTGCCGGTCGCCGGCTTAGCGGCTTGCTTTGCGCGACTAGCTCTGGGGAGAGAAGGAGATAGCGCCGGAAACCTCGCCTTTTGCCTTCTTCGGCGCTGGAACCTGGTTGCTGCGCCTTCTCTTTGTCCATGTGCACACACACGATTCCTCAGCGAAAACCATGCAGAAACCTTTCCACGAGCACCCAGGGATGTGCACCCAGCACCACGTGCACGCACACGCAGCTAGAGAAAAGCACCTACCTTTTCACACACTGATGCCTAAGCAAACGCGTGGCCACACACACGCACACATCCGCAAGCGCGCCTACTCCCATCTATTGAGGGAAAGACGGACGAGCTCTTTGGTTGCTCTTCACAGGCTTGTCCCTGATCTATAGCTGAGGGCAAACACTTGTGTGCTTGTGGGAGAGCCTGTGTCTTTCCTGGAAGCGTTTGGGAGTTTTGCTCAGACGCGTGTTTCCTCAAGTTCAAGAATCAAGATCTAGGATACCTGCAGACAGGTGCCTGTTTGTGTGGAGACAGTCTGTTTGAAACTGTGTTCCTCAGCGCCCGCTCTTTCTCCCCGTCGCTCCACACGCCTGGGAGTCCCTTTCTTTCTCTCCACAAGCACGTGTGTTGACTTCGTCGCACATGTGCATCTGCACAAGCGTTGAGCTCAGCAGAGCGTGTCTCTTGACACTTGATGTGCGTTGGCTGTGTCTGCCTGCTCCAGTGAAGAGAGAAACGGGAAATCATCTTGGTAGAGGCAACAAAGCAAAAGCGAGGCAGGATTGACATCTGCTCAACAGAGACGGATTCCCTGCGCTGACACAGTTCACAGTTACACGAGAAGCAATCTGAGCGGTCCGTCGACCGGAGACGTGTTTCCCAAGAGGTCGTTTAGCGAGTGAACAGCAGTGTGCGCGACTTTCAGGAGTGTGCCTGGAAAGTGCCAGAATCACCAGGAGCATCTGTGCAAAAGCTGCTGCCTCTGTGACCGCATTGAGGCACGTTCGCGTGTCTGCGAGTATATAGACGGCTCTTTCGCGTTCACTCCGAGGGAAACGGTCCGCTATTGCTTCTGTGCGCACAGACGCGATTCCCTTGTCTCTTGCGAACACAGGGAACTCTGTGCATCCAAATCTACAGGCTAAGGACGCGTCTGCATATGTTTTGGTGAACAATCGAGTGTGCGTGTTCTGACAGCTGCCTCTATGCAGACGTCTCCACAGAGCCACTTCTGAATGCCCCGCAGCCCAGGACTGAATGGATACACTAACAAGTGCACCGGTGTGAGCAACCACATATGCAGAAGGACGTCTTTCATCTCACAGAAGCGCGAACGTCTTGGCGTTCAAGCACATGGCAGAAACAAGGTGTGAACAGATGAGCTGCTGCTATTTTCTCCGTTCGGCATGCTTCGTTGTAGCTCTCTTGCCGGTCGCCGGCTTAGCGGCTTGCTTTGCGCGACTAGCTCTGGGGAGAGAAGGAGATAGCGCCGGAAACCTCGCCTTTTGCCTTCTTCGGCGCTGGAACCTGGTTGCTGCGCCTTCTCTTTGTCCATGTGCACACACACGATTCCTCAGCGAAAACCATGCAGAAACCTTTCCACGAGCACCCAGGGATGTGCACCCAGCACCACGTGCACGCACACGCAGCTAGAGAAAAGCACCTACCTTTTCACACACTGATGCCTAAGCAAACGCGTGGCCACACACACGCACACATCCGCAAGCGCGCCTACTCCCATCTATTGAGGGAAAGACGGACGAGCTCTTTGGTTGCTCTTCACAGGCTTGTCCCTGATCTATAGCTGAGGGCAAACACTTGTGTGCTTGTGGGAGAGCCTGTGTCTTTCCTGGAAGCGTTTGGGAGTTTTGCTCAGACGCGTGTTTCCTCAAGTTCAAGAATCAAGATCTAGGATACCTGCAGACAGGTGCCTGTTTGTGTGGAGACAGTCTGTTTGAAACTGTGTTCCTCAGCGCCCGCTCTTTCTCCCCGTCGCTCCACACGCCTGGGAGTCCCTTTCTTTCTCTCCACAAGCACGTGTGTTGACTTCGTCGCACATGTGCATCTGCACAAGCGTTGAGCTCAGCAGAGCGTGTCTCTTGACACTTGATGTGCGTTGGCTGTGTCTGCCTGCTCCAGTGAAGAGAGAAACGGGAAATCATCTTGGTAGAGGCAACAAAGCAAAAGCGAGGCAGGATTGACATCTGCTCAACAGAGACGGATTCCCTGCGCTGACACAGTTCACAGTTACACGAGAAGCAATCTGAGCGGTCCGTCGACCGGAGACGTGTTTCCCAAGAGGTCGTTTAGCGAGTGAACAGCAGTGTGCGCGACTTTCAGGAGTGTGCCTGGAAAGTGCCAGAATCACCAGGAGCATCTGTGCAAAAGCTGCTGCCTCTGTGACCGCATTGAGGCACGTTCGCGTGTCTGCGAGTATATAGACGGCTCTTTCGCGTTCACTCCGAGGGAAACGGTCCGCTATTGCTTCTGTGCGCACAGACGCGATTCCCTTGTCTCTTGCGAACACAGGGAACTCTGTGCATCCAAATCTACAGGCTAAGGACGCGTCTGCATATGTTTTGGTGAACAATCGAGTGTGCGTGTTCTGACAGCTGCCTCTATGCAGACGTCTCCACAGAGCCACTTCTGAATGCCCCGCAGCCCAGGACTGAATGGATACACTAACAAGTGCACCGGTGTGAGCAACCACATATGCAGAAGGACGTCTTTCATCTCACAGAAGCGCGAACGTCTTGGCGTTCAAGCACATGGCAGAAACAAGGTGTGAACAGATGAGCTGCTGCTATTTTCTCCGTTCGGCATGCTTCGTTGTAGCTCTCTTGCCGGTCGCCGGCTTAGCGGCTTGCTTTGCGCGACTAGCTCTGGGGAGAGAAGGAGATAGCGCCGGAAACCTCGCCTTTTGCCTTCTTCGGCGCTGGAACCTGGTTGCTGCGCCTTCTCTTTGTCCATGTGCACACACACGATTCCTCAGCGAAAACCATGCAGAAACCTTTCCACGAGCACCCAGGGATGTGCACCCAGCACCACGTGCACGCACACGCAGCTAGAGAAAAGCACCTACCTTTTCACACACTGATGCCTAAGCAAACGCGTGGCCACACACACGCACACATCCGCAAGCGCGCCTACTCCCATCTATTGAGGGAAAGACGGACGAGCTCTTTGGTTGCTCTTCACAGGCTTGTCCCTGATCTATAGCTGAGGGCAAACACTTGTGTGCTTGTGGGAGAGCCTGTGTCTTTCCTGGAAGCGTTTGGGAGTTTTGCTCAGACGCGTGTTTCCTCAAGTTCAAGAATCAAGATCTAGGATACCTGCAGACAGGTGCCTGTTTGTGTGGAGACAGTCTGTTTGAAACTGTGTTCCTCAGCGCCCGCTCTTTCTCCCCGTCGCTCCACACGCCTGGGAGTCCCTTTCTTTCTCTCCACAAGCACGTGTGTTGACTTCGTCGCACATGTGCATCTGCACAAGCGTTGAGCTCAGCAGAGCGTGTCTCTTGACACTTGATGTGCGTTGGCTGTGTCTGCCTGCTCCAGTGAAGAGAGAAACGGGAAATCATCTTGGTAGAGGCAACAAAGCAAAAGCGAGGCAGGATTGACATCTGCTCAACAGAGACGGATTCCCTGCGCTGACACAGTTCACAGTTACACGAGAAGCAATCTGAGCGGTCCGTCGACCGGAGACGTGTTTCCCAAGAGGTCGTTTAGCGAGTGAACAGCAGTGTGCGCGACTTTCAGGAGTGTGCCTGGAAAGTGCCAGAATCACCAGGAGCATCTGTGCAAAAGCTGCTGCCTCTGTGACCGCATTGAGGCACGTTCGCGTGTCTGCGAGTATATAGACGGCTCTTTCGCGTTCACTCCGAGGGAAACGGTCCGCTATTGCTTCTGTGCGCACAGACGCGATTCCCTTGTCTCTTGCGAACACAGGGAACTCTGTGCATCCAAATCTACAGGCTAAGGACGCGTCTGCATATGTTTTGGTGAACAATCGAGTGTGCGTGTTCTGACAGCTGCCTCTATGCAGACGTCTCCACAGAGCCACTTCTGAATGCCCCGCAGCCCAGGACTGAATGGATACACTAACAAGTGCACCGGTGTGAGCAACCACATATGCAGAAGGACGTCTTTCATCTCACAGAAGCGCGAACGTCTTGGCGTTCAAGCACATGGCAGAAACAAGGTGTGAACAGATGAGCTGCTGCTATTTTCTCCGTTCGGCATGCTTCGTTGTAGCTCTCTTGCCGGTCGCCGGCTTAGCGGCTTGCTTTGCGCGACTAGCTCTGGGGAGAGAAGGAGATAGCGCCGGAAACCTCGCCTTTTGCCTTCTTCGGCGCTGGAACCTGGTTGCTGCGCCTTCTCTTTGTCCATGTGCACACACACGATTCCTCAGCGAAAACCATGCAGAAACCTTTCCACGAGCACCCAGGGATGTGCACCCAGCACCACGTGCACGCACACGCAGCTAGAGAAAAGCACCTACCTTTTCACACACTGATGCCTAAGCAAACGCGTGGCCACACACACGCACACATCCGCAAGCGCGCCTACTCCCATCTATTGAGGGAAAGACGGACGAGCTCTTTGGTTGCTCTTCACAGGCTTGTCCCTGATCTATAGCTGAGGGCAAACACTTGTGTGCTTGTGGGAGAGCCTGTGTCTTTCCTGGAAGCGTTTGGGAGTTTTGCTCAGACGCGTGTTTCCTCAAGTTCAAGAATCAAGATCTAGGATACCTGCAGACAGGTGCCTGTTTGTGTGGAGACAGTCTGTTTGAAACTGTGTTCCTCAGCGCCCGCTCTTTCTCCCCGTCGCTCCACACGCCTGGGAGTCCCTTTCTTTCTCTCCACAAGCACGTGTGTTGACTTCGTCGCACATGTGCATCTGCACAAGCGTTGAGCTCAGCAGAGCGTGTCTCTTGACACTTGATGTGCGTTGGCTGTGTCTGCCTGCTCCAGTGAAGAGAGAAACGGGAAATCATCTTGGTAGAGGCAACAAAGCAAAAGCGAGGCAGGATTGACATCTGCTCAACAGAGACGGATTCCCTGCGCTGACACAGTTCACAGTTACACGAGAAGCAATCTGAGCGGTCCGTCGACCGGAGACGTGTTTCCCAAGAGGTCGTTTAGCGAGTGAACAGCAGTGTGCGCGACTTTCAGGAGTGTGCCTGGAAAGTGCCAGAATCACCAGGAGCATCTGTGCAAAAGCTGCTGCCTCTGTGACCGCATTGAGGCACGTTCGCGTGTCTGCGAGTATATAGACGGCTCTTTCGCGTTCACTCCGAGGGAAACGGTCCGCTATTGCTTCTGTGCGCACAGACGCGATTCCCTTGTCTCTTGCGAACACAGGGAACTCTGTGCATCCAAATCTACAGGCTAAGGACGCGTCTGCATATGTTTTGGTGAACAATCGAGTGTGCGTGTTCTGACAGCTGCCTCTATGCAGACGTCTCCACAGAGCCACTTCTGAATGCCCCGCAGCCCAGGACTGAATGGATACACTAACAAGTGCACCGGTGTGAGCAACCACATATGCAGAAGGACGTCTTTCATCTCACAGAAGCGCGAACGTCTTGGCGTTCAAGCACATGGCAGAAACAAGGTGTGAACAGATGAGCTGCTGCTATTTTCTCCGTTCGGCATGCTTCGTTGTAGCTCTCTTGCCGGTCGCCGGCTTAGCGGCTTGCTTTGCGCGACTAGCTCTGGGGAGAGAAGGAGATAGCGCCGGAAACCTCGCCTTTTGCCTTCTTCGGCGCTGGAACCTGGTTGCTGCGCCTTCTCTTTGTCCATGTGCACACACACGATTCCTCAGCGAAAACCATGCAGAAACCTTTCCACGAGCACCCAGGGATGTGCACCCAGCACCACGTGCACGCACACGCAGCTAGAGAAAAGCACCTACCTTTTCACACACTGATGCCTAAGCAAACGCGTGGCCACACACACGCACACATCCGCAAGCGCGCCTACTCCCATCTATTGAGGGAAAGACGGACGAGCTCTTTGGTTGCTCTTCACAGGCTTGTCCCTGATCTATAGCTGAGGGCAAACACTTGTGTGCTTGTGGGAGAGCCTGTGTCTTTCCTGGAAGCGTTTGGGAGTTTTGCTCAGACGCGTGTTTCCTCAAGTTCAAGAATCAAGATCTAGGATACCTGCAGACAGGTGCCTGTTTGTGTGGAGACAGTCTGTTTGAAACTGTGTTCCTCAGCGCCCGCTCTTTCTCCCCGTCGCTCCACACGCCTGGGAGTCCCTTTCTTTCTCTCCACAAGCACGTGTGTTGACTTCGTCGCACATGTGCATCTGCACAAGCGTTGAGCTCAGCAGAGCGTGTCTCTTGACACTTGATGTGCGTTGGCTGTGTCTGCCTGCTCCAGTGAAGAGAGAAACGGGAAATCATCTTGGTAGAGGCAACAAAGCAAAAGCGAGGCAGGATTGACATCTGCTCAACAGAGACGGATTCCCTGCGCTGACACAGTTCACAGTTACACGAGAAGCAATCTGAGCGGTCCGTCGACCGGAGACGTGTTTCCCAAGAGGTCGTTTAGCGAGTGAACAGCAGTGTGCGCGACTTTCAGGAGTGTGCCTGGAAAGTGCCAGAATCACCAGGAGCATCTGTGCAAAAGCTGCTGCCTCTGTGACCGCATTGAGGCACGTTCGCGTGTCTGCGAGTATATAGACGGCTCTTTCGCGTTCACTCCGAGGGAAACGGTCCGCTATTGCTTCTGTGCGCACAGACGCGATTCCCTTGTCTCTTGCGAACACAGGGAACTCTGTGCATCCAAATCTACAGGCTAAGGACGCGTCTGCATATGTTTTGGTGAACAATCGAGTGTGCGTGTTCTGACAGCTGCCTCTATGCAGACGTCTCCACAGAGCCACTTCTGAATGCCCCGCAGCCCAGGACTGAATGGATACACTAACAAGTGCACCGGTGTGAGCAACCACATATGCAGAAGGACGTCTTTCATCTCACAGAAGCGCGAACGTCTTGGCGTTCAAGCACATGGCAGAAACAAGGTGTGAACAGATGAGCTGCTGCTATTTTCTCCGTTCGGCATGCTTCGTTGTAGCTCTCTTGCCGGTCGCCGGCTTAGCGGCTTGCTTTGCGCGACTAGCTCTGGGGAGAGAAGGAGATAGCGCCGGAAACCTCGCCTTTTGCCTTCTTCGGCGCTGGAACCTGGTTGCTGCGCCTTCTCTTTGTCCATGTGCACACACACGATTCCTCAGCGAAAACCATGCAGAAACCTTTCCACGAGCACCCAGGGATGTGCACCCAGCACCACGTGCACGCACACGCAGCTAGAGAAAAGCACCTACCTTTTCACACACTGATGCCTAAGCAAACGCGTGGCCACACACACGCACACATCCGCAAGCGCGCCTACTCCCATCTATTGAGGGAAAGACGGACGAGCTCTTTGGTTGCTCTTCACAGGCTTGTCCCTGATCTATAGCTGAGGGCAAACACTTGTGTGCTTGTGGGAGAGCCTGTGTCTTTCCTGGAAGCGTTTGGGAGTTTTGCTCAGACGCGTGTTTCCTCAAGTTCAAGAATCAAGATCTAGGATACCTGCAGACAGGTGCCTGTTTGTGTGGAGACAGTCTGTTTGAAACTGTGTTCCTCAGCGCCCGCTCTTTCTCCCCGTCGCTCCACACGCCTGGGAGTCCCTTTCTTTCTCTCCACAAGCACGTGTGTTGACTTCGTCGCACATGTGCATCTGCACAAGCGTTGAGCTCAGCAGAGCGTGTCTCTTGACACTTGATGTGCGTTGGCTGTGTCTGCCTGCTCCAGTGAAGAGAGAAACGGGAAATCATCTTGGTAGAGGCAACAAAGCAAAAGCGAGGCAGGATTGACATCTGCTCAACAGAGACGGATTCCCTGCGCTGACACAGTTCACAGTTACACGAGAAGCAATCTGAGCGGTCCGTCGACCGGAGACGTGTTTCCCAAGAGGTCGTTTAGCGAGTGAACAGCAGTGTGCGCGACTTTCAGGAGTGTGCCTGGAAAGTGCCAGAATCACCAGGAGCATCTGTGCAAAAGCTGCTGCCTCTGTGACCGCATTGAGGCACGTTCGCGTGTCTGCGAGTATATAGACGGCTCTTTCGCGTTCACTCCGAGGGAAACGGTCCGCTATTGCTTCTGTGCGCACAGACGCGATTCCCTTGTCTCTTGCGAACACAGGGAACTCTGTGCATCCAAATCTACAGGCTAAGGACGCGTCTGCATATGTTTTGGTGAACAATCGAGTGTGCGTGTTCTGACAGCTGCCTCTATGCAGACGTCTCCACAGAGCCACTTCTGAATGCCCCGCAGCCCAGGACTGAATGGATACACTAACAAGTGCACCGGTGTGAGCAACCACATATGCAGAAGGACGTCTTTCATCTCACAGAAGCGCGAACGTCTTGGCGTTCAAGCACATGGCAGAAACAAGGTGTGAACAGATGAGCTGCTGCTATTTTCTCCGTTCGGCATGCTTCGTTGTAGCTCTCTTGCCGGTCGCCGGCTTAGCGGCTTGCTTTGCGCGACTAGCTCTGGGGAGAGAAGGAGATAGCGCCGGAAACCTCGCCTTTTGCCTTCTTCGGCGCTGGAACCTGGTTGCTGCGCCTTCTCTTTGTCCATGTGCACACACACGATTCCTCAGCGAAAACCATGCAGAAACCTTTCCACGAGCACCCAGGGATGTGCACCCAGCACCACGTGCACGCACACGCAGCTAGAGAAAAGCACCTACCTTTTCACACACTGATGCCTAAGCAAACGCGTGGCCACACACACGCACACATCCGCAAGCGCGCCTACTCCCATCTATTGAGGGAAAGACGGACGAGCTCTTTGGTTGCTCTTCACAGGCTTGTCCCTGATCTATAGCTGAGGGCAAACACTTGTGTGCTTGTGGGAGAGCCTGTGTCTTTCCTGGAAGCGTTTGGGAGTTTTGCTCAGACGCGTGTTTCCTCAAGTTCAAGAATCAAGATCTAGGATACCTGCAGACAGGTGCCTGTTTGTGTGGAGACAGTCTGTTTGAAACTGTGTTCCTCAGCGCCCGCTCTTTCTCCCCGTCGCTCCACACGCCTGGGAGTCCCTTTCTTTCTCTCCACAAGCACGTGTGTTGACTTCGTCGCACATGTGCATCTGCACAAGCGTTGAGCTCAGCAGAGCGTGTCTCTTGACACTTGATGTGCGTTGGCTGTGTCTGCCTGCTCCAGTGAAGAGAGAAACGGGAAATCATCTTGGTAGAGGCAACAAAGCAAAAGCGAGGCAGGATTGACATCTGCTCAACAGAGACGGATTCCCTGCGCTGACACAGTTCACAGTTACACGAGAAGCAATCTGAGCGGTCCGTCGACCGGAGACGTGTTTCCCAAGAGGTCGTTTAGCGAGTGAACAGCAGTGTGCGCGACTTTCAGGAGTGTGCCTGGAAAGTGCCAGAATCACCAGGAGCATCTGTGCAAAAGCTGCTGCCTCTGTGACCGCATTGAGGCACGTTCGCGTGTCTGCGAGTATATAGACGGCTCTTTCGCGTTCACTCCGAGGGAAACGGTCCGCTATTGCTTCTGTGCGCACAGACGCGATTCCCTTGTCTCTTGCGAACACAGGGAACTCTGTGCATCCAAATCTACAGGCTAAGGACGCGTCTGCATATGTTTTGGTGAACAATCGAGTGTGCGTGTTCTGACAGCTGCCTCTATGCAGACGTCTCCACAGAGCCACTTCTGAATGCCCCGCAGCCCAGGACTGAATGGATACACTAACAAGTGCACCGGTGTGAGCAACCACATATGCAGAAGGACGTCTTTCATCTCACAGAAGCGCGAACGTCTTGGCGTTCAAGCACATGGCAGAAACAAGGTGTGAACAGATGAGCTGCTGCTATTTTCTCCGTTCGGCATGCTTCGTTGTAGCTCTCTTGCCGGTCGCCGGCTTAGCGGCTTGCTTTGCGCGACTAGCTCTGGGGAGAGAAGGAGATAGCGCCGGAAACCTCGCCTTTTGCCTTCTTCGGCGCTGGAACCTGGTTGCTGCGCCTTCTCTTTGTCCATGTGCACACACACGATTCCTCAGCGAAAACCATGCAGAAACCTTTCCACGAGCACCCAGGGATGTGCACCCAGCACCACGTGCACGCACACGCAGCTAGAGAAAAGCACCTACCTTTTCACACACTGATGCCTAAGCAAACGCGTGGCCACACACACGCACACATCCGCAAGCGCGCCTACTCCCATCTATTGAGGGAAAGACGGACGAGCTCTTTGGTTGCTCTTCACAGGCTTGTCCCTGATCTATAGCTGAGGGCAAACACTTGTGTGCTTGTGGGAGAGCCTGTGTCTTTCCTGGAAGCGTTTGGGAGTTTTGCTCAGACGCGTGTTTCCTCAAGTTCAAGAATCAAGATCTAGGATACCTGCAGACAGGTGCCTGTTTGTGTGGAGACAGTCTGTTTGAAACTGTGTTCCTCAGCGCCCGCTCTTTCTCCCCGTCGCTCCACACGCCTGGGAGTCCCTTTCTTTCTCTCCACAAGCACGTGTGTTGACTTCGTCGCACATGTGCATCTGCACAAGCGTTGAGCTCAGCAGAGCGTGTCTCTTGACACTTGATGTGCGTTGGCTGTGTCTGCCTGCTCCAGTGAAGAGAGAAACGGGAAATCATCTTGGTAGAGGCAACAAAGCAAAAGCGAGGCAGGATTGACATCTGCTCAACAGAGACGGATTCCCTGCGCTGACACAGTTCACAGTTACACGAGAAGCAATCTGAGCGGTCCGTCGACCGGAGACGTGTTTCCCAAGAGGTCGTTTAGCGAGTGAACAGCAGTGTGCGCGACTTTCAGGAGTGTGCCTGGAAAGTGCCAGAATCACCAGGAGCATCTGTGCAAAAGCTGCTGCCTCTGTGACCGCATTGAGGCACGTTCGCGTGTCTGCGAGTATATAGACGGCTCTTTCGCGTTCACTCCGAGGGAAACGGTCCGCTATTGCTTCTGTGCGCACAGACGCGATTCCCTTGTCTCTTGCGAACACAGGGAACTCTGTGCATCCAAATCTACAGGCTAAGGACGCGTCTGCATATGTTTTGGTGAACAATCGAGTGTGCGTGTTCTGACAGCTGCCTCTATGCAGACGTCTCCACAGAGCCACTTCTGAATGCCCCGCAGCCCAGGACTGAATGGATACACTAACAAGTGCACCGGTGTGAGCAACCACATATGCAGAAGGACGTCTTTCATCTCACAGAAGCGCGAACGTCTTGGCGTTCAAGCACATGGCAGAAACAAGGTGTGAACAGATGAGCTGCTGCTATTTTCTCCGTTCGGCATGCTTCGTTGTAGCTCTCTTGCCGGTCGCCGGCTTAGCGGCTTGCTTTGCGCGACTAGCTCTGGGGAGAGAAGGAGATAGCGCCGGAAACCTCGCCTTTTGCCTTCTTCGGCGCTGGAACCTGGTTGCTGCGCCTTCTCTTTGTCCATGTGCACACACACGATTCCTCAGCGAAAACCATGCAGAAACCTTTCCACGAGCACCCAGGGATGTGCACCCAGCACCACGTGCACGCACACGCAGCTAGAGAAAAGCACCTACCTTTTCACACACTGATGCCTAAGCAAACGCGTGGCCACACACACGCACACATCCGCAAGCGCGCCTACTCCCATCTATTGAGGGAAAGACGGACGAGCTCTTTGGTTGCTCTTCACAGGCTTGTCCCTGATCTATAGCTGAGGGCAAACACTTGTGTGCTTGTGGGAGAGCCTGTGTCTTTCCTGGAAGCGTTTGGGAGTTTTGCTCAGACGCGTGTTTCCTCAAGTTCAAGAATCAAGATCTAGGATACCTGCAGACAGGTGCCTGTTTGTGTGGAGACAGTCTGTTTGAAACTGTGTTCCTCAGCGCCCGCTCTTTCTCCCCGTCGCTCCACACGCCTGGGAGTCCCTTTCTTTCTCTCCACAAGCACGTGTGTTGACTTCGTCGCACATGTGCATCTGCACAAGCGTTGAGCTCAGCAGAGCGTGTCTCTTGACACTTGATGTGCGTTGGCTGTGTCTGCCTGCTCCAGTGAAGAGAGAAACGGGAAATCATCTTGGTAGAGGCAACAAAGCAAAAGCGAGGCAGGATTGACATCTGCTCAACAGAGACGGATTCCCTGCGCTGACACAGTTCACAGTTACACGAGAAGCAATCTGAGCGGTCCGTCGACCGGAGACGTGTTTCCCAAGAGGTCGTTTAGCGAGTGAACAGCAGTGTGCGCGACTTTCAGGAGTGTGCCTGGAAAGTGCCAGAATCACCAGGAGCATCTGTGCAAAAGCTGCTGCCTCTGTGACCGCATTGAGGCACGTTCGCGTGTCTGCGAGTATATAGACGGCTCTTTCGCGTTCACTCCGAGGGAAACGGTCCGCTATTGCTTCTGTGCGCACAGACGCGATTCCCTTGTCTCTTGCGAACACAGGGAACTCTGTGCATCCAAATCTACAGGCTAAGGACGCGTCTGCATATGTTTTGGTGAACAATCGAGTGTGCGTGTTCTGACAGCTGCCTCTATGCAGACGTCTCCACAGAGCCACTTCTGAATGCCCCGCAGCCCAGGACTGAATGGATACACTAACAAGTGCACCGGTGTGAGCAACCACATATGCAGAAGGACGTCTTTCATCTCACAGAAGCGCGAACGTCTTGGCGTTCAAGCACATGGCAGAAACAAGGTGTGAACAGATGAGCTGCTGCTATTTTCTCCGTTCGGCATGCTTCGTTGTAGCTCTCTTGCCGGTCGCCGGCTTAGCGGCTTGCTTTGCGCGACTAGCTCTGGGGAGAGAAGGAGATAGCGCCGGAAACCTCGCCTTTTGCCTTCTTCGGCGCTGGAACCTGGTTGCTGCGCCTTCTCTTTGTCCATGTGCACACACACGATTCCTCAGCGAAAACCATGCAGAAACCTTTCCACGAGCACCCAGGGATGTGCACCCAGCACCACGTGCACGCACACGCAGCTAGAGAAAAGCACCTACCTTTTCACACACTGATGCCTAAGCAAACGCGTGGCCACACACACGCACACATCCGCAAGCGCGCCTACTCCCATCTATTGAGGGAAAGACGGACGAGCTCTTTGGTTGCTCTTCACAGGCTTGTCCCTGATCTATAGCTGAGGGCAAACACTTGTGTGCTTGTGGGAGAGCCTGTGTCTTTCCTGGAAGCGTTTGGGAGTTTTGCTCAGACGCGTGTTTCCTCAAGTTCAAGAATCAAGATCTAGGATACCTGCAGACAGGTGCCTGTTTGTGTGGAGACAGTCTGTTTGAAACTGTGTTCCTCAGCGCCCGCTCTTTCTCCCCGTCGCTCCACACGCCTGGGAGTCCCTTTCTTTCTCTCCACAAGCACGTGTGTTGACTTCGTCGCACATGTGCATCTGCACAAGCGTTGAGCTCAGCAGAGCGTGTCTCTTGACACTTGATGTGCGTTGGCTGTGTCTGCCTGCTCCAGTGAAGAGAGAAACGGGAAATCATCTTGGTAGAGGCAACAAAGCAAAAGCGAGGCAGGATTGACATCTGCTCAACAGAGACGGATTCCCTGCGCTGACACAGTTCACAGTTACACGAGAAGCAATCTGAGCGGTCCGTCGACCGGAGACGTGTTTCCCAAGAGGTCGTTTAGCGAGTGAACAGCAGTGTGCGCGACTTTCAGGAGTGTGCCTGGAAAGTGCCAGAATCACCAGGAGCATCTGTGCAAAAGCTGCTGCCTCTGTGACCGCATTGAGGCACGTTCGCGTGTCTGCGAGTATATAGACGGCTCTTTCGCGTTCACTCCGAGGGAAACGGTCCGCTATTGCTTCTGTGCGCACAGACGCGATTCCCTTGTCTCTTGCGAACACAGGGAACTCTGTGCATCCAAATCTACAGGCTAAGGACGCGTCTGCGTATGTTTTGGTGAACAATCGAGTGTGCGTGTTCTGACAGCTGCCTCTATGCAGACGTCTCCACAGAGCCACTTCTGAATGCCCCGCAGCCCAGGACTGAATGGATACACTAACAAGTGCACCGGTGTGAGCAACCACATATGCAGAAGGACGTCTTTCATCTCACAGAAGCGCGAACGTCTTGGCGTTCAAGCACATGGCAGAAACAAGGTGTGAACAGATGAGCTGCTGCTATTTTCTCCGTTCGGCATGCTTCGTTGTAGCTCTCTTGCCGGTCGCCGGCTTAGCGGCTTGCTTTGCGCGACTAGCTCTGGGGAGAGAAGGAGATAGCGCCGGAAACCTCGCCTTTTGCCTTCTTCGGCGCTGGAACCTGGTTGCTGCGCCTTCTCTTTGTCCATGTGCACACACACGATTCCTCAGCGAAAACCATGCAGAAACCTTTCCACGAGCACCCAGGGATGTGCACCCAGCACCACGTGCACGCACACGCAGCTAGAGAAAAGCACCTACCTTTTCACACACTGATGCCTAAGCAAACGCGTGGCCACACACACGCACACATCCGCAAGCGCGCCTACTCCCATCTATTGAGGGAAAGACGGACGAGCTCTTTGGTTGCTCTTCACAGGCTTGTCCCTGATCTATAGCTGAGGGCAAACACTTGTGTGCTTGTGGGAGAGCCTGTGTCTTTCCTGGAAGCGTTTGGGAGTTTTGCTCAGACGCGTGTTTCCTCAAGTTCAAGAATCAAGATCTAGGATACCTGCAGACAGGTGCCTGTTTGTGTGGAGACAGTCTGTTTGAAACTGTGTTCCTCAGCGCCCGCTCTTTCTCCCCGTCGCTCCACACGCCTGGGAGTCCCTTTCTTTCTCTCCACAAGCACGTGTGTTGACTTCGTCGCACATGTGCATCTGCACAAGCGTTGAGCTCAGCAGAGCGTGTCTCTTGACACTTGATGTGCGTTGGCTGTGTCTGCCTGCTCCAGTGAAGAGAGAAACGGGAAATCATCTTGGTAGAGGCAACAAAGCAAAAGCGAGGCAGGATTGACATCTGCTCAACAGAGACGGATTCCCTGCGCTGACACAGTTCACAGTTACACGAGAAGCAATCTGAGCGGTCCGTCGACCGGAGACGTGTTTCCCAAGAGGTCGTTTAGCGAGTGAACAGCAGTGTGCGCGACTTTCAGGAGTGTGCCTGGAAAGTGCCAGAATCACCAGGAGCATCTGTGCAAAAGCTGCTGCCTCTGTGACCGCATTGAGGCACGTTCGCGTGTCTGCGAGTATATAGACGGCTCTTTCGCGTTCACTCCGAGGGAAACGGTCCGCTATTGCTTCTGTGCGCACAGACGCGATTCCCTTGTCTCTTGCGAACACAGGGAACTCTGTGCATCCAAATCTACAGGCTAAGGACGCGTCTGCATATGTTTTGGTGAACAATCGAGTGTGCGTGTTCTGACAGCTGCCTCTATGCAGACGTCTCCACAGAGCCACTTCTGAATGCCCCGCAGCCCAGGACTGAATGGATACACTAACAAGTGCACCGGTGTGAGCAACCACATATGCAGAAGGACGTCTTTCATCTCACAGAAGCGCGAACGTCTTGGCGTTCAAGCACATGGCAGAAACAAGGTGTGAACAGATGAGCTGCTGCTATTTTCTCCGTTCGGCATGCTTCGTTGTAGCTCTCTTGCCGGTCGCCGGCTTAGCGGCTTGCTTTGCGCGACTAGCTCTGGGGAGAGAAGGAGATAGCGCCGGAAACCTCGCCTTTTGCCTTCTTCGGCGCTGGAACCTGGTTGCTGCGCCTTCTCTTTGTCCATGTGCACACACACGATTCCTCAGCGAAAACCATGCAGAAACCTTTCCACGAGCACCCAGGGATGTGCACCCAGCACCACGTGCACGCACACGCAGCTAGAGAAAAGCACCTACCTTTTCACACACTGATGCCTAAGCAAACGCGTGGCCACACACACGCACACATCCGCAAGCGCGCCTACTCCCATCTATTGAGGGAAAGACGGACGAGCTCTTTGGTTGCTCTTCACAGGCTTGTCCCTGATCTATAGCTGAGGGCAAACACTTGTGTGCTTGTGGGAGAGCCTGTGTCTTTCCTGGAAGCGTTTGGGAGTTTTGCTCAGACGCGTGTTTCCTCAAGTTCAAGAATCAAGATCTAGGATACCTGCAGACAGGTGCCTGTTTGTGTGGAGACAGTCTGTTTGAAACTGTGTTCCTCAGCGCCCGCTCTTTCTCCCCGTCGCTCCACACGCCTGGGAGTCCCTTTCTTTCTCTCCACAAGCACGTGTGTTGACTTCGTCGCACATGTGCATCTGCACAAGCGTTGAGCTCAGCAGAGCGTGTCTCTTGACACTTGATGTGCGTTGGCTGTGTCTGCCTGCTCCAGTGAAGAGAGAAACGGGAAATCATCTTGGTAGAGGCAACAAAGCAAAAGCGAGGCAGGATTGACATCTGCTCAACAGAGACGGATTCCCTGCGCTGACACAGTTCACAGTTACACGAGAAGCAATCTGAGCGGTCCGTCGACCGGAGACGTGTTTCCCAAGAGGTCGTTTAGCGAGTGAACAGCAGTGTGCGCGACTTTCAGGAGTGTGCCTGGAAAGTGCCAGAATCACCAGGAGCATCTGTGCAAAAGCTGCTGCCTCTGTGACCGCATTGAGGCACGTTCGCGTGTCTGCGAGTATATAGACGGCTCTTTCGCGTTCACTCCGAGGGAAACGGTCCGCTATTGCTTCTGTGCGCACAGACGCGATTCCCTTGTCTCTTGCGAACACAGGGAACTCTGTGCATCCAAATCTACAGGCTAAGGACGCGTCTGCATATGTTTTGGTGAACAATCGAGTGTGCGTGTTCTGACAGCTGCCTCTATGCAGACGTCTCCACAGAGCCACTTCTGAATGCCCCGCAGCCCAGGACTGAATGGATACACTAACAAGTGCACCGGTGTGAGCAACCACATATGCAGAAGGACGTCTTTCATCTCACAGAAGCGCGAACGTCTTGGCGTTCAAGCACATGGCAGAAACAAGGTGTGAACAGATGAGCTGCTGCTATTTTCTCCGTTCGGCATGCTTCGTTGTAGCTCTCTTGCCGGTCGCCGGCTTAGCGGCTTGCTTTGCGCGACTAGCTCTGGGGAGAGAAGGAGATAGCGCCGGAAACCTCGCCTTTTGCCTTCTTCGGCGCTGGAACCTGGTTGCTGCGCCTTCTCTTTGTCCATGTGCACACACACGATTCCTCAGCGAAAACCATGCAGAAACCTTTCCACGAGCACCCAGGGATGTGCACCCAGCACCACGTGCACGCACACGCAGCTAGAGAAAAGCACCTACCTTTTCACACACTGAAGCCTAAGCAAACGCGTGGCCACACACACGCACACATCCGCAAGCGCGCCTACTCCCATCTATTGAGGGAAAGACGTACGAGCTCTTTGGTTGCTCTTCACAGGCTTGTCCCTGATCTATAGCTGAGGGCAAACACTTGTGTGCTTGTGGGAGAGCCTGTGTCTTTCCTGGAAGCGTTTGGGAGTTTTGCTCAGACGCGTGTTTCCTCAAGTTCAAGAATCAAGATCTAGGATACCTGCAGACAGGTGCCTGTTTGTGTGGAGACAGTCTGTTTGAAACTGTGTTCCTCAGCGCCCGCTCTTTCTCCCCGTCGCTCCACACGCCTGGGAGTCCCTTTCTTTCTCTCCACAAGCACGTGTGTTGACTTCGTCGCACATGTGCATCTGCACAAGCGTTGAGCTCAGCAGAGCGTGTCTCTTGACACTTGATGTGCGTTGGCTGTGTCTGCCTGCTCCAGTGAAGAGAGAAACGGGAAATCATCTTGGTAGAGGCAACAAAGCAAAAGCGAGGCAGGATTGACATCTGCTCAACAGAGACGGATTCCCTGCGCTGACACAGTTCACAGTTACACGAGAAGCAATCTGAGCGGTCCGTCGACCGGAGACGTGTTTCCCAAGAGGTCGTTTAGCGAGTGAACAGCAGTGTGCGCGACTTTCAGGAGTGTGCCTGGAAAGTGCCAGAATCACCAGGAGCATCTGTGCAAAAGCTGCTGCCTCTGTGACCGCATTGAGGCACGTTCGCGTGTCTGCGAGTATATAGACGGCTCTTTCGCGTTCACTCCGAGGGAAACGGTCCGCTATTGCTTCTGTGCGCACAGACGCGATTCCCTTGTCTCTTGCGAACACAGGGAACTCTGTGCATCCAAATCTACAGGCTAAGGACGCGTCTGCGTATGTTTTGGTGAACAATCGAGTGTGCGTGTTCTGACAGCTGCCTCTATGCAGACGTCTCCACAGAGCCACTTCTGAATGCCCCGCAGCCCAGGACTGAATGGATACACTAACAAGTGCACCGGTGTGAGCAACCACATATGCAGAAGGACGTCTTTCATCTCACAGAAGCGCGAACGTCTTGGCGTTCAAGCACATGGCAGAAACAAGGTGTGAACAGATGAGCTGCTGCTATTTTCTCCGTTCGGCATGCTTCGTTGTAGCTCTCTTGCCGGTCGCCGGCTTAGCGGCTTGCTTTGCGCGACTAGCTCTGGGGAGAGAAGGAGATAGCGCCGGAAACCTCGCCTTTTGCCTTCTTCGGCGCTGGAACCTGGTTGCTGCGCCTTCTCTTTGTCCATGTGCACACACACGATTCCTCAGCGAAAACCATGCAGAAACCTTTCCACGAGCACCCAGGGATGTGCACCCAGCACCACGTGCACGCACACGCAGCTAGAGAAAAGCACCTACCTTTTCACACACTGATGCCTAAGCAAACGCGTGGCCACACACACGCACACATCCGCAAGCGCGCCTACTCCCATCTATTGAGGGAAAGACGGACGAGCTCTTTGGTTGCTCTTCACAGGCTTGTCCCTGATCTATAGCTGAGGGCAAACACTTGTGTGCTTGTGGGAGAGCCTGTGTCTTTCCTGGAAGCGTTTGGGAGTTTTGCTCAGACGCGTGTTTCCTCAAGTTCAAGAATCAAGATCTAGGATACCTGCAGACAGGTGCCTGTTTGTGTGGAGACAGTCTGTTTGAAACTGTGTTCCTCAGCGCCCGCTCTTTCTCCCCGTCGCTCCACACGCCTGGGAGTCCCTTTCTTTCTCTCCACAAGCACGTGTGTTGACTTCGTCGCACATGTGCATCTGCACAAGCGTTGAGCTCAGCAGAGCGTGTCTCTTGACACTTGATGTGCGTTGGCTGTGTCTGCCTGCTCCAGTGAAGAGAGAAACGGGAAATCATCTTGGTAGAGGCAACAAAGCAAAAGCGAGGCAGGATTGACATCTGCTCAACAGAGACGGATTCCCTGCGCTGACACAGTTCACAGTTACACGAGAAGCAATCTGAGCGGTCCGTCGACCGGAGACGTGTTTCCCAAGAGGTCGTTTAGCGAGTGAACAGCAGTGTGCGCGACTTTCAGGAGTGTGCCTGGAAAGTGCCAGAATCACCAGGAGCATCTGTGCAAAAGCTGCTGCCTCTGTGACCGCATTGAGGCACGTTCGCGTGTCTGCGAGTATATAGACGGCTCTTTCGCGTTCACTCCGAGGGAAACGGTCCGCTATTGCTTCTGTGCGCACAGACGCGATTCCCTTGTCTCTTGCGAACACAGGGAACTCTGTGCATCCAAATCTACAGGCTAAGGACGCGTCTGCATATGTTTTGGTGAACAATCGAGTGTGCGTGTTCTGACAGCTGCCTCTATGCAGACGTCTCCACAGAGCCACTTCTGAATGCCCCGCAGCCCAGGACTGAATGGATACACTAACAAGTGCACCGGTGTGAGCAACCACATATGCAGAAGGACGTCTTTCATCTCACAGAAGCGCGAACGTCTTGGCGTTCAAGCACATGGCAGAAACAAGGTGTGAACAGATGAGCTGCTGCTATTTTCTCCGTTCGGCATGCTTCGTTGTAGCTCTCTTGCCGGTCGCCGGCTTAGCGGCTTGCTTTGCGCGACTAGCTCTGGGGAGAGAAGGAGATAGCGCCGGAAACCTCGCCTTTTGCCTTCTTCGGCGCTGGAACCTGGTTGCTGCGCCTTCTCTTTGTCCATGTGCACACACACGATTCCTCAGCGAAAACCATGCAGAAACCTTTCCACGAGCACCCAGGGATGTGCACCCAGCACCACGTGCACGCACACGCAGCTAGAGAAAAGCACCTACCTTTTCACACACTGATGCCTAAGCAAACGCGTGGCCACACACACGCACACATCCGCAAGCGCGCCTACTCCCATCTATTGAGGGAAAGACGGACGAGCTCTTTGGTTGCTCTTCACAGGCTTGTCCCTGATCTATAGCTGAGGGCAAACACTTGTGTGCTTGTGGGAGAGCCTGTGTCTTTCCTGGAAGCGTTTGGGAGTTTTGCTCAGACGCGTGTTTCCTCAAGTTCAAGAATCAAGATCTAGGATACCTGCAGACAGGTGCCTGTTTGTGTGGAGACAGTCTGTTTGAAACTGTGTTCCTCAGCGCCCGCTCTTTCTCCCCGTCGCTCCACACGCCTGGGAGTCCCTTTCTTTCTCTCCACAAGCACGTGTGTTGACTTCGTCGCACATGTGCATCTGCACAAGCGTTGAGCTCAGCAGAGCGTGTCTCTTGACACTTGATGTGCGTTGGCTGTGTCTGCCTGCTCCAGTGAAGAGAGAAACGGGAAATCATCTTGGTAGAGGCAACAAAGCAAAAGCGAGGCAGGATTGACATCTGCTCAACAGAGACGGATTCCCTGCGCTGACACAGTTCACAGTTACACGAGAAGCAATCTGAGCGGTCCGTCGACCGGAGACGTGTTTCCCAAGAGGTCGTTTAGCGAGTGAACAGCAGTGTGCGCGACTTTCAGGAGTGTGCCTGGAAAGTGCCAGAATCACCAGGAGCATCTGTGCAAAAGCTGCTGCCTCTGTGACCGCATTGAGGCACGTTCGCGTGTCTGCGAGTATATAGACGGCTCTTTCGCGTTCACTCCGAGGGAAACGGTCCGCTATTGCTTCTGTGCGCACAGACGCGATTCCCTTGTCTCTTGCGAACACAGGGAACTCTGTGCATCCAAATCTACAGGCTAAGGACGCGTCTGCATATGTTTTGGTGAACAATCGAGTGTGCGTGTTCTGACAGCTGCCTCTATGCAGACGTCTCCACAGAGCCACTTCTGAATGCCCCGCAGCCCAGGACTGAATGGATACACTAACAAGTGCACCGGTGTGAGCAACCACATATGCAGAAGGACGTCTTTCATCTCACAGAAGCGCGAACGTCTTGGCGTTCAAGCACATGGCAGAAACAAGGTGTGAACAGATGAGCTGCTGCTATTTTCTCCGTTCGGCATGCTTCGTTGTAGCTCTCTTGCCGGTCGCCGGCTTAGCGGCTTGCTTTGTGCGACTAGCTCTGGGGAGAGAAGGAGATAGCGCCGGAAACCTCGCCTTTTGCCTTCTTCGGCGCTGGAACCTGGTTGCTGCGCCTTCTCTTTGTCCATGTGCACACACACGATTCCTCAGCGAAAACCATGCAGAAACCTTTCCACGAGCACCCAGGGATGTGCACCCAGCACCACGTGCACGCACACGCAGCTAGAGAAAAGCACCTACCTTTTCACACACTGATGCCTAAGCAAACGCGTGGCCACACACACGCACACATCCGCAAGCGCGCCTACTCCCATCTATTGAGGGAAAGACGGACGAGCTCTTTGGTTGCTCTTCACAGGCTTGTCCCTGATCTATAGCTGAGGGCAAACACTTGTGTGCTTGTGGGAGAGCCTGTGTCTTTCCTGGAAGCGTTTGGGAGTTTTGCTCAGACGCGTGTTTCCTCAAGTTCAAGAATCAAGATCTAGGATACCTGCAGACAGGTGCCTGTTTGTGTGGAGACAGTCTGTTTGAAACTGTGTTCCTCAGCGCCCGCTCTTTCTCCCCGTCGCTCCACACGCCTGGGAGTCCCTTTCTTTCTCTCCACAAGCACGTGTGTTGACTTCGTCGCACATGTGCATCTGCACAAGCGTTGAGCTCAGCAGAGCGTGTCTCTTGACACTTGATGTGCGTTGGCTGTGTCTGCCTGCTCCAGTGAAGAGAGAAACGGGAAATCATCTTGGTAGAGGCAACAAAGCAAAAGCGAGGCAGGATTGACATCTGCTCAACAGAGACGGATTCCCTGCGCTGACACAGTTCACAGTTACACGAGAAGCAATCTGAGCGGTCCGTCGACCGGAGACGTGTTTCCCAAGAGGTCGTTTAGCGAGTGAACAGCAGTGTGCGCGACTTTCAGGAGTGTGCCTGGAAAGTGCCAGAATCACCAGGAGCATCTGTGCAAAAGCTGCTGCCTCTGTGACCGCATTGAGGCACGTTCGCGTGTCTGCGAGTATATAGACGGCTCTTTCGCGTTCACTCCGAGGGAAACGGTCCGCTATTGCTTCTGTGCGCACAGACGCGATTCCCTTGTCTCTTGCGAACACAGGGAACTCTGTGCATCCAAATCTACAGGCTAAGGACGCGTCTGCGTATGTTTTGGTGAACAATCGAGTGTGCGTGTTCTGACAGCTGCCTCTATGCAGACGTCTCCACAGAGCCACTTCTGAATGCCCCGCAGCCCAGGACTGAATGGATACACTAACAAGTGCACCGGTGTGAGCAACCACATATGCAGAAGGACGTCTTTCATCTCACAGAAGCGCGAACGTCTTGGCGTTCAAGCACATGGCAGAAACAAGGTGTGAACAGATGAGCTGCTGCTATTTTCTCCGTTCGGCATGCTTCGTTGTAGCTCTCTTGCCGGTCGCCGGCTTAGCGGCTTGCTTTGCGCGACTAGCTCTGGGGAGAGAAGGAGATAGCGCCGGAAACCTCGCCTTTTGCCTTCTTCGGCGCTGGAACCTGGTTGCTGCGCCTTCTCTTTGTCCATGTGCACACACACGATTCCTCAGCGAAAACCATGCAGAAACCTTTCCACGAGCACCCAGGGATGTGCACCCAGCACCACGTGCACGCACACGCAGCTAGAGAAAAGCACCTACCTTTTCACACACTGATGCCTAAGCAAACGCGTGGCCACACACACGCACACATCCGCAAGCGCGCCTACTCCCATCTATTGAGGGAAAGACGGACGAGCTCTTTGGTTGCTCTTCACAGGCTTGTCCCTGATCTATAGCTGAGGGCAAACACTTGTGTGCTTGTGGGAGAGCCTGTGTCTTTCCTGGAAGCGTTTGGGAGTTTTGCTCAGACGCGTGTTTCCTCAAGTTCAAGAATCAAGATCTAGGATACCTGCAGACAGGTGCCTGTTTGTGTGGAGACAGTCTGTTTGAAACTGTGTTCCTCAGCGCCCGCTCTTTCTCCCCGTCGCTCCACACGCCTGGGAGTCCCTTTCTTTCTCTCCACAAGCACGTGTGTTGACTTCGTCGCACATGTGCATCTGCACAAGCGTTGAGCTCAGCAGAGCGTGTCTCTTGACACTTGATGTGCGTTGGCTGTGTCTGCCTGCTCCAGTGAAGAGAGAAACGGGAAATCATCTTGGTAGAGGCAACAAAGCAAAAGCGAGGCAGGATTGACATCTGCTCAACAGAGACGGATTCCCTGCGCTGACACAGTTCACAGTTACACGAGAAGCAATCTGAGCGGTCCGTCGACCGGAGACGTGTTTCCCAAGAGGTCGTTTAGCGAGTGAACAGCAGTGTGCGCGACTTTCAGGAGTGTGCCTGGAAAGTGCCAGAATCACCAGGAGCATCTGTGCAAAAGCTGCTGCCTCTGTGACCGCATTGAGGCACGTTCGCGTGTCTGCGAGTATATAGACGGCTCTTTCGCGTTCACTCCGAGGGAAACGGTCCGCTATTGCTTCTGTGCGCACAGACGCGATTCCCTTGTCTCTTGCGAACACAGGGAACTCTGTGCATCCAAATCTACAGGCTAAGGACGCGTCTGCATATGTTTTGGTGAACAATCGAGTGTGCGTGTTCTGACAGCTGCCTCTATGCAGACGTCTCCACAGAGCCACTTCTGAATGCCCCGCAGCCCAGGACTGAATGGATACACTAACAAGTGCACCGGTGTGAGCAACCACATATGCAGAAGGACGTCTTTCATCTCACAGAAGCGCGAACGTCTTGGCGTTCAAGCACATGGCAGAAACAAGGTGTGAACAGATGAGCTGCTGCTATTTTCTCCGTTCGGCATGCTTCGTTGTAGCTCTCTTGCCGGTCGCCGGCTTAGCGGCTTGCTTTGCGCGACTAGCTCTGGGGAGAGAAGGAGATAGCGCCGGAAACCTCGCCTTTTGCCTTCTTCGGCGCTGGAACCTGGTTGCTGCGCCTTCTCTTTGTCCATGTGCACACACACGATTCCTCAGCGAAAACCATGCAGAAACCTTTCCACGAGCACCCAGGGATGTGCACCCAGCACCACGTGCACGCACACGCAGCTAGAGAAAAGCACCTACCTTTTCACACACTGATGCCTAAGCAAACGCGTGGCCACACACACGCACACATCCGCAAGCGCGCCTACTCCCATCTATTGAGGGAAAGACGGACGAGCTCTTTGGTTGCTCTTCACAGGCTTGTCCCTGATCTATAGCTGAGGGCAAACACTTGTGTGCTTGTGGGAGAGCCTGTGTCTTTCCTGGAAGCGTTTGGGAGTTTTGCTCAGACGCGTGTTTCCTCAAGTTCAAGAATCAAGATCTAGGATACCTGCAGACAGGTGCCTGTTTGTGTGGAGACAGTCTGTTTGAAACTGTGTTCCTCAGCGCCCGCTCTTTCTCCCCGTCGCTCCACACGCCTGGGAGTCCCTTTCTTTCTCTCCACAAGCACGTGTGTTGACTTCGTCGCACATGTGCATCTGCACAAGCGTTGAGCTCAGCAGAGCGTGTCTCTTGACACTTGATGTGCGTTGGCTGTGTCTGCCTGCTCCAGTGAAGAGAGAAACGGGAAATCATCTTGGTAGAGGCAACAAAGCAAAAGCGAGGCAGGATTGACATCTGCTCAACAGAGACGGATTCCCTGCGCTGACACAGTTCACAGTTACACGAGAAGCAATCTGAGCGGTCCGTCGACCGGAGACGTGTTTCCCAAGAGGTCGTTTAGCGAGTGAACAGCAGTGTGCGCGACTTTCAGGAGTGTGCCTGGAAAGTGCCAGAATCACCAGGAGCATCTGTGCAAAAGCTGCTGCCTCTGTGACCGCATTGAGGCACGTTCGCGTGTCTGCGAGTATATAGACGGCTCTTTCGCGTTCACTCCGAGGGAAACGGTCCGCTATTGCTTCTGTGCGCACAGACGCGATTCCCTTGTCTCTTGCGAACACAGGGAACTCTGTGCATCCAAATCTACAGGCTAAGGACGCGTCTGCATATGTTTTGGTGAACAATCGAGTGTGCGTGTTCTGACAGCTGCCTCTATGCAGACGTCTCCACAGAGCCACTTCTGAATGCCCCGCAGCCCAGGACTGAATGGATACACTAACAAGTGCACCGGTGTGAGCAACCACATATGCAGAAGGACGTCTTTCATCTCACAGAAGCGCGAACGTCTTGGCGTTCAAGCACATGGCAGAAACAAGGTGTGAACAGATGAGCTGCTGCTATTTTCTCCGTTCGGCATGCTTCGTTGTAGCTCTCTTGCCGGTCGCCGGCTTAGCGGCTTGCTTTGCGCGACTAGC
This sequence comes from Patagioenas fasciata, assembly GCF_037038585.1. Lineage (NCBI taxonomy): Eukaryota > Metazoa > Chordata > Aves > Columbiformes > Columbidae > Patagioenas > Patagioenas fasciata. Next base: position 274,306 of record NW_027288816.1, on the reverse strand, counting down.
TCTGGGGAGAGAAGGAGATAGCGCCGGAAACCTCGCCTTTTGCCTTCTTCGGCGCTGGAACCTGGTTGCTGCGCCTTCTCTTTGTCCATGTGCACACACACGATTCCTCAGCGAAAACCATGCAGAAACCTTTCCACGAGCACCCAGGGATGTGCACCCAGCACCACGTGCACGCACACGCAGCTAGAGAAAAGCACCTACCTTTTCACACACTGATGCCTAAGCAAACGCGTGGCCACACACACGCACACATCCGCAAGCGCGCCTACTCCCATCTATTGAGGGAAAGACGTACGAGCTCTTTGGTTGCTCTTCACAGGCTTGTCCCTGATCTATAGCTGAGGGCAAACACTTGTGTGCTTGTGGGAGAGCCTGTGTCTTTCCTGGAAGCGTTTGGGAGTTTTGCTCAGACGCGTGTTTCCTCAAGTTCAAGAATCAAGATCTAGGATACCTGCAGACAGGTGCCTGTTTGTGTGGAGACAGTCTGTTTGAAACTGTGTTCCTCAGCGCCCGCTCTTTCTCCCCGTCGCTCCACACGCCTGGGAGTCCCTTTCTTTCTCTCCACAAGCACGTGTGTTGACTTCGTCGCACATGTGCATCTGCACAAGCGTTGAGCTCAGCAGAGCGTGTCTCTTGACACTTGATGTGCGTTGGCTGTGTCTGCCTGCTCCAGTGAAGAGAGAAACGGGAAATCATCTTGGTAGAGGCAACAAAGCAAAAGCGAGGCAGGATTGACATCTGCTCAACAGAGACGGATTCCCTGCGCTGACACAGTTCACAGTTACACGAGAAGCAATCTGAGCGGTCCGTCGACCGGAGACGTGTTTCCCAAGAGGTCGTTTAGCGAGTGAACAGCAGTGTGCGCGACTTTCAGGAGTGTGCCTGGAAAGTGCCAGAATCACCAGGAGCATCTGTGCAAAAGCTGCTGCCTCTGTGACCGCATTGAGGCACGTTCGCGTGTCTGCGAGTATATAGACGGCTCTTTCGCGTTCACTCCGAGGGAAACGGTCCGCTATTGCTTCTGTGCGCACAGACGCGATTCCCTTGTCTCTTGCGAACACAGGGAACTCTGTGCATCCAAATCTACAGGCTAAGGACGCGTCTGCATATGTTTTGGTGAACAATCGAGTGTGCGTGTTCTGACAGCTGCCTCTATGCAGACGTCTCCACAGAGCCACTTCTGAATGCCCCGCAGCCCAGGACTGAATGGATACACTAACAAGTGCACCGGTGTGAGCAACCACATATGCAGAAGGACGTCTTTCATCTCACAGAAGCGCGAACGTCTTGGCGTTCAAGCACATGGCAGAAACAAGGTGTGAACAGATGAGCTGCTGCTATTTTCTCCGTTCGGCATGCTTCGTTGTAGCTCTCTTGCCGGTCGCCGGCTTAGCGGCTTGCTTTGCGCGACTAGCTCTGGGGAGAGAAGGAGATAGCGCCGGAAACCTCGCCTTTTGCCTTCTTCGGCGCTGGAACCTGGTTGCTGCGCCTTCTCTTTGTCCATGTGCACACACACGATTCCTCAGCGAAAACCATGCAGAAACCTTTCCACGAGCACCCAGGGATGTGCACCCAGCACCACGTGCACGCACACGCAGCTAGAGAAAAGCACCTACCTTTTCACACACTGAAGCCTAAGCAAACGCGTGGCCACACACACGCACACATCCGCAAGCGCGCCTACTCCCATCTATTGAGGGAAAGACGGACGAGCTCTTTGGTTGCTCTTCACAGGCTTGTCCCTGATCTATAGCTGAGGGCAAACACTTGTGTGCTTGTGGGAGAGCCTGTGTCTTTCCTGGAAGCGTTTGGGAGTTTTGCTCAGACGCGTGTTTCCTCAAGTTCAAGAATCAAGATCTAGGATACCTGCAGACAGGTGCCTGTTTGTGTGGAGACAGTCTGTTTGAAACTGTGTTCCTCAGCGCCCGCTCTTTCTCCCCGTCGCTCCACACGCCTGGGAGTCCCTTTCTTTCTCTCCACAAGCACGTGTGTTGACTTCGTCGCACATGTGCATCTGCACAAGCGTTGAGCTCAGCAGAGCGTGTCTCTTGACACTTGATGTGCGTTGGCTGTGTCTGCCTGCTCCAGTGAAGAGAGAAACGGGAAATCATCTTGGTAGAGGCAACAAAGCAAAAGCGAGGCAGGATTGACATCTGCTCAACAGAGACGGATTCCCTGCGCTGACACAGTTCACAGTTACACGAGAAGCAATCTGAGCGGTCCGTCGACCGGAGACGTGTTTCCCAAGAGGTCGTTTAGCGAGTGAACAGCAGTGTGCGCGACTTTCAGGAGTGTGCCTGGAAAGTGCCAGAATCACCAGGAGCATCTGTGCAAAAGCTGCTGCCTCTGTGACCGCATTGAGGCACGTTCGCGTGTCTGCGAGTATATAGACGGCTCTTTCGCGTTCACTCCGAGGGAAACGGTCCGCTATTGCTTCTGTGCGCACAGACGCGATTCCCTTGTCTCTTGCGAACACAGGGAACTCTGTGCATCCAAATCTACAGGCTAAGGACGCGTCTGCGTATGTTTTGGTGAACAATCGAGTGTGCGTGTTCTGACAGCTGCCTCTATGCAGACGTCTCCACAGAGCCACTTCTGAATGCCCCGCAGCCCAGGACTGAATGGATACACTAACAAGTGCACCGGTGTGAGCAACCACATATGCAGAAGGACGTCTTTCATCTCACAGAAGCGCGAACGTCTTGGCGTTCAAGCACATGGCAGAAACAAGGTGTGAACAGATGAGCTGCTGCTATTTTCTCCGTTCGGCATGCTTCGTTGTAGCTCTCTTGCCGGTCGCCGGCTTAGCGGCTTGCTTTGCGCGACTAGCTCTGGGGAGAGAAGGAGATAGCGCCGGAAACCTCGCCTTTTGCCTTCTTCGGCGCTGGAACCTGGTTGCTGCGCCTTCTCTTTGTCCATGTGCACACACACGATTCCTCAGCGAAAACCATGCAGAAACCTTTCCACGAGCACCCAGGGATGTGCACCCAGCACCACGTGCACGCACACGCAGCTAGAGAAAAGCACCTACCTTTTCACACACTGATGCCTAAGCAAACGCGTGGCCACACACACGCACACATCCGCAAGCGCGCCTACTCCCATCTATTGAGGGAAAGACGGACGAGCTCTTTGGTTGCTCTTCACAGGCTTGTCCCTGATCTATAGCTGAGGGCAAACACTTGTGTGCTTGTGGGAGAGCCTGTGTCTTTCCTGGAAGCGTTTGGGAGTTTTGCTCAGACGCGTGTTTCCTCAAGTTCAAGAATCAAGATCTAGGATACCTGCAGACAGGTGCCTGTTTGTGTGGAGACAGTCTGTTTGAAACTGTGTTCCTCAGCGCCCGCTCTTTCTCCCCGTCGCTCCACACGCCTGGGAGTCCCTTTCTTTCTCTCCACAAGCACGTGTGTTGACTTCGTCGCACATGTGCATCTGCACAAGCGTTGAGCTCAGCAGAGCGTGTCTCTTGACACTTGATGTGCGTTGGCTGTGTCTGCCTGCTCCAGTGAAGAGAGAAACGGGAAATCATCTTGGTAGAGGCAACAAAGCAAAAGCGAGGCAGGATTGACATCTGCTCAACAGAGACGGATTCCCTGCGCTGACACAGTTCACAGTTACACGAGAAGCAATCTGAGCGGTCCGTCGACCGGAGACGTGTTTCCCAAGAGGTCGTTTAGCGAGTGAACAGCAGTGTGCGCGACTTTCAGGAGTGTGCCTGGAAAGTGCCAGAATCACCAGGAGCATCTGTGCAAAAGCTGCTGCCTCTGTGACCGCATTGAGGCACGTTCGCGTGTCTGCGAGTATATAGACGGCTCTTTCGCGTTCACTCCGAGGGAAACGGTCCGCTATTGCTTCTGTGCGCACAGACGCGATTCCCTTGTCTCTTGCGAACACAGGGAACTCTGTGCATCCAAATCTACAGGCTAAGGACGCGTCTGCATATGTTTTGGTGAACAATCGAGTGTGCGTGTTCTGACAGCTGCCTCTATGCAGACGTCTCCACAGAGCCACTTCTGAATGCCCCGCAGCCCAGGACTGAATGGATACACTAACAAGTGCACCGGTGTGAGCAACCACATATGCAGAAGGACGTCTTTCATCTCACAGAAGCGCGAACGTCTTGGCGTTCAAGCACATGGCAGAAACAAGGTGTGAACAGATGAGCTGCTGCTATTTTCTCCGTTCGGCATGCTTCGTTGTAGCTCTCTTGCCGGTCGCCGGCTTAGCGGCTTGCTTTGCGCGACTAGCTCTGGGGAGAGAAGGAGATAGCGCCGGAAACCTCGCCTTTTGCCTTCTTCGGCGCTGGAACCTGGTTGCTGCGCCTTCTCTTTGTCCATGTGCACACACACGATTCCTCAGCGAAAACCATGCAGAAACCTTTCCACGAGCACCCAGGGATGTGCACCCAGCACCACGTGCACGCACACGCAGCTAGAGAAAAGCACCTACCTTTTCACACACTGATGCCTAAGCAAACGCGTGGCCACACACACGCACACATCCGCAAGCGCGCCTACTCCCATCTATTGAGGGAAAGACGGACGAGCTCTTTGGTTGCTCTTCACAGGCTTGTCCCTGATCTATAGCTGAGGGCAAACACTTGTGTGCTTGTGGGAGAGCCTGTGTCTTTCCTGGAAGCGTTTGGGAGTTTTGCTCAGACGCGTGTTTCCTCAAGTTCAAGAATCAAGATCTAGGATACCTGCAGACAGGTGCCTGTTTGTGTGGAGACAGTCTGTTTGAAACTGTGTTCCTCAGCGCCCGCTCTTTCTCCCCGTCGCTCCACACGCCTGGGAGTCCCTTTCTTTCTCTCCACAAGCACGTGTGTTGACTTCGTCGCACATGTGCATCTGCACAAGCGTTGAGCTCAGCAGAGCGTGTCTCTTGACACTTGATGTGCGTTGGCTGTGTCTGCCTGCTCCAGTGAAGAGAGAAACGGGAAATCATCTTGGTAGAGGCAACAAAGCAAAAGCGAGGCAGGATTGACATCTGCTCAACAGAGACGGATTCCCTGCGCTGACACAGTTCACAGTTACACGAGAAGCAATCTGAGCGGTCCGTCGACCGGAGACGTGTTTCCCAAGAGGTCGTTTAGCGAGTGAACAGCAGTGTGCGCGACTTTCAGGAGTGTGCCTGGAAAGTGCCAGAATCACCAGGAGCATCTGTGCAAAAGCTGCTGCCTCTGTGACCGCATTGAGGCACGTTCGCGTGTCTGCGAGTATATAGACGGCTCTTTCGCGTTCACTCCGAGGGAAACGGTCCGCTATTGCTTCTGTGCGCACAGACGCGATTCCCTTGTCTCTTGCGAACACAGGGAACTCTGTGCATCCAAATCTACAGGCTAAGGACGCGTCTGCATATGTTTTGGTGAACAATCGAGTGTGCGTGTTCTGACAGCTGCCTCTATGCAGACGTCTCCACAGAGCCACTTCTGAATGCCCCGCAGCCCAGGACTGAATGGATACACTAACAAGTGCACCGGTGTGAGCAACCACATATGCAGAAGGACGTCTTTCATCTCACAGAAGCGCGAACGTCTTGGCGTTCAAGCACATGGCAGAAACAAGGTGTGAACAGATGAGCTGCTGCTATTTTCTCCGTTCGGCATGCTTCGTTGTAGCTCTCTTGCCGGTCGCCGGCTTAGCGGCTTGCTTTGCGCGACTAGCTCTGGGGAGAGAAGGAGATAGCGCCGGAAACCTCGCCTTTTGCCTTCTTCGGCGCTGGAACCTGGTTGCTGCGCCTTCTCTTTGTCCATGTGCACACACACGATTCCTCAGCGAAAACCATGCAGAAACCTTTCCACGAGCACCCAGGGATGTGCACCCAGCACCACGTGCACGCACACGCAGCTAGAGAAAAGCACCTACCTTTTCACACACTGATGCCTAAGCAAACGCGTGGCCACACACACGCACACATCCGCAAGCGCGCCTACTCCCATCTATTGAGGGAAAGACGGACGAGCTCTTTGGTTGCTCTTCACAGGCTTGTCCCTGATCTATAGCTGAGGGCAAACACTTGTGTGCTTGTGGGAGAGCCTGTGTCTTTCCTGGAAGCGTTTGGGAGTTTTGCTCAGACGCGTGTTTCCTCAAGTTCAAGAATCAAGATCTAGGATACCTGCAGACAGGTGCCTGTTTGTGTGGAGACAGTCTGTTTGAAACTGTGTTCCTCAGCGCCCGCTCTTTCTCCCCGTCGCTCCACACGCCTGGGAGTCCCTTTCTTTCTCTCCACAAGCACGTGTGTTGACTTCGTCGCACATGTGCATCTGCACAAGCGTTGAGCTCAGCAGAGCGTGTCTCTTGACACTTGATGTGCGTTGGCTGTGTCTGCCTGCTCCAGTGAAGAGAGAAACGGGAAATCATCTTGGTAGAGGCAACAAAGCAAAAGCGAGGCAGGATTGACATCTGCTCAACAGAGACGGATTCCCTGCGCTGACACAGTTCACAGTTACACGAGAAGCAATCTGAGCGGTCCGTCGACCGGAGACGTGTTTCCCAAGAGGTCGTTTAGCGAGTGAACAGCAGTGTGCGCGACTTTCAGGAGTGTGCCTGGAAAGTGCCAGAATCACCAGGAGCATCTGTGCAAAAGCTGCTGCCTCTGTGACCGCATTGAGGCACGTTCGCGTGTCTGCGAGTATATAGACGGCTCTTTCGCGTTCACTCCGAGGGAAACGGTCCGCTATTGCTTCTGTGCGCACAGACGCGATTCCCTTGTCTCTTGCGAACACAGGGAACTCTGTGCATCCAAATCTACAGGCTAAGGACGCGTCTGCATATGTTTTGGTGAACAATCGAGTGTGCGTGTTCTGACAGCTGCCTCTATGCAGACGTCTCCACAGAGCCACTTCTGAATGCCCCGCAGCCCAGGACTGAATGGATACACTAACAAGTGCACCGGTGTGAGCAACCACATATGCAGAAGGACGTCTTTCATCTCACAGAAGCGCGAACGTCTTGGCGTTCAAGCACATGGCAGAAACAAGGTGTGAACAGATGAGCTGCTGCTATTTTCTCCGTTCGGCATGCTTCGTTGTAGCTCTCTTGCCGGTCGCCGGCTTAGCGGCTTGCTTTGCGCGACTAGCTCTGGGGAGAGAAGGAGATAGCGCCGGAAACCTCGCCTTTTGCCTTCTTCGGCGCTGGAACCTGGTTGCTGCGCCTTCTCTTTGTCCATGTGCACACACACGATTCCTCAGCGAAAACCATGCAGAAACCTTTCCACGAGCACCCAGGGATGTGCACCCAGCACCACGTGCACGCACACGCAGCTAGAGAAAAGCACCTACCTTTTCACACACTGAAGCCTAAGCAAACGCGTGGCCACACACACGCACACATCCGCAAGCGCGCCTACTCCCATCTATTGAGGGAAAGACGGACGAGCTCTTTGGTTGCTCTTCACAGGCTTGTCCCTGATCTATAGCTGAGGGCAAACACTTGTGTGCTTGTGGGAGAGCCTGTGTCTTTCCTGGAAGCGTTTGGGAGTTTTGCTCAGACGCGTGTTTCCTCAAGTTCAAGAATCAAGATCTAGGATACCTGCAGACAGGTGCCTGTTTGTGTGGAGACAGTCTGTTTGAAACTGTGTTCCTCAGCGCCCGCTCTTTCTCCCCGTCGCTCCACACGCCTGGGAGTCCCTTTCTTTCTCTCCACAAGCACGTGTGTTGACTTCGTCGCACATGTGCATCTGCACAAGCGTTGAGCTCAGCAGAGCGTGTCTCTTGACACTTGATGTGCGTTGGCTGTGTCTGCCTGCTCCAGTGAAGAGAGAAACGGGAAATCATCTTGGTAGAGGCAACAAAGCAAAAGCGAGGCAGGATTGACATCTGCTCAACAGAGACGGATTCCCTGCGCTGACACAGTTCACAGTTACACGAGAAGCAATCTGAGCGGTCCGTCGACCGGAGACGTGTTTCCCAAGAGGTCGTTTAGCGAGTGAACAGCAGTGTGCGCGACTTTCAGGAGTGTGCCTGGAAAGTGCCAGAATCACCAGGAGCATCTGTGCAAAAGCTGCTGCCTCTGTGACCGCATTGAGGCACGTTCGCGTGTCTGCGAGTATATAGACGGCTCTTTCGCGTTCACTCCGAGGGAAACGGTCCGCTATTGCTTCTGTGCGCACAGACGCGATTCCCTTGTCTCTTGCGAACACAGGGAACTCTGTGCATCCAAATCTACAGGCTAAGGACGCGTCTGCGTATGTTTTGGTGAACAATCGAGTGTGCGTGTTCTGACAGCTGCCTCTATGCAGACGTCTCCACAGAGCCACTTCTGAATGCCCCGCAGCCCAGGACTGAATGGATACACTAACAAGTGCACCGGTGTGAGCAACCACATATGCAGAAGGACGTCTTTCATCTCACAGAAGCGCGAACGTCTTGGCGTTCAAGCACATGGCAGAAACAAGGTGTGAACAGATGAGCTGCTGCTATTTTCTCTGTTCGGCATGCTTCGTTGTAGCTCTCTTGCCGGTCGCCGGCTTAGCGGCTTGCTTTGCGCGACTAGCTCTGGGGAGAGAAGGAGATAGCGCCGGAAACCTCGCCTTTTGCCTTCTTCGGCGCTGGAACCTGGTTGCTGCGCCTTCTCTTTGTCCATGTGCACACACACGATTCCTCAGCGAAAACCATGCAGAAACCTTTCCACGAGCACCCAGGGATGTGCACCCAGCACCACGTGCACGCACACGCAGCTAGAGAAAAGCACCTACCTTTTCACACACTGATGCCTAAGCAAACGCGTGGCCACACACACGCACACATCCGCAAGCGCGCCTACTCCCATCTATTGAGGGAAAGACGGACGAGCTCTTTGGTTGCTCTTCACAGGCTTGTCCCTGATCTATAGCTGAGGGCAAACACTTGTGTGCTTGTGGGAGAGCCTGTGTCTTTCCTGGAAGCGTTTGGGAGTTTTGCTCAGACGCGTGTTTCCTCAAGTTCAAGAATCAAGATCTAGGATACCTGCAGACAGGTGCCTGTTTGTGTGGAGACAGTCTGTTTGAAACTGTGTTCCTCAGCGCCCGCTCTTTCTCCCCGTCGCTCCACACGCCTGGGAGTCCCTTTCTTTCTCTCCACAAGCACGTGTGTTGACTTCGTCGCACATGTGCATCTGCACAAGCGTTGAGCTCAGCAGAGCGTGTCTCTTGACACTTGATGTGCGTTGGCTGTGTCTGCCTGCTCCAGTGAAGAGAGAAACGGGAAATCATCTTGGTAGAGGCAACAAAGCAAAAGCGAGGCAGGATTGACATCTGCTCAACAGAGACGGATTCCCTGCGCTGACACAGTTCACAGTTACACGAGAAGCAATCTGAGCGGTCCGTCGACCGGAGACGTGTTTCCCAAGAGGTCGTTTAGCGAGTGAACAGCAGTGTGCGCGACTTTCAGGAGTGTGCCTGGAAAGTGCCAGAATCACCAGGAGCATCTGTGCAAAAGCTGCTGCCTCTGTGACCGCATTGAGGCACGTTCGCGTGTCTGCGAGTATATAGACGGCTCTTTCGCGTTCACTCCGAGGGAAACGGTCCGCTATTGCTTCTGTGCGCACAGACGCGATTCCCTTGTCTCTTGCGAACACAGGGAACTCTGTGCATCCAAATCTACAGGCTAAGGACGCGTCTGCATATGTTTTGGTGAACAATCGAGTGTGCGTGTTCTGACAGCTGCCTCTATGCAGACGTCTCCACAGAGCCACTTCTGAATGCCCCGCAGCCCAGGACTGAATGGATACACTAACAAGTGCACCGGTGTGAGCAACCACATATGCAGAAGGACGTCTTTCATCTCACAGAAGCGCGAACGTCTTGGCGTTCAAGCACATGGCAGAAACAAGGTGTGAACAGATGAGCTGCTGCTATTTTCTCCGTTCGGCATGCTTCGTTGTAGCTCTCTTGCCGGTCGCCGGCTTAGCGGCTTGCTTTGCGCGACTAGCTCTGGGGAGAGAAGGAGATAGCGCCGGAAACCTCGCCTTTTGCCTTCTTCGGCGCTGGAACCTGGTTGCTGCGCCTTCTCTTTGTCCATGTGCACACACACGATTCCTCAGCGAAAACCATGCAGAAACCTTTCCACGAGCACCCAGGGATGTGCACCCAGCACCACGTGCACGCACACGCAGCTAGAGAAAAGCACCTACCTTTTCACACACTGAAGCCTAAGCAAACGCGTGGCCACACACACGCACACATCCGCAAGCGCGCCTACTCCCATCTATTGAGGGAAAGACGGACGAGCTCTTTGGTTGCTCTTCACAGGCTTGTCCCTGATCTATAGCTGAGGGCAAACACTTGTGTGCTTGTGGGAGAGCCTGTGTCTTTCCTGGAAGCGTTTGGGAGTTTTGCTCAGACGCGTGTTTCCTCAAGTTCAAGAATCAAGATCTAGGATACCTGCAGACAGGTGCCTGTTTGTGTGGAGACAGTCTGTTTGAAACTGTGTTCCTCAGCGCCCGCTCTTTCTCCCCGTCGCTCCACACGCCTGGGAGTCCCTTTCTTTCTCTCCACAAGCACGTGTGTTGACTTCGTCGCACATGTGCATCTGCACAAGCGTTGAGCTCAGCAGAGCGTGTCTCTTGACACTTGATGTGCGTTGGCTGTGTCTGCCTGCTCCAGTGAAGAGAGAAACGGGAAATCATCTTGGTAGAGGCAACAAAGCAAAAGCGAGGCAGGATTGACATCTGCTCAACAGAGACGGATTCCCTGCGCTGACACAGTTCACAGTTACACGAGAAGCAATCTGAGCGGTCCGTCGACCGGAGACGTGTTTCCCAAGAGGTCGTTTAGCGAGTGAACAGCAGTGTGCGCGACTTTCAGGAGTGTGCCTGGAAAGTGCCAGAATCACCAGGAGCATCTGTGCAAAAGCTGCTGCCTCTGTGACCGCATTGAGGCACGTTCGCGTGTCTGCGAGTATATAGACGGCTCTTTCGCGTTCACTCCGAGGGAAACGGTCCGCTATTGCTTCTGTGCGCACAGACGCGATTCCCTTGTCTCTTGCGAACACAGGGAACTCTGTGCATCCAAATCTACAGGCTAAGGACGCGTCTGCATATGTTTTGGTGAACAATCGAGTGTGCGTGTTCTGACAGCTGCCTCTATGCAGACGTCTCCACAGAGCCACTTCTGAATGCCCCGCAGCCCAGGACTGAATGGATACACTAACAAGTGCACCGGTGTGAGCAACCACATATGCAGAAGGACGTCTTTCATCTCACAGAAGCGCGAACGTCTTGGCGTTCAAGCACATGGCAGAAACAAGGTGTGAACAGATGAGCTGCTGCTATTTTCTCCGTTCGGCATGCTTCGTTGTAGCTCTCTTGCCGGTCGCCGGCTTAGCGGCTTGCTTTGCGCGACTAGCTCTGGGGAGAGAAGGAGATAGCGCCGGAAACCTCGCCTTTTGCCTTCTTCGGCGCTGGAACCTGGTTGCTGCGCCTTCTCTTTGTCCATGTGCACACACACGATTCCTCAGCGAAAACCATGCAGAAACCTTTCCACGAGCACCCAGGGATGTGCACCCAGCACCACGTGCACGCACACGCAGCTAGAGAAAAGCACCTACCTTTTCACACACTGATGCCTAAGCAAACGCGTGGCCACACACACGCACACATCCGCAAGCGCGCCTACTCCCATCTATTGAGGGAAAGACGGACGAGCTCTTTGGTTGCTCTTCACAGGCTTGTCCCTGATCTATAGCTGAGGGCAAACACTTGTGTGCTTGTGGGAGAGCCTGTGTCTTTCCTGGAAGCGTTTGGGAGTTTTGCTCAGACGCGTGTTTCCTCAAGTTCAAGAATCAAGATCTAGGATACCTGCAGACAGGTGCCTGTTTGTGTGGAGACAGTCTGTTTGAAACTGTGTTCCTCAGCGCCCGCTCTTTCTCCCCGTCGCTCCACACGCCTGGGAGTCCCTTTCTTTCTCTCCACAAGCACGTGTGTTGACTTCGTCGCACATGTGCATCTGCACAAGCGTTGAGCTCAGCAGAGCGTGTCTCTTGACACTTGATGTGCGTTGGCTGTGTCTGCCTGCTCCAGTGAAGAGAGAAACGGGAAATCATCTTGGTAGAGGCAACAAAGCAAAAGCGAGGCAGGATTGACATCTGCTCAACAGAGACGGATTCCCTGCGCTGACACAGTTCACAGTTACACGAGAAGCAATCTGAGCGGTCCGTCGACCGGAGACGTGTTTCCCAAGAGGTCGTTTAGCGAGTGAACAGCAGTGTGCGCGACTTTCAGGAGTGTGCCTGGAAAGTGCCAGAATCACCAGGAGCATCTGTGCAAAAGCTGCTGCCTCTGTGACCGCATTGAGGCACGTTCGCGTGTCTGCGAGTATATAGACGGCTCTTTCGCGTTCACTCCGAGGGAAACGGTCCGCTATTGCTTCTGTGCGCACAGACGCGATTCCCTTGTCTCTTGCGAACACAGGGAACTCTGTGCATCCAAATCTACAGGCTAAGGACGCGTCTGCATATGTTTTGGTGAACAATCGAGTGTGCGTGTTCTGACAGCTGCCTCTATGCAGACGTCTCCACAGAGCCACTTCTGAATGCCCCGCAGCCCAGGACTGAATGGATACACTAACAAGTGCACCGGTGTGAGCAACCACATATGCAGAAGGACGTCTTTCATCTCACAGAAGCGCGAACGTCTTGGCGTTCAAGCACATGGCAGAAACAAGGTGTGAACAGATGAGCTGCTGCTATTTTCTCCGTTCGGCATGCTTCGTTGTAGCTCTCTTGCCGGTCGCCGGCTTAGCGGCTTGCTTTGCGCGACTAGCTCTGGGGAGAGAAGGAGATAGCGCCGGAAACCTCGCCTTTTGCCTTCTTCGGCGCTGGAACCTGGTTGCTGCGCCTTCTCTTTGTCCATGTGCACACACACGATTCCTCAGCGAAAACCATGCAGAAACCTTTCCACGAGCACCCAGGGATGTGCACCCAGCACCACGTGCACGCACACGCAGCTAGAGAAAAGCACCTACCTTTTCACACACTGAAGCCTAAGCAAACGCGTGGCCACACACACGCACACATCCGCAAGCGCGCCTACTCCCATCTATTGAGGGAAAGACGGACGAGCTCTTTGGTTGCTCTTCACAGGCTTGTCCCTGATCTATAGCTGAGGGCAAACACTTGTGTGCTTGTGGGAGAGCCTGTGTCTTTCCTGGAAGCGTTTGGGAGTTTTGCTCAGACGCGTGTTTCCTCAAGTTCAAGAATCAAGATCTAGGATACCTGCAGACAGGTGCCTGTTTGTGTGGAGACAGTCTGTTTGAAACTGTGTTCCTCAGCGCCCGCTCTTTCTCCCCGTCGCTCCACACGCCTGGGAGTCCCTTTCTTTCTCTCCACAAGCACGTGTGTTGACTTCGTCGCACATGTGCATCTGCACAAGCGTTGAGCTCAGCAGAGCGTGTCTCTTGACACTTGATGTGCGTTGGCTGTGTCTGCCTGCTCCAGTGAAGAGAGAAACGGGAAATCATCTTGGTAGAGGCAACAAAGCAAAAGCGAGGCAGGATTGACATCTGCTCAACAGAGACGGATTCCCTGCGCTGACACAGTTCACAGTTACACGAGAAGCAATCTGAGCGGTCCGTCGACCGGAGACGTGTTTCCCAAGAGGTCGTTTAGCGAGTGAACAGCAGTGTGCGCGACTTTCAGGAGTGTGCCTGGAAAGTGCCAGAATCACCAGGAGCATCTGTGCAAAAGCTGCTGCCTCTGTGACCGCATTGAGGCACGTTCGCGTGTCTGCGAGTATATAGACGGCTCTTTCGCGTTCACTCCGAGGGAAACGGTCCGCTATTGCTTCTGTGCGCACAGACGCGATTCCCTTGTCTCTTGCGAACACAGGGAACTCTGTGCATCCAAATCTACAGGCTAAGGACGCGTCTGCGTATGTTTTGGTGAACAATCGAGTGTGCGTGTTCTGACAGCTGCCTCTATGCAGACGTCTCCACAGAGCCACTTCTGAATGCCCCGCAGCCCAGGACTGAATGGATACACTAACAAGTGCACCGGTGTGAGCAACCACATATGCAGAAGGACGTCTTTCATCTCACAGAAGCGCGAACGTCTTGGCGTTCAAGCACATGGCAGAAACAAGGTGTGAACAGATGAGCTGCTGCTATTTTCTCCGTTCGGCATGCTTCGTTGTAGCTCTCTTGCCGGTCGCCGGCTTAGCGGCTTGCTTTGCGCGACTAGCTCTGGGGAGAGAAGGAGATAGCGCCGGAAACCTCGCCTTTTGCCTTCTTCGGCGCTGGAACCTGGTTGCTGCGCCTTCTCTTTGTCCATGTGCACACACACGATTCCTCAGCGAAAACCATGCAGAAACCTTTCCACGAGCACCCAGGGATGTGCACCCAGCACCACGTGCACGCACACGCAGCTAGAGAAAAGCACCTACCTTTTCACACACTGATGCCTAAGCAAACGCGTGGCCACACACACGCACACATCCGCAAGCGCGCCTACTCCCATCTATTGAGGGAAAGACGGACGAGCTCTTTGGTTGCTCTTCACAGGCTTGTCCCTGATCTATAGCTGAGGGCAAACACTTGTGTGCTTGTGGGAGAGCCTGTGTCTTTCCTGGAAGCGTTTGGGAGTTTTGCTCAGACGCGTGTTTCCTCAAGTTCAAGAATCAAGATCTAGGATACCTGCAGACAGGTGCCTGTTTGTGTGGAGACAGTCTGTTTGAAACTGTGTTCCTCAGCGCCCGCTCTTTCTCCCCGTCGCTCCACACGCCTGGGAGTCCCTTTCTTTCTCTCCACAAGCACGTGTGTTGACTTCGTCGCACATGTGCATCTGCACAAGCGTTGAGCTCAGCAGAGCGTGTCTCTTGACACTTGATGTGCGTTGGCTGTGTCTGCCTGCTCCAGTGAAGAGAGAAACGGGAAATCATCTTGGTAGAGGCAACAAAGCAAAAGCGAGGCAGGATTGACATCTGCTCAACAGAGACGGATTCCCTGCGCTGACACAGTTCACAGTTACACGAGAAGCAATCTGAGCGGTCCGTCGACCGGAGACGTGTTTCCCAAGAGGTCGTTTAGCGAGTGAACAGCAGTGTGCGCGACTTTCAGGAGTGTGCCTGGAAAGTGCCAGAATCACCAGGAGCATCTGTGCAAAAGCTGCTGCCTCTGTGACCGCATTGAGGCACGTTCGCGTGTCTGCGAGTATATAGACGGCTCTTTCGCGTTCACTCCGAGGGAAACGGTCCGCTATTGCTTCTGTGCGCACAGACGCGATTCCCTTGTCTCTTGCGAACACAGGGAACTCTGTGCATCCAAATCTACAGGCTAAGGACGCGTCTGCATATGTTTTGGTGAACAATCGAGTGTGCGTGTTCTGACAGCTGCCTCTATGCAGACGTCTCCACAGAGCCACTTCTGAATGCCCCGCAGCCCAGGACTGAATGGATACACTAACAAGTGCACCGGTGTGAGCAACCACATATGCAGAAGGACGTCTTTCATCTCACAGAAGCGCGAACGTCTTGGCGTTCAAGCACATGGCAGAAACAAGGTGTGAACAGATGAGCTGCTGCTATTTTCTCCGTTCGGCATGCTTCGTTGTAGCTCTCTTGCCGGTCGCCGGCTTAGCGGCTTGCTTTGCGCGACTAGCTCTGGGGAGAGAAGGAGATAGCGCCGGAAACCTCGCCTTTTGCCTTCTTCGGCGCTGGAACCTGGTTGCTGCGCCTTCTCTTTGTCCATGTGCACACACACGATTCCTCAGCGAAAACCATGCAGAAACCTTTCCACGAGCACCCAGGGATGTGCACCCAGCACCACGTGCACGCACACGCAGCTAGAGAAAAGCACCTACCTTTTCACACACTGATGCCTAAGCAAACGCGTGGCCACACACACGCACACATCCGCAAGCGCGCCTACTCCCATCTATTGAGGGAAAGACGGACGAGCTCTTTGGTTGCTCTTCACAGGCTTGTCCCTGATCTATAGCTGAGGGCAAACACTTGTGTGCTTGTGGGAGAGCCTGTGTCTTTCCTGGAAGCGTTTGGGAGTTTTGCTCAGACGCGTGTTTCCTCAAGTTCAAGAATCAAGATCTAGGATACCTGCAGACAGGTGCCTGTTTGTGTGGAGACAGTCTGTTTGAAACTGTGTTCCTCAGCGCCCGCTCTTTCTCCCCGTCGCTCCACACGCCTGGGAGTCCCTTTCTTTCTCTCCACAAGCACGTGTGTTGACTTCGTCGCACATGTGCATCTGCACAAGCGTTGAGCTCAGCAGAGCGTGTCTCTTGACACTTGATGTGCGTTGGCTGTGTCTGCCTGCTCCAGTGAAGAGAGAAACGGGAAATCATCTTGGTAGAGGCAACAAAGCAAAAGCGAGGCAGGATTGACATCTGCTCAACAGAGACGGATTCCCTGCGCTGACACAGTTCACAGTTACACGAGAAGCAATCTGAGCGGTCCGTCGACCGGAGACGTGTTTCCCAAGAGGTCGTTTAGCGAGTGAACAGCAGTGTGCGCGACTTTCAGGAGTGTGCCTGGAAAGTGCCAGAATCACCAGGAGCATCTGTGCAAAAGCTGCTGCCTCTGTGACCGCATTGAGGCACGTTCGCGTGTCTGCGAGTATATAGACGGCTCTTTCGCGTTCACTCCGAGGGAAACGGTCCGCTATTGCTTCTGTGCGCACAGACGCGATTCCCTTGTCTCTTGCGAACACAGGGAACTCTGTGCATCCAAATCTACAGGCTAAGGACGCGTCTGCATATGTTTTGGTGAACAATCGAGTGTGCGTGTTCTGACAGCTGCCTCTATGCAGACGTCTCCACAGAGCCACTTCTGAATGCCCCGCAGCCCAGGACTGAATGGATACACTAACAAGTGCACCGGTGTGAGCAACCACATATGCAGAAGGACGTCTTTCATCTCACAGAAGCGCGAACGTCTTGGCGTTCAAGCACATGGCAGAAACAAGGTGTGAACAGATGAGCTGCTGCTATTTTCTCCGTTCGGCATGCTTCGTTGTAGCTCTCTTGCCGGTCGCCGGCTTAGCGGCTTGCTTTGCGCGACTAGCTCTGGGGAGAGAAGGAGATAGCGCCGGAAACCTCGCCTTTTGCCTTCTTCGGCGCTGGAACCTGGTTGCTGCGCCTTCTCTTTGTCCATGTGCACACACACGATTCCTCAGCGAAAACCATGCAGAAACCTTTCCACGAGCACCCAGGGATGTGCACCCAGCACCACGTGCACGCACACGCAGCTAGAGAAAAGCACCTACCTTTTCACACACTGATGCCTAAGCAAACGCGTGGCCACACACACGCACACATCCGCAAGCGCGCCTACTCCCATCTATTGAGGGAAAGACGGACGAGCTCTTTGGTTGCTCTTCACAGGCTTGTCCCTGATCTATAGCTGAGGGCAAACACTTGTGTGCTTGTGGGAGAGCCTGTGTCTTTCCTGGAAGCGTTTGGGAGTTTTGCTCAGACGCGTGTTTCCTCAAGTTCAAGAATCAAGATCTAGGATACCTGCAGACAGGTGCCTGTTTGTGTGGAGACAGTCTGTTTGAAACTGTGTTCCTCAGCGCCCGCTCTTTCTCCCCGTCGCTCCACACGCCTGGGAGTCCCTTTCTTTCTCTCCACAAGCACGTGTGTTGACTTCGTCGCACATGTGCATCTGCACAAGCGTTGAGCTCAGCAGAGCGTGTCTCTTGACACTTGATGTGCGTTGGCTGTGTCTGCCTGCTCCAGTGAAGAGAGAAACGGGAAATCATCTTGGTAGAGGCAACAAAGCAAAAGCGAGGCAGGATTGACATCTGCTCAACAGAGACGGATTCCCTGCGCTGACACAGTTCACAGTTACACGAGAAGCAATCTGAGCGGTCCGTCGACCGGAGACGTGTTTCCCAAGAGGTCGTTTAGCGAGTGAACAGCAGTGTGCGCGACTTTCAGGAGTGTGCCTGGAAAGTGCCAGAATCACCAGGAGCATCTGTGCAAAAGCTGCTGCCTCTGTGACCGCATTGAGGCACGTTCGCGTGTCTGCGAGTATATAGACGGCTCTTTCGCGTTCACTCCGAGGGAAACGGTCCGCTATTGCTTCTGTGCGCACAGACGCGATTCCCTTGTCTCTTGCGAACACAGGGAACTCTGTGCATCCAAATCTACAGGCTAAGGACGCGTCTGCATATGTTTTGGTGAACAATCGAGTGTGCGTGTTCTGACAGCTGCCTCTATGCAGACGTCTCCACAGAGCCACTTCTGAATGCCCCGCAGCCCAGGACTGAATGGATACACTAACAAGTGCACCGGTGTGAGCAACCACATATGCAGAAGGACGTCTTTCATCTCACAGAAGCGCGAACGTCTTGGCGTTCAAGCACATGGCAGAAACAAGGTGTGAACAGATGAGCTGCTGCTATTTTCTCCGTTCGGCATGCTTCGTTGTAGCTCTCTTGCCGGTCGCCGGCTTAGCGGCTTGCTTTGCGCGACTAGCTCTGGGGAGAGAAGGAGATAGCGCCGGAAACCTCGCCTTTTGCCTTCTTCGGCGCTGGAACCTGGTTGCTGCGCCTTCTCTTTGTCCATGTGCACACACACGATTCCTCAGCGAAAACCATGCAGAAACCTTTCCACGAGCACCCAGGGATGTGCACCCAGCACCACGTGCACGCACACGCAGCTAGAGAAAAGCACCTACCTTTTCACACACTGAAGCCTAAGCAAACGCGTGGCCACACACACGCACACATCCGCAAGCGCGCCTACTCCCATCTATTGAGGGAAAGACGGACGAGCTCTTTGGTTGCTCTTCACAGGCTTGTCCCTGATCTATAGCTGAGGGCAAACACTTGTGTGCTTGTGGGAGAGCCTGTGTCTTTCCTGGAAGCGTTTGGGAGTTTTGCTCAGACGCGTGTTTCCTCAAGTTCAAGAATCAAGATCTAGGATACCTGCAGACAGGTGCCTGTTTGTGTGGAGACAGTCTGTTTGAAACTGTGTTCCTCAGCGCCCGCTCTTTCTCCCCGTCGCTCCACACGCCTGGGAGTCCCTTTCTTTCTCTCCACAAGCACGTGTGTTGACTTCGTCGCACATGTGCATCTGCACAAGCGTTGAGCTCAGCAGAGCGTGTCTCTTGACACTTGATGTGCGTTGGCTGTGTCTGCCTGCTCCAGTGAAGAGAGAAACGGGAAATCATCTTGGTAGAGGCAACAAAGCAAAAGCGAGGCAGGATTGACATCTGCTCAACAGAGACGGATTCCCTGCGCTGACACAGTTCACAGTTACACGAGAAGCAATCTGAGCGGTCCGTCGACCGGAGACGTGTTTCCCAAGAGGTCGTTTAGCGAGTGAACAGCAGTGTGCGCGACTTTCAGGAGTGTGCCTGGAAAGTGCCAGAATCACCAGGAGCATCTGTGCAAAAGCTGCTGCCTCTGTGACCGCATTGAGGCACGTTCGCGTGTCTGCGAGTATATAGACGGCTCTTTCGCGTTCACTCCGAGGGAAACGGTCCGCTATTGCTTCTGTGCGCACAGACGCGATTCCCTTGTCTCTTGCGAACACAGGGAACTCTGTGCATCCAAATCTACAGGCTAAGGACGCGTCTGCATATGTTTTGGTGAACAATCGAGTGTGCGTGTTCTGACAGCTGCCTCTATGCAGACGTCTCCACAGAGCCACTTCTGAATGCCCCGCAGCCCAGGACTGAATGGATACACTAACAAGTGCACCGGTGTGAGCAACCACATATGCAGAAGGACGTCTTTCATCTCACAGAAGCGCGAACGTCTTGGCGTTCAAGCACATGGCAGAAACAAGGTGTGAACAGATGAGCTGCTGCTATTTTCTCCGTTCGGCATGCTTCGTTGTAGCTCTCTTGCCGGTCGCCGGCTTAGCGGCTTGCTTTGCGCGACTAGCTCTGGGGAGAGAAGGAGATAGCGCCGGAAACCTCGCCTTTTGCCTTCTTCGGCGCTGGAACCTGGTTGCTGCGCCTTCTCTTTGTCCATGTGCACACACACGATTCCTCAGCGAAAACCATGCAGAAACCTTTCCACGAGCACCCAGGGATGTGCACCCAGCACCACGTGCACGCACACGCAGCTAGAGAAAAGCACCTACCTTTTCACACACTGATGCCTAAGCAAACGCGTGGCCACACACACGCACACATCCGCAAGCGCGCCTACTCCCATCTATTGAGGGAAAGACGGACGAGCTCTTTGGTTGCTCTTCACAGGCTTGTCCCTGATCTATAGCTGAGGGCAAACACTTGTGTGCTTGTGGGAGAGCCTGTGTCTTTCCTGGAAGCGTTTGGGAGTTTTGCTCAGACGCGTGTTTCCTCAAGTTCAAGAATCAAGATCTAGGATACCTGCAGACAGGTGCCTGTTTGTGTGGAGACAGTCTGTTTGAAACTGTGTTCCTCAGCGCCCGCTCTTTCTCCCCGTCGCTCCACACGCCTGGGAGTCCCTTTCTTTCTCTCCACAAGCACGTGTGTTGACTTCGTCGCACATGTGCATCTGCACAAGCGTTGAGCTCAGCAGAGCGTGTCTCTTGACACTTGATGTGCGTTGGCTGTGTCTGCCTGCTCCAGTGAAGAGAGAAACGGGAAATCATCTTGGTAGAGGCAACAAAGCAAAAGCGAGGCAGGATTGACATCTGCTCAACAGAGACGGATTCCCTGCGCTGACACAGTTCACAGTTACACGAGAAGCAATCTGAGCGGTCCGTCGACCGGAGACGTGTTTCCCAAGAGGTCGTTTAGCGAGTGAACAGCAGTGTGCGCGACTTTCAGGAGTGTGCCTGGAAAGTGCCAGAATCACCAGGAGCATCTGTGCAAAAGCTGCTGCCTCTGTGACCGCATTGAGGCACGTTCGCGTGTCTGCGAGTATATAGACGGCTCTTTCGCGTTCACTCCGAGGGAAACGGTCCGCTATTGCTTCTGTGCGCACAGACGCGATTCCCTTGTCTCTTGCGAACACAGGGAACTCTGTGCATCCAAATCTACAGGCTAAGGACGCGTCTGCATATGTTTTGGTGAACAATCGAGTGTGCGTGTTCTGACAGCTGCCTCTATGCAGACGTCTCCACAGAGCCACTTCTGAATGCCCCGCAGCCCAGGACTGAATGGATACACTAACAAGTGCACCGGTGTGAGCAACCACATATGCAGAAGGACGTCTTTCATCTCACAGAAGCGCGAACGTCTTGGCGTTCAAGCACATGGCAGAAACAAGGTGTGAACAGATGAGCTGCTGCTATTTTCTCCGTTCGGCATGCTTCGTTGTAGCTCTCTTGCCGGTCGCCGGCTTAGCGGCTTGCTTTGCGCGACTAGCTCTGGGGAGAGAAGGAGATAGCGCCGGAAACCTCGCCTTTTGCCTTCTTCGGCGCTGGAACCTGGTTGCTGCGCCTTCTCTTTGTCCATGTGCACACACACGATTCCTCAGCGAAAACCATGCAGAAACCTTTCCACGAGCACCCAGGGATGTGCACCCAGCACCACGTGCACGCACACGCAGCTAGAGAAAAGCACCTACCTTTTCACACACTGAAGCCTAAGCAAACGCGTGGCCACACACACGCACACATCCGCAAGCGCGCCTACTCCCATCTATTGAGGGAAAGACGGACGAGCTCTTTGGTTGCTCTTCACAGGCTTGTCCCTGATCTATAGCTGAGGGCAAACACTTGTGTGCTTGTGGGAGAGCCTGTGTCTTTCCTGGAAGCGTTTGGGAGTTTTGCTCAGACGCGTGTTTCCTCAAGTTCAAGAATCAAGATCTAGGATACCTGCAGACAGGTGCCTGTTTGTGTGGAGACAGTCTGTTTGAAACTGTGTTCCTCAGCGCCCGCTCTTTCTCCCCGTCGCTCCACACGCCTGGGAGTCCCTTTCTTTCTCTCCACAAGCACGTGTGTTGACTTCGTCGCACATGTGCATCTGCACAAGCGTTGAGCTCAGCAGAGCGTGTCTCTTGACACTTGATGTGCGTTGGCTGTGTCTGCCTGCTCCAGTGAAGAGAGAAACGGGAAATCATCTTGGTAGAGGCAACAAAGCAAAAGCGAGGCAGGATTGACATCTGCTCAACAGAGACGGATTCCCTGCGCTGACACAGTTCACAGTTACACGAGAAGCAATCTGAGCGGTCCGTCGACCGGAGACGTGTTTCCCAAGAGGTCGTTTAGCGAGTGAACAGCAGTGTGCGCGACTTTCAGGAGTGTGCCTGGAAAGTGCCAGAATCACCAGGAGCATCTGTGCAAAAGCTGCTGCCTCTGTGACCGCATTGAGGCACGTTCGCGTGTCTGCGAGTATATAGACGGCTCTTTCGCGTTCACTCCGAGGGAAACGGTCCGCTATTGCTTCTGTGCGCACAGACGCGATTCCCTTGTCTCTTGCGAACACAGGGAACTCTGTGCATCCAAATCTACAGGCTAAGGACGCGTCTGCATATGTTTTGGTGAACAATCGAGTGTGCGTGTTCTGACAGCTGCCTCTATGCAGACGTCTCCACAGAGCCACTTCTGAATGCCCCGCAGCCCAGGACTGAATGGATACACTAACAAGTGCACCGGTGTGAGCAACCACATATGCAGAAGGACGTCTTTCATCTCACAGAAGCGCGAACGTCTTGGCGTTCAAGCACATGGCAGAAACAAGGTGTGAACAGATGAGCTGCTGCTATTTTCTCCGTTCGGCATGCTTCGTTGTAGCTCTCTTGCCGGTCGCCGGCTTAGCGGCTTGCTTTGCGCGACTAGCTCTGGGGAGAGAAGGAGATAGCGCCGGAAACCTCGCCTTTTGCCTTCTTCGGCGCTGGAACCTGGTTGCTGCGCCTTCTCTTTGTCCATGTGCACACACACGATTCCTCAGCGAAAACCATGCAGAAACCTTTCCACGAGCACCCAGGGATGTGCACCCAGCACCACGTGCACGCACACGCAGCTAGAGAAAAGCACCTACCTTTTCACACACTGATGCCTAAGCAAACGCGTGGCCACACACACGCACACATCCGCAAGCGCGCCTACTCCCATCTATTGAGGGAAAGACGGACGAGCTCTTTGGTTGCTCTTCACAGGCTTGTCCCTGATCTATAGCTGAGGGCAAACACTTGTGTGCTTGTGGGAGAGCCTGTGTCTTTCCTGGAAGCGTTTGGGAGTTTTGCTCAGACGCGTGTTTCCTCAAGTTCAAGAATCAAGATCTAGGATACCTGCAGACAGGTGCCTGTTTGTGTGGAGACAGTCTGTTTGAAACTGTGTTCCTCAGCGCCCGCTCTTTCTCCCCGTCGCTCCACACGCCTGGGAGTCCCTTTCTTTCTCTCCACAAGCACGTGTGTTGACTTCGTCGCACATGTGCATCTGCACAAGCGTTGAGCTCAGCAGAGCGTGTCTCTTGACACTTGATGTGCGTTGGCTGTGTCTGCCTGCTCCAGTGAAGAGAGAAACGGGAAATCATCTTGGTAGAGGCAACAAAGCAAAAGCGAGGCAGGATTGACATCTGCTCAACAGAGACGGATTCCCTGCGCTGACACAGTTCACAGTTACACGAGAAGCAATCTGAGCGGTCCGTCGACCGGAGACGTGTTTCCCAAGAGGTCGTTTAGCGAGTGAACAGCAGTGTGCGCGACTTTCAGGAGTGTGCCTGGAAAGTGCCAGAATCACCAGGAGCATCTGTGCAAAAGCTGCTGCCTCTGTGACCGCATTGAGGCACGTTCGCGTGTCTGCGAGTATATAGACGGCTCTTTCGCGTTCACTCCGAGGGAAACGGTCCGCTATTGCTTCTGTGCGCACAGACGCGATTCCCTTGTCTCTTGCGAACACAGGGAACTCTGTGCATCCAAATCTACAGGCTAAGGACGCGTCTGCATATGTTTTGGTGAACAATCGAGTGTGCGTGTTCTGACAGCTGCCTCTATGCAGACGTCTCCACAGAGCCACTTCTGAATGCCCCGCAGCCCAGGACTGAATGGATACACTAACAAGTGCACCGGTGTGAGCAACCACATATGCAGAAGGACGTCTTTCATCTCACAGAAGCGCGAACGTCTTGGCGTTCAAGCACATGGCAGAAACAAGGTGTGAACAGATGAGCTGCTGCTATTTTCTCCGTTCGGCATGCTTCGTTGTAGCTCTCTTGCCGGTCGCCGGCTTAGCGGCTTGCTTTGCGCGACTAGCTCTGGGGAGAGAAGGAGATAGCGCCGGAAACCTCGCCTTTTGCCTTCTTCGGCGCTGGAACCTGGTTGCTGCGCCTTCTCTTTGTCCATGTGCACACACACGATTCCTCAGCGAAAACCATGCAGAAACCTTTCCACGAGCACCCAGGGATGTGCACCCAGCACCACGTGCACGCACACGCAGCTAGAGAAAAGCACCTACCTTTTCACACACTGAAGCCTAAGCAAACGCGTGGCCACACACACGCACACATCCGCAAGCGCGCCTACTCCCATCTATTGAGGGAAAGACGGACGAGCAACGTCCTGACAGGCTTGAGGGGAAAAACGTCCGTTGACGGTTGGCGTACTGCACGCCCGCCTACGGGGCTGCAGGGGAATCCACATTTGGAAGGTACCTGAAGATGTGTGCCTGTTCTTGGAGCTCCGCTAGTAGGGTAGCAAAGACACTCGTAGGCAGTACTGAATGCTGCTCCGTGCTACTTCTCCTCCGCTGGCAAATGCTTCACAGTCGCCCTAGGAAAGACGTTTAACAATCGATCTCCAAGAGGAACGAAACACATGATGCCATAAGGCGAAAGAATAGCAGGGCATCTCTTCACAGGCTTGTCCCTGATCTATAGCTGAGGGCAAACACTTGTGTGCTTGTGGGAGAGCCTGTGTCTTTCCTGGAAGCGTTTGGGAGTTTTGCTCAGACGCGTGTTTCCTCAAGTTCAAGAATCAAGATCTAGGATACCTGCAGACAGGTGCCTGTTTGTGTGGAGACAGTCTGTTTGAAACTGTGTTCCTCAGCGCCCGCTCTTTCTCCCCGTCGCTCCACACGCCTGGGAGTCCCTTTCTTTCTCTCCACAAGCACGTGTGTTGACTTCGTCGCACATGTGCATCTGCACAAGCGTTGAGCTCAGCAGAGCGTGTCTCTTGACACTTGATGTGCGTTGGCTGTGTCTGCCTGCTCCAGTGAAGAGAGAAACGGGAAATCATCTTGGTAGAGGCAACAAAGCAAAAGCGAGGCAGGATTGACATCTGCTCAACAGAGACGGATTCCCTGCGCTGACACAGTTCACAGTTACACGAGAAGCAATCTGAGCGGTCCGTCGACCGGAGACGTGTTTCCCAAGAGGTCGTTTAGCGAGTGAACAGCAGTGTGCGCGACTTTCAGGAGTGTGCCTGGAAAGTGCCAGAATCACCAGGAGCATCTGTGCAAAAGCTGCTGCCTCTGTGACCGCATTGAGGCACGTTCGCGTGTCTGCGAGTATATAGACGGCTCTTTCGCGTTCACTCCGAGGGAAACGGTCCGCTATTGCTTCTGTGCGCACAGACGCGATTCCCTTGTCTCTTGCGAACACAGGGAACTCTGTGCATCCAAATCTACAGGCTAAGGACGCGTCTGCATATGTTTTGGTGAACAATCGAGTGTGCGTGTTCTGACAGCTGCCTCTATGCAGACGTCTCCACAGAGCCACTTCTGAATGCCCCGCAGCCCAGGACTGAATGGATACACTAACAAGTGCACCGGTGTGAGCAACCACATATGCAGAAGGACGTCTTTCATCTCACAGAAGCGCGAACGTCTTGGCGTTCAAGCACATGGCAGAAACAAGGTGTGAACAGATGAGCTGCTGCTATTTTCTCCGTTCGGCATGCTTCGTTGTAGCTCTCTTGCCGGTCGCCGGCTTAGCGGCTTGCTTTGCGCGACTAGCTCTGGGGAGAGAAGGAGATAGCGCCGGAAACCTCGCCTTTTGCCTTCTTCGGCGCTGGAACCTGGTTGCTGCGCCTTCTCTTTGTCCATGTGCACACACACGATTCCTCAGCGAAAACCATGCAGAAACCTTTCCACGAGCACCCAGGGATGTGCACCCAGCACCACGTGCACGCACACGCAGCTAGAGAAAAGCACCTACCTTTTCACACACTGATGCCTAAGCAAACGCGTGGCCACACACACGCACACATCCGCAAGCGCGCCTACTCCCATCTATTGAGGGAAAGACGGACGAGCTCTTTGGTTGCTCTTCACAGGCTTGTCCCTGATCTATAGCTGAGGGCAAACACTTGTGTGCTTGTGGGAGAGCCTGTGTCTTTCCTGGAAGCGTTTGGGAGTTTTGCTCAGACGCGTGTTTCCTCAAGTTCAAGAATCAAGATCTAGGATACCTGCAGACAGGTGCCTGTTTGTGTGGAGACAGTCTGTTTGAAACTGTGTTCCTCAGCGCCCGCTCTTTCTCCCCGTCGCTCCACACGCCTGGGAGTCCCTTTCTTTCTCTCCACAAGCACGTGTGTTGACTTCGTCGCACATGTGCATCTGCACAAGCGTTGAGCTCAGCAGAGCGTGTCTCTTGACACTTGATGTGCGTTGGCTGTGTCTGCCTGCTCCAGTGAAGAGAGAAACGGGAAATCATCTTGGTAGAGGCAACAAAGCAAAAGCGAGGCAGGATTGACATCTGCTCAACAGAGACGGATTCCCTGCGCTGACACAGTTCACAGTTACACGAGAAGCAATCTGAGCGGTCCGTCGACCGGAGACGTGTTTCCCAAGAGGTCGTTTAGCGAGTGAACAGCAGTGTGCGCGACTTTCAGGAGTGTGCCTGGAAAGTGCCAGAATCACCAGGAGCATCTGTGCAAAAGCTGCTGCCTCTGTGACCGCATTGAGGCACGTTCGCGTGTCTGCGAGTATATAGACGGCTCTTTCGCGTTCACTCCGAGGGAAACGGTCCGCTATTGCTTCTGTGCGCACAGACGCGATTCCCTTGTCTCTTGCGAACACAGGGAACTCTGTGCATCCAAATCTACAGGCTAAGGACGCGTCTGCATATGTTTTGGTGAACAATCGAGTGTGCGTGTTCTGACAGCTGCCTCTATGCAGACGTCTCCACAGAGCCACTTCTGAATGCCCCGCAGCCCAGGACTGAATGGATACACTAACAAGTGCACCGGTGTGAGCAACCACATATGCAGAAGGACGTCTTTCATCTCACAGAAGCGCGAACGTCTTGGCGTTCAAGCACATGGCAGAAACAAGGTGTGAACAGATGAGCTGCTGCTATTTTCTCCGTTCGGCATGCTTCGTTGTAGCTCTCTTGCCGGTCGCCGGCTTAGCGGCTTGCTTTGCGCGACTAGCTCTGGGGAGAGAAGGAGATAGCGCCGGAAACCTCGCCTTTTGCCTTCTTCGGCGCTGGAACCTGGTTGCTGCGCCTTCTCTTTGTCCATGTGCACACACACGATTCCTCAGCGAAAACCATGCAGAAACCTTTCCACGAGCACCCAGGGATGTGCACCCAGCACCACGTGCACGCACACGCAGCTAGAGAAAAGCACCTACCTTTTCACACACTGAAGCCTAAGCAAACGCGTGGCCACACACACGCACACATCCGCAAGCGCGCCTACTCCCATCTATTGAGGGAAAGACGGACGAGCAACGTCCTGACAGGCTTGAGGGGAAAAACGTCCGTTGACGGTTGGCGTACTGCACGCCCGCCTACGGGGCTGCAGGGGAATCCACATTTGGAAGGTACCTGAAGATGTGTGCCTGTTCTTGGAGCTCCGCTAGTAGGGTAGCAAAGACACTCGTAGGCAGTACTGAATGCTGCTCCGTGCTACTTCTCCTCCGCTGGCAAATGCTTCACAGTCGCCCGAGGAAAGACGTTTAACAATCGATCTCCAAGAGGAACGAAACACATGATGCCATAAGGCGAAAGAATAGCAGGGCATCTCTTCACAGGCTTGTCCCTGATCTATAGCTGAGGGCAAACACTTGTGTGCTTGTGGGAGAGCCTGTGTCTTTCCTGGAAGCGTTTGGGAGTTTTGCTCAGACGCGTGTTTCCTCAAGTTCAAGAATCAAGATCTAGGATACCTGCAGACAGGTGCCTGTTTGTGTGGAGACAGTCTGTTTGAAACTGTGTTCCTCAGCGCCCGCTCTTTCTCCCCGTCGCTCCACACGCCTGGGAGTCCCTTTCTTTCTCTCCACAAGCACGTGTGTTGACTTCGTCGCACATGTGCATCTGCACAAGCGTTGAGCTCAGCAGAGCGTGTCTCTTGACACTTGATGTGCGTTGGCTGTGTCTGCCTGCTCCAGTGAAGAGAGAAACGGGAAATCATCTTGGTAGAGGCAACAAAGCAAAAGCGAGGCAGGATTGACATCTGCTCAACAGAGACGGATTCCCTGCGCTGACACAGTTCACAGTTACACGAGAAGCAATCTGAGCGGTCCGTCGACCGGAGACGTGTTTCCCAAGAGGTCGTTTAGCGAGTGAACAGCAGTGTGCGCGACTTTCAGGAGTGTGCCTGGAAAGTGCCAGAATCACCAGGAGCATCTGTGCAAAAGCTGCTGCCTCTGTGACCGCATTGAGGCACGTTCGCGTGTCTGCGAGTATATAGACGGCTCTTTCGCGTTCACTCCGAGGGAAACGGTCCGCTATTGCTTCTGTGCGCACAGACGCGATTCCCTTGTCTCTTGCGAACACAGGGAACTCTGTGCATCCAAATCTACAGGCTAAGGACGCGTCTGCATATGTTTTGGTGAACAATCGAGTGTGCGTGTTCTGACAGCTGCCTCTATGCAGACGTCTCCACAGAGCCACTTCTGAATGCCCCGCAGCCCAGGACTGAATGGATACACTAACAAGTGCACCGGTGTGAGCAACCACATATGCAGAAGGACGTCTTTCATCTCACAGAAGCGCGAACGTCTTGGCGTTCAAGCACATGGCAGAAACAAGGTGTGAACAGATGAGCTGCTGCTATTTTCTCCGTTCGGCATGCTTCGTTGTAGCTCTCTTGCCGGTCGCCGGCTTAGCGGCTTGCTTTGCGCGACTAGCTCTGGGGAGAGAAGGAGATAGCGCCGGAAACCTCGCCTTTTGCCTTCTTCGGCGCTGGAACCTGGTTGCTGCGCCTTCTCTTTGTCCATGTGCACACACACGATTCCTCAGCGAAAACCATGCAGAAACCTTTCCACGAGCACCCAGGGATGTGCACCCAGCACCACGTGCACGCACACGCAGCTAGAGAAAAGCACCTACCTTTTCACACACTGATGCCTAAGCAAACGCGTGGCCACACACACGCACACATCCGCAAGCGCGCCTACTCCCATCTATTGAGGGAAAGACGGACGAGCTCTTTGGTTGCTCTTCACAGGCTTGTCCCTGATCTATAGCTGA
Source organism: Patagioenas fasciata (assembly GCF_037038585.1). Taxonomy (NCBI): domain Eukaryota; kingdom Metazoa; phylum Chordata; class Aves; order Columbiformes; family Columbidae; genus Patagioenas; species Patagioenas fasciata. The sequence goes on along the minus strand of NW_027288816.1, from coordinate 245,096 downwards.
GGGCAAACACTTGTGTGCTTGTGGGAGAGCCTGTGTCTTTCCTGGAAGCGTTTGGGAGTTTTGCTCAGACGCGTGTTTCCTCAAGTTCAAGAATCAAGATCTAGGATACCTGCAGACAGGTGCCTGTTTGTGTGGAGACAGTCTGTTTGAAACTGTGTTCCTCAGCGCCCGCTCTTTCTCCCCGTCGCTCCACACGCCTGGGAGTCCCTTTCTTTCTCTCCACAAGCACGTGTGTTGACTTCGTCGCACATGTGCATCTGCACAAGCGTTGAGCTCAGCAGAGCGTGTCTCTTGACACTTGATGTGCGTTGGCTGTGTCTGCCTGCTCCAGTGAAGAGAGAAACGGGAAATCATCTTGGTAGAGGCAACAAAGCAAAAGCGAGGCAGGATTGACATCTGCTCAACAGAGACGGATTCCCTGCGCTGACACAGTTCACAGTTACACGAGAAGCAATCTGAGCGGTCCGTCGACCGGAGACGTGTTTCCCAAGAGGTCGTTTAGCGAGTGAACAGCAGTGTGCGCGACTTTCAGGAGTGTGCCTGGAAAGTGCCAGAATCACCAGGAGCATCTGTGCAAAAGCTGCTGCCTCTGTGACCGCATTGAGGCACGTTCGCGTGTCTGCGAGTATATAGACGGCTCTTTCGCGTTCACTCCGAGGGAAACGGTCCGCTATTGCTTCTGTGCGCACAGACGCGATTCTCTTGTCTCTTGCGAACACAGGGAACTCTGTGCATCCAAATCTACAGGCTAAGGACGCGTCTGCATATGTTTTGGTGAACAATCGAGTGTGCGTGTTCTGACAGCTGCCTCTATGCAGACGTCTCCACAGAGCCACTTCTGAATGCCCCGCAGCCCAGGACTGAATGGATACACTAACAAGTGCACCGGTGTGAGCAACCACATATGCAGAAGGACGTCTTTCATCTCACAGAAGCGCGAACGTCTTGGCGTTCAAGCACATGGCAGAAACAAGGTGTGAACAGATGAGCTGCTGCTATTTTCTCCGTTCGGCATGCTTCGTTGTAGCTCTCTTGCCGGTCGCCGGCTTAGCGGCTTGCTTTGCGCGACTAGCTCTGGGGAGAGAAGGAGATAGCGCCGGAAACCTCGCCTTTTGCCTTCTTCGGCGCTGGAACCTGGTTGCTGCGCCTTCTCTTTGTCCATGTGCACACACACGATTCCTCAGCGAAAACCATGCAGAAACCTTTCCACGAGCACCCAGGGATGTGCACCCAGCACCACGTGCACGCACACGCAGCTAGAGAAAAGCACCTACCTTTTCACACACTGATGCCTAAGCAAACGCGTGGCCACACACACGCACACATCCGCAAGCGCGCCTACTCCCATCTATTGAGGGAAAGACGGACGAGCTCTTTGGTTGCTCTTCACAGGCTTGTCCCTGATCTATAGCTGAGGGCAAACACTTGTGTGCTTGTGGGAGAGCCTGTGTCTTTCCTGGAAGCGTTTGGGAGTTTTGCTCAGACGCGTGTTTCCTCAAGTTCAAGAATCAAGATCTAGGATACCTGCAGACAGGTGCCTGTTTGTGTGGAGACAGTCTGTTTGAAACTGTGTTCCTCAGCGCCCGCTCTTTCTCCCCGTCGCTCCACACGCCTGGGAGTCCCTTTCTTTCTCTCCACAAGCACGTGTGTTGACTTCGTCGCACATGTGCATCTGCACAAGCGTTGAGCTCAGCAGAGCGTGTCTCTTGACACTTGATGTGCGTTGGCTGTGTCTGCCTGCTCCAGTGAAGAGAGAAACGGGAAATCATCTTGGTAGAGGCAACAAAGCAAAAGCGAGGCAGGATTGACATCTGCTCAACAGAGACGGATTCCCTGCGCTGACACAGTTCACAGTTACACGAGAAGCAATCTGAGCGGTCCGTCGACCGGAGACGTGTTTCCCAAGAGGTCGTTTAGCGAGTGAACAGCAGTGTGCGCGACTTTCAGGAGTGTGCCTGGAAAGTGCCAGAATCACCAGGAGCATCTGTGCAAAAGCTGCTGCCTCTGTGACCGCATTGAGGCACGTTCGCGTGTCTGCGAGTATATAGACGGCTCTTTCGCGTTCACTCCGAGGGAAACGGTCCGCTATTGCTTCTGTGCGCACAGACGCGATTCCCTTGTCTCTTGCGAACACAGGGAACTCTGTGCATCCAAATCTACAGGCTAAGGACGCGTCTGCGTATGTTTTGGTGAACAATCGAGTGTGCGTGTTCTGACAGCTGCCTCTATGCAGACGTCTCCACAGAGCCACTTCTGAATGCCCCGCAGCCCAGGACTGAATGGATACACTAACAAGTGCACCGGTGTGAGCAACCACATATGCAGAAGGACGTCTTTCATCTCACAGAAGCGCGAACGTCTTGGCGTTCAAGCACATGGCAGAAACAAGGTGTGAACAGATGAGCTGCTGCTATTTTCTCCGTTCGGCATGCTTCGTTGTAGCTCTCTTGCCGGTCGCCGGCTTAGCGGCTTGCTTTGCGCGACTAGCTCTGGGGAGAGAAGGAGATAGCGCCGGAAACCTCGCCTTTTGCCTTCTTCGGCGCTGGAACCTGGTTGCTGCGCCTTCTCTTTGTCCATGTGCACACACACGATTCCTCAGCGAAAACCATGCAGAAACCTTTCCACGAGCACCCAGGGATGTGCACCCAGCACCACGTGCACGCACACGCTGCTAGAGAAAAGCACCTACCTTTTCACACACTGAAGCCTAAGCAAACGCGTGGCCACACACACGCACACATCCGCAAGCGCGCCTACTCCCATCTATTGAGGGAAAGACGGACGAGCAACGTCCTGACAGGCTTGAGGGGAAAAACGTCCGTTGACGGTTGGCGTACTGCACGCCCGCCTACGGGGCTGCAGGGGAATCCACATTTGGAAGGTACCTGAAGATGTGTGCCTGTTCTTGGAGCTCCGCTAGTAGGGTAGCAAAGACACTCGTAGGCAGTACTGAATGCTGCTCCGTGCTACTTCTCCTCCGCTGGCAAATGCTTCACAGTCGCCCGAGGAAAGACGTTTAACAATCGATCTCCAAGAGGAACGAAACACATGATGCCATAAGGCGAAAGAATAGCAGGGCATCTCTTCACAGGCTTGTCCCTGATCTATAGCTGAGGGCAAACACTTGTGTGCTTGTGGGAGAGCCTGTGTCTTTCCTGGAAGCGTTTGGGAGTTTTGCTCAGACGCGTGTTTCCTCAAGTTCAAGAATCAAGATCTAGGATACCTGCAGACAGGTGCCTGTTTGTGTGGAGACAGTCTGTTTGAAACTGTGTTCCTCAGCGCCCGCTCTTTCTCCCCGTCGCTCCACACGCCTGGGAGTCCCTTTCTTTCTCTCCACAAGCACGTGTGTTGACTTCGTCGCACATGTGCATCTGCACAAGCGTTGAGCTCAGCAGAGCGTGTCTCTTGACACTTGATGTGCGTTGGCTGTGTCTGCCTGCTCCAGTGAAGAGAGAAACGGGAAATCATCTTGGTAGAGGCAACAAAGCAAAAGCGAGGCAGGATTGACATCTGCTCAACAGAGACGGATTCCCTGCGCTGACACAGTTCACAGTTACACGAGAAGCAATCTGAGCGGTCCGTCGACCGGAGACGTGTTTCCCAAGAGGTCGTTTAGCGAGTGAACAGCAGTGTGCGCGACTTTCAGGAGTGTGCCTGGAAAGTGCCAGAATCACCAGGAGCATCTGTGCAAAAGCTGCTGCCTCTGTGACCGCATTGAGGCACGTTCGCGTGTCTGCGAGTATATAGACGGCTCTTTCGCGTTCACTCCGAGGGAAACGGTCCGCTATTGCTTCTGTGCGCACAGACGCGATTCCCTTGTCTCTTGCGAACACAGGGAACTCTGTGCATCCAAATCTACAGGCTAAGGACGCGTCTGCATATGTTTTGGTGAACAATCGAGTGTGCGTGTTCTGACAGCTGCCTCTATGCAGACGTCTCCACAGAGCCACTTCTGAATGCCCCGCAGCCCAGGACTGAATGGATACACTAACAAGTGCACCGGTGTGAGCAACCACATATGCAGAAGGACGTCTTTCATCTCACAGAAGCGCGAACGTCTTGGCGTTCAAGCACATGGCAGAAACAAGGTGTGAACAGATGAGCTGCTGCTATTTTCTCCGTTCGGCATGCTTCGTTGTAGCTCTCTTGCCGGTCGCCGGCTTAGCGGCTTGCTTTGCGCGACTAGCTCTGGGGAGAGAAGGAGATAGCGCCGGAAACCTCGCCTTTTGCCTTCTTCGGCGCTGGAACCTGGTTGCTGCGCCTTCTCTTTGTCCATGTGCACACACACGATTCCTCAGCGAAAACCATGCAGAAACCTTTCCACGAGCACCCAGGGATGTGCACCCAGCACCACGTGCACGCACACGCAGCTAGAGAAAAGCACCTACCTTTTCACACACTGATGCCTAAGCAAACGCGTGGCCACACACACGCACACATCCGCAAGCGCGCCTACTCCCATCTATTGAGGGAAAGACGGACGAGCTCTTTGGTTGCTCTTCACAGGCTTGTCCCTGATCTATAGCTGAGGGCAAACACTTGTGTGCTTGTGGGAGAGCCTGTGTCTTTCCTGGAAGCGTTTGGGAGTTTTGCTCAGACGCGTGTTTCCTCAAGTTCAAGAATCAAGATCTAGGATACCTGCAGACAGGTGCCTGTTTGTGTGGAGACAGTCTGTTTGAAACTGTGTTCCTCAGCGCCCGCTCTTTCTCCCCGTCGCTCCACACGCCTGGGAGTCCCTTTCTTTCTCTCCACAAGCACGTGTGTTGACTTCGTCGCACATGTGCATCTGCACAAGCGTTGAGCTCAGCAGAGCGTGTCTCTTGACACTTGATGTGCGTTGGCTGTGTCTGCCTGCTCCAGTGAAGAGAGAAACGGGAAATCATCTTGGTAGAGGCAACAAAGCAAAAGCGAGGCAGGATTGACATCTGCTCAACAGAGACGGATTCCCTGCGCTGACACAGTTCACAGTTACACGAGAAGCAATCTGAGCGGTCCGTCGACCGGAGACGTGTTTCCCAAGAGGTCGTTTAGCGAGTGAACAGCAGTGTGCGCGACTTTCAGGAGTGTGCCTGGAAAGTGCCAGAATCACCAGGAGCATCTGTGCAAAAGCTGCTGCCTCTGTGACCGCATTGAGGCACGTTCGCGTGTCTGCGAGTATATAGACGGCTCTTTCGCGTTCACTCCGAGGGAAACGGTCCGCTATTGCTTCTGTGCGCACAGACGCGATTCCCTTGTCTCTTGCGAACACAGGGAACTCTGTGCATCCAAATCTACAGGCTAAGGACGCGTCTGCATATGTTTTGGTGAACAATCGAGTGTGCGTGTTCTGACAGCTGCCTCTATGCAGACGTCTCCACAGAGCCACTTCTGAATGCCCCGCAGCCCAGGACTGAATGGATACACTAACAAGTGCACCGGTGTGAGCAACCACATATGCAGAAGGACGTCTTTCATCTCACAGAAGCGCGAACGTCTTGGCGTTCAAGCACATGGCAGAAACAAGGTGTGAACAGATGAGCTGCTGCTATTTTCTCCGTTCGGCATGCTTCGTTGTAGCTCTCTTGCCGGTCGCCGGCTTAGCGGCTTGCTTTGCGCGACTAGCTCTGGGGAGAGAAGGAGATAGCGCCGGAAACCTCGCCTTTTGCCTTCTTCGGCGCTGGAACCTGGTTGCTGCGCCTTCTCTTTGTCCATGTGCACACACACGATTCCTCAGCGAAAACCATGCAGAAACCTTTCCACAAGCACCCAGGGATGTGCACCCAGCACCACGTGCACGCACACGCAGCTAGAGAAAAGCACCTACCTTTTCACACACTGATGCCTAAGCAAACGCGTGGCCACACACACGCACACATCCGCAAGCGCGCCTACTCCCATCTATTGAGGGAAAGACGGACGAGCTCTTTGGTTGCTCTTCACAGGCTTGTCCCTGATCTATAGCTGAGGGCAAACACTTGTGTGCTTGTGGGAGAGCCTGTGTCTTTCCTGGAAGCGTTTGGGAGTTTTGCTCAGACGCGTGTTTCCTCAAGTTCAAGAATCAAGATCTAGGATACCTGCAGACAGGTGCCTGTTTGTGTGGAGACAGTCTGTTTGAAACTGTGTTCCTCAGCGCCCGCTCTTTCTCCCCGTCGCTCCACACGCCTGGGAGTCCCTTTCTTTCTCTCCACAAGCACGTGTGTTGACTTCGTCGCACATGTGCATCTGCACAAGCGTTGAGCTCAGCAGAGCGTGTCTCTTGACACTTGATGTGCGTTGGCTGTGTCTGCCTGCTCCAGTGAAGAGAGAAACGGGAAATCATCTTGGTAGAGGCAACAAAGCAAAAGCGAGGCAGGATTGACATCTGCTCAACAGAGACGGATTCCCTGCGCTGACACAGTTCACAGTTACACGAGAAGCAATCTGAGCGGTCCGTCGACCGGAGACGTGTTTCCCAAGAGGTCGTTTAGCGAGTGAACAGCAGTGTGCGCGACTTTCAGGAGTGTGCCTGGAAAGTGCCAGAATCACCAGGAGCATCTGTGCAAAAGCTGCTGCCTCTGTGACCGCATTGAGGCACGTTCGCGTGTCTGCGAGTATATAGACGGCTCTTTCGCGTTCACTCCGAGGGAAACGGTCCGCTATTGCTTCTGTGCGCACAGACGCGATTCCCTTGTCTCTTGCGAACACAGGGAACTCTGTGCATCCAAATCTACAGGCTAAGGACGCGTCTGCGTATGTTTTGGTGAACAATCGAGTGTGCGTGTTCTGACAGCTGCCTCTATGCAGACGTCTCCACAGAGCCACTTCTGAATGCCCCGCAGCCCAGGACTGAATGGATACACTAACAAGTGCACCGGTGTGAGCAACCACATATGCAGAAGGACGTCTTTCATCTCACAGAAGCGCGAACGTCTTGGCGTTCAAGCACATGGCAGAAACAAGGTGTGAACAGATGAGCTGCTGCTATTTTCTCCGTTCGGCATGCTTCGTTGTAGCTCTCTTGCCGGTCGCCGGCTTAGCGGCTTGCTTTGCGCGACTAGCTCTGGGGAGAGAAGGAGATAGCGCCGGAAACCTCGCCTTTTGCCTTCTTCGGCGCTGGAACCTGGTTGCTGCGCCTTCTCTTTGTCCATGTGCACACACACGATTCCTCAGCGAAAACCATGCAGAAACCTTTCCACGAGCACCCAGGGATGTGCACCCAGCACCACGTGCACGCACACGCAGCTAGAGAAAAGCACCTACCTTTTCACACACTGATGCCTAAGCAAACGCGTGGCCACACACACGCACACATCCGCAAGCGCGCCTACTCCCATCTATTGAGGGAAAGACGGACGAGCTCTTTGGTTGCTCTTCACAGGCTTGTCCCTGATCTATAGCTGAGGGCAAACACTTGTGTGCTTGTGGGAGAGCCTGTGTCTTTCCTGGAAGCGTTTGGGAGTTTTGCTCAGACGCGTGTTTCCTCAAGTTCAAGAATCAAGATCTAGGATACCTGCAGACAGGTGCCTGTTTGTGTGGAGACAGTCTGTTTGAAACTGTGTTCCTCAGCGCCCGCTCTTTCTCCCCGTCGCTCCACACGCCTGGGAGTCCCTTTCTTTCTCTCCACAAGCACGTGTGTTGACTTCGTCGCACATGTGCATCTGCACAAGCGTTGAGCTCAGCAGAGCGTGTCTCTTGACACTTGATGTGCGTTGGCTGTGTCTGCCTGCTCCAGTGAAGAGAGAAACGGGAAATCATCTTGGTAGAGGCAACAAAGCAAAAGCGAGGCAGGATTGACATCTGCTCAACAGAGACGGATTCCCTGCGCTGACACAGTTCACAGTTACACGAGAAGCAATCTGAGCGGTCCGTCGACCGGAGACGTGTTTCCCAAGAGGTCGTTTAGCGAGTGAACAGCAGTGTGCGCGACTTTCAGGAGTGTGCCTGGAAAGTGCCAGAATCACCAGGAGCATCTGTGCAAAAGCTGCTGCCTCTGTGACCGCATTGAGGCACGTTCGCGTGTCTGCGAGTATATAGACGGCTCTTTCGCGTTCACTCCGAGGGAAACGGTCCGCTATTGCTTCTGTGCGCACAGACGCGATTCCCTTGTCTCTTGCGAACACAGGGAACTCTGTGCATCCAAATCTACAGGCTAAGGACGCGTCTGCATATGTTTTGGTGAACAATCGAGTGTGCGTGTTCTGACAGCTGCCTCTATGCAGACGTCTCCACAGAGCCACTTCTGAATGCCCCGCAGCCCAGGACTGAATGGATACACTAACAAGTGCACCGGTGTGAGCAACCACATATGCAGAAGGACGTCTTTCATCTCACAGAAGCGCGAACGTCTTGGCGTTCAAGCACATGGCAGAAACAAGGTGTGAACAGATGAGCTGCTGCTATTTTCTCCGTTCGGCATGCTTCGTTGTAGCTCTCTTGCCGGTCGCCGGCTTAGCGGCTTGCTTTGCGCGACTAGCTCTGGGGAGAGAAGGAGATAGCGCCGGAAACCTCGCCTTTTGCCTTCTTCGGCGCTGGAACCTGGTTGCTGCGCCTTCTCTTTGTCCATGTGCACACACACGATTCCTCAGCGAAAACCATGCAGAAACCTTTCCACGAGCACCCAGGGATGTGCACCCAGCACCACGTGCACGCACACGCAGCTAGAGAAAAGCACCTACCTTTTCACACACTGATGCCTAAGCAAACGCGTGGCCACACACACGCACACATCCGCAAGCGCGCCTACTCCCATCTATTGAGGGAAAGACGGACGAGCTCTTTGGTTGCTCTTCACAGGCTTGTCCCTGATCTATAGCTGAGGGCAAACACTTGTGTGCTTGTGGGAGAGCCTGTGTCTTTCCTGGAAGCGTTTGGGAGTTTTGCTCAGACGCGTGTTTCCTCAAGTTCAAGAATCAAGATCTAGGATACCTGCAGACAGGTGCCTGTTTGTGTGGAGACAGTCTGTTTGAAACTGTGTTCCTCAGCGCCCGCTCTTTCTCCCCGTCGCTCCACACGCCTGGGAGTCCCTTTCTTTCTCTCCACAAGCACGTGTGTTGACTTCGTCGCACATGTGCATCTGCACAAGCGTTGAGCTCAGCAGAGCGTGTCTCTTGACACTTGATGTGCGTTGGCTGTGTCTGCCTGCTCCAGTGAAGAGAGAAACGGGAAATCATCTTGGTAGAGGCAACAAAGCAAAAGCGAGGCAGGATTGACATCTGCTCAACAGAGACGGATTCCCTGCGCTGACACAGTTCACAGTTACACGAGAAGCAATCTGAGCGGTCCGTCGACCGGAGACGTGTTTCCCAAGAGGTCGTTTAGCGAGTGAACAGCAGTGTGCGCGACTTTCAGGAGTGTGCCTGGAAAGTGCCAGAATCACCAGGAGCATCTGTGCAAAAGCTGCTGCCTCTGTGACCGCATTGAGGCACGTTCGCGTGTCTGCGAGTATATAGACGGCTCTTTCGCGTTCACTCCGAGGGAAACGGTCCGCTATTGCTTCTGTGCGCACAGACGCGATTCCCTTGTCTCTTGCGAACACAGGGAACTCTGTGCATCCAAATCTACAGGCTAAGGACGCGTCTGCATATGTTTTGGTGAACAATCGAGTGTGCGTGTTCTGACAGCTGCCTCTATGCAGACGTCTCCACAGAGCCACTTCTGAATGCCCCGCAGCCCAGGACTGAATGGATACACTAACAAGTGCACCGGTGTGAGCAACCACATATGCAGAAGGACGTCTTTCATCTCACAGAAGCGCGAACGTCTTGGCGTTCAAGCACATGGCAGAAACAAGGTGTGAACAGATGAGCTGCTGCTATTTTCTCCGTTCGGCATGCTTCGTTGTAGCTCTCTTGCCGGTCGCCGGCTTAGCGGCTTGCTTTGCGCGACTAGCTCTGGGGAGAGAAGGAGATAGCGCCGGAAACCTCGCCTTTTGCCTTCTTCGGCGCTGGAACCTGGTTGCTGCGCCTTCTCTTTGTCCATGTGCACACACACGATTCCTCAGCGAAAACCATGCAGAAACCTTTCCACGAGCACCCAGGGATGTGCACCCAGCACCACGTGCACGCACACGCAGCTAGAGAAAAGCACCTACCTTTTCACACACTGATGCCTAAGCAAACGCGTGGCCACACACACGCACACATCCGCAAGCGCGCCTACTCCCATCTATTGAGGGAAAGACGGACGAGCTCTTTGGTTGCTCTTCACAGGCTTGTCCCTGATCTATAGCTGAGGGCAAACACTTGTGTGCTTGTGGGAGAGCCTGTGTCTTTCCTGGAAGCGTTTGGGAGTTTTGCTCAGACGCGTGTTTCCTCAAGTTCAAGAATCAAGATCTAGGATACCTGCAGACAGGTGCCTGTTTGTGTGGAGACAGTCTGTTTGAAACTGTGTTCCTCAGCGCCCGCTCTTTCTCCCCGTCGCTCCACACGCCTGGGAGTCCCTTTCTTTCTCTCCACAAGCACGTGTGTTGACTTCGTCGCACATGTGCATCTGCACAAGCGTTGAGCTCAGCAGAGCGTGTCTCTTGACACTTGATGTGCGTTGGCTGTGTCTGCCTGCTCCAGTGAAGAGAGAAACGGGAAATCATCTTGGTAGAGGCAACAAAGCAAAAGCGAGGCAGGATTGACATCTGCTCAACAGAGACGGATTCCCTGCGCTGACACAGTTCACAGTTACACGAGAAGCAATCTGAGCGGTCCGTCGACCGGAGACGTGTTTCCCAAGAGGTCGTTTAGCGAGTGAACAGCAGTGTGCGCGACTTTCAGGAGTGTGCCTGGAAAGTGCCAGAATCACCAGGAGCATCTGTGCAAAAGCTGCTGCCTCTGTGACCGCATTGAGGCACGTTCGCGTGTCTGCGAGTATATAGACGGCTCTTTCGCGTTCACTCCGAGGGAAACGGTCCGCTATTGCTTCTGTGCGCACAGACGCGATTCCCTTGTCTCTTGCGAACACAGGGAACTCTGTGCATCCAAATCTACAGGCTAAGGACGCGTCTGCGTATGTTTTGGTGAACAATCGAGTGTGCGTGTTCTGACAGCTGCCTCTATGCAGACGTCTCCACAGAGCCACTTCTGAATGCCCCGCAGCCCAGGACTGAATGGATACACTAACAAGTGCACCGGTGTGAGCAACCACATATGCAGAAGGACGTCTTTCATCTCACAGAAGCGCGAACGTCTTGGCGTTCAAGCACATGGCAGAAACAAGGTGTGAACAGATGAGCTGCTGCTATTTTCTCCGTTCGGCATGCTTCGTTGTAGCTCTCTTGCCGGTCGCCGGCTTAGCGGCTTGCTTTGCGCGACTAGCTCTGGGGAGAGAAGGAGATAGCGCCGGAAACCTCGCCTTTTGCCTTCTTCGGCGCTGGAACCTGGTTGCTGCGCCTTCTCTTTGTCCATGTGCACACACACGATTCCTCAGCGAAAACCATGCAGAAACCTTTCCACGAGCACCCAGGGATGTGCACCCAGCACCACGTGCACGCACACGCAGCTAGAGAAAAGCACCTACCTTTTCACACACTGATGCCTAAGCAAACGCGTGGCCACACACACGCACACATCCGCAAGCGCGCCTACTCCCATCTATTGAGGGAAAGACGGACGAGCTCTTTGGTTGCTCTTCACAGGCTTGTCCCTGATCTATAGCTGAGGGCAAACACTTGTGTGCTTGTGGGAGAGCCTGTGTCTTTCCTGGAAGCGTTTGGGAGTTTTGCTCAGACGCGTGTTTCCTCAAGTTCAAGAATCAAGATCTAGGATACCTGCAGACAGGTGCCTGTTTGTGTGGAGACAGTCTGTTTGAAACTGTGTTCCTCAGCGCCCGCTCTTTCTCCCCGTCGCTCCACACGCCTGGGAGTCCCTTTCTTTCTCTCCACAAGCACGTGTGTTGACTTCGTCGCACATGTGCATCTGCACAAGCGTTGAGCTCAGCAGAGCGTGTCTCTTGACACTTGATGTGCGTTGGCTGTGTCTGCCTGCTCCAGTGAAGAGAGAAACGGGAAATCATCTTGGTAGAGGCAACAAAGCAAAAGCGAGGCAGGATTGACATCTGCTCAACAGAGACGGATTCCCTGCGCTGACACAGTTCACAGTTACACGAGAAGCAATCTGAGCGGTCCGTCGACCGGAGACGTGTTTCCCAAGAGGTCGTTTAGCGAGTGAACAGCAGTGTGCGCGACTTTCAGGAGTGTGCCTGGAAAGTGCCAGAATCACCAGGAGCATCTGTGCAAAAGCTGCTGCCTCTGTGACCGCATTGAGGCACGTTCGCGTGTCTGCGAGTATATAGACGGCTCTTTCGCGTTCACTCCGAGGGAAACGGTCCGCTATTGCTTCTGTGCGCACAGACGCGATTCCCTTGTCTCTTGCGAACACAGGGAACTCTGTGCATCCAAATCTACAGGCTAAGGACGCGTCTGCATATGTTTTGGTGAACAATCGAGTGTGCGTGTTCTGACAGCTGCCTCTATGCAGACGTCTCCACAGAGCCACTTCTGAATGCCCCGCAGCCCAGGACTGAATGGATACACTAACAAGTGCACCGGTGTGAGCAACCACATATGCAGAAGGACGTCTTTCATCTCACAGAAGCGCGAACGTCTTGGCGTTCAAGCACATGGCAGAAACAAGGTGTGAACAGATGAGCTGCTGCTATTTTCTCCGTTCGGCATGCTTCGTTGTAGCTCTCTTGCCGGTCGCCGGCTTAGCGGCTTGCTTTGCGCGACTAGCTCTGGGGAGAGAAGGAGATAGCGCCGGAAACCTCGCCTTTTGCCTTCTTCGGCGCTGGAACCTGGTTGCTGCGCCTTCTCTTTGTCCATGTGCACACACACGATTCCTCAGCGAAAACCATGCAGAAACCTTTCCACGAGCACCCAGGGATGTGCACCCAGCACCACGTGCACGCACACGCAGCTAGAGAAAAGCACCTACCTTTTCACACACTGATGCCTAAGCAAACGCGTGGCCACACACACGCACACATCCGCAAGCGCGCCTACTCCCATCTATTGAGGGAAAGACGGACGAGCAACGTCCTGACAGGCTTGAGGGGAAAAACGTCCGTTGACGGTTGGCGTACTGCACGCCCGCCTACGGGGCTGCAGGGGAATCCACATTTGGAAGGTACCTGAAGATGTGTGCCTGTTCTTGGAGCTCCGCTAGTAGGGTAGCAAAGACACTCGTAGGCAGTACTGAATGCTGCTCCGTGCTACTTCTCCTCCGCTGGCAAATGCTTCACAGTCGCCCGAGGAAAGACGTTTAACAATCGATCTCCAAGAGGAACGAAACACATGATGCCATAAGGCGAAAGAATAGCAGGGCATCTCTTCACAGGCTTGTCCCTGATCTATAGCTGAGGGCAAACACTTGTGTGCTTGTGGGAGAGCCTGTGTCTTTCCTGGAAGCGTTTGGGAGTTTTGCTCAGACGCGTGTTTCCTCAAGTTCAAGAATCAAGATCTAGGATACCTGCAGACAGGTGCCTGTTTGTGTGGAGACAGTCTGTTTGAAACCGTGTTCCTCAGCGCCCGCTCTTTCTCCCCGTCGCTCCACACGCCTGGGAGTCCCTTTCTTTCTCTCCACAAGCACGTGTGTTGACTTCGTCGCACATGTGCATCTGCACAAGCGTTGAGCTCAGCAGAGCGTGTCTCTTGACACTTGATGTGCGTTGGCTGTGTCTGCCTGCTCCAGTGAAGAGAGAAACGGGAAATCATCTTGGTAGAGGCAACAAAGCAAAAGCGAGGCAGGATTGACATCTGCTCAACAGAGACGGATTCCCTGCGCTGACACAGTTCACAGTTACACGAGAAGCAATCTGAGCGGTCCGTCGACCGGAGACGTGTTTCCCAAGAGGTCGTTTAGCGAGTGAACAGCAGTGTGCGCGACTTTCAGGAGTGTGCCTGGAAAGTGCCAGAATCACCAGGAGCATCTGTGCAAAAGCTGCTGCCTCTGTGACCGCATTGAGGCACGTTCGCGTGTCTGCGAGTATATAGACGGCTCTTTCGCGTTCACTCCGAGGGAAACGGTCCGCTATTGCTTCTGTGCGCACAGACGCGATTCCCTTGTCTCTTGCGAACACAGGGAACTCTGTGCATCCAAATCTACAGGCTAAGGACGCGTCTGCGTATGTTTTGGTGAACAATCGAGTGTGCGTGTTCTGACAGCTGCCTCTATGCAGACGTCTCCACAGAGCCACTTCTGAATGCCCCGCAGCCCAGGACTGAATGGATACACTAACAAGTGCACCGGTGTGAGCAACCACATATGCAGAAGGACGTCTTTCATCTCACAGAAGCGCGAACGTCTTGGCGTTCAAGCACATGGCAGAAACAAGGTGTGAACAGATGAGCTGCTGCTATTTTCTCCGTTCGGCATGCTTCGTTGTAGCTCTCTTGCCGGTCGCCGGCTTAGCGGCTTGCTTTGCGCGACTAGCTCTGGGGAGAGAAGGAGATAGCGCCGGAAACCTCGCCTTTTGCCTTCTTCGGCGCTGGAACCTGGTTGCTGCGCCTTCTCTTTGTCCATGTGCACACACACGATTCCTCAGCGAAAACCATGCAGAAACCTTTCCACGAGCACCCAGGGATGTGCACCCAGCACCACGTGCACGCACACGCAGCTAGAGAAAAGCACCTACCTTTTCACACACTGATGCCTAAGCAAACGCGTGGCCACACACACGCACACATCCGCAAGCGCGCCTACTCCCATCTATTGAGGGAAAGACGGACGAGCTCTTTGGTTGCTCTTCACAGGCTTGTCCCTGATCTATAGCTGAGGGCAAACACTTGTGTGCTTGTGGGAGAGCCTGTGTCTTTCCTGGAAGCGTTTGGGAGTTTTGCTCAGACGCGTGTTTCCTCAAGTTCAAGAATCAAGATCTAGGATACCTGCAGACAGGTGCCTGTTTGTGTGGAGACAGTCTGTTTGAAACTGTGTTCCTCAGCGCCCGCTCTTTCTCCCCGTCGCTCCACACGCCTGGGAGTCCCTTTCTTTCTCTCCACAAGCACGTGTGTTGACTTCGTCGCACATGTGCATCTGCACAAGCGTTGAGCTCAGCAGAGCGTGTCTCTTGACACTTGATGTGCGTTGGCTGTGTCTGCCTGCTCCAGTGAAGAGAGAAACGGGAAATCATCTTGGTAGAGGCAACAAAGCAAAAGCGAGGCAGGATTGACATCTGCTCAACAGAGACGGATTCCCTGCGCTGACACAGTTCACAGTTACACGAGAAGCAATCTGAGCGGTCCGTCGACCGGAGACGTGTTTCCCAAGAGGTCGTTTAGCGAGTGAACAGCAGTGTGCGCGACTTTCAGGAGTGTGCCTGGAAAGTGCCAGAATCACCAGGAGCATCTGTGCAAAAGCTGCTGCCTCTGTGACCGCATTGAGGCACGTTCGCGTGTCTGCGAGTATATAGACGGCTCTTTCGCGTTCACTCCGAGGGAAACGGTCCGCTATTGCTTCTGTGCGCACAGACGCGATTCCCTTGTCTCTTGCGAACACAGGGAACTCTGTGCATCCAAATCTACAGGCTAAGGACGCGTCTGCATATGTTTTGGTGAACAATCGAGTGTGCGTGTTCTGACAGCTGCCTCTATGCAGACGTCTCCACAGAGCCACTTCTGAATGCCCCGCAGCCCAGGACTGAATGGATACACTAACAAGTGCACCGGTGTGAGCAACCACATATGCAGAAGGACGTCTTTCATCTCACAGAAGCGCGAACGTCTTGGCGTTCAAGCACATGGCAGAAACAAGGTGTGAACAGATGAGCTGCTGCTATTTTCTCCGTTCGGCATGCTTCGTTGTAGCTCTCTTGCCGGTCGCCGGCTTAGCGGCTTGCTTTGCGCGACTAGCTCTGGGGAGAGAAGGAGATAGCGCCGGAAACCTCGCCTTTTGCCTTCTTCGGCGCTGGAACCTGGTTGCTGCGCCTTCTCTTTGTCCATGTGCACACACACGATTCCTCAGCGAAAACCATGCAGAAACCTTTCCACGAGCACCCAGGGATGTGCACCCAGCACCACGTGCACGCACACGCAGCTAGAGAAAAGCACCTACCTTTTCACACACTGATGCCTAAGCAAACGCGTGGCCACACACACGCACACATCCGCAAGCGCGCCTACTCCCATCTATTGAGGGAAAGACGGACGAGCTCTTTGGTTGCTCTTCACAGGCTTGTCCCTGATCTATAGCTGAGGGCAAACACTTGTGTGCTTGTGGGAGAGCCTGTGTCTTTCCTGGAAGCGTTTGGGAGTTTTGCTCAGACGCGTGTTTCCTCAAGTTCAAGAATCAAGATCTAGGATACCTGCAGACAGGTGCCTGTTTGTGTGGAGACAGTCTGTTTGAAACTGTGTTCCTCAGCGCCCGCTCTTTCTCCCCGTCGCTCCACACGCCTGGGAGTCCCTTTCTTTCTCTCCACAAGCACGTGTGTTGACTTCGTCGCACATGTGCATCTGCACAAGCGTTGAGCTCAGCAGAGCGTGTCTCTTGACACTTGATGTGCGTTGGCTGTGTCTGCCTGCTCCAGTGAAGAGAGAAACGGGAAATCATCTTGGTAGAGGCAACAAAGCAAAAGCGAGGCAGGATTGACATCTGCTCAACAGAGACGGATTCCCTGCGCTGACACAGTTCACAGTTACACGAGAAGCAATCTGAGCGGTCCGTCGACCGGAGACGTGTTTCCCAAGAGGTCGTTTAGCGAGTGAACAGCAGTGTGCGCGACTTTCAGGAGTGTGCCTGGAAAGTGCCAGAATCACCAGGAGCATCTGTGCAAAAGCTGCTGCCTCTGTGACCGCATTGAGGCACGTTCGCGTGTCTGCGAGTATATAGACGGCTCTTTCGCGTTCACTCCGAGGGAAACGGTCCGCTATTGCTTCTGTGCGCACAGACGCGATTCCCTTGTCTCTTGCGAACACAGGGAACTCTGTGCATCCAAATCTACAGGCTAAGGACGCGTCTGCATATGTTTTGGTGAACAATCGAGTGTGCGTGTTCTGACAGCTGCCTCTATGCAGACGTCTCCACAGAGCCACTTCTGAATGCCCCGCAGCCCAGGACTGAATGGATACACTAACAAGTGCACCGGTGTGAGCAACCACATATGCAGAAGGACGTCTTTCATCTCACAGAAGCGCGAACGTCTTGGCGTTCAAGCACATGGCAGAAACAAGGTGTGAACAGATGAGCTGCTGCTATTTTCTCCGTTCGGCATGCTTCGTTGTAGCTCTCTTGCCGGTCGCCGGCTTAGCGGCTTGCTTTGCGCGACTAGCTCTGGGGAGAGAAGGAGATAGCGCCGGAAACCTCGCCTTTTGCCTTCTTCGGCGCTGGAACCTGGTTGCTGCGCCTTCTCTTTGTCCATGTGCACACACACGATTCCTCAGCGAAAACCATGCAGAAACCTTTCCACGAGCACCCAGGGATGTGCACCCAGCACCACGTGCACGCACACGCAGCTAGAGAAAAGCACCTACCTTTTCACACACTGATGCCTAAGCAAACGCGTGGCCACACACACGCACACATCCGCAAGCGCGCCTACTCCCATCTATTGAGGGAAAGACGGACGAGCAACGTCCTGACAGGCTTGAGGGGAAAAACGTCCGTTGACGGTTGGCGTACTGCACGCCCGCCTACGGGGCTGCAGGGGAATCCACATTTGGAAGGTACCTGAAGATGTGTGCCTGTTCTTGGAGCTCCGCTAGTAGGGTAGCAAAGACACTCGTAGGCAGTACTGAATGCTGCTCCGTGCTACTTCTCCTCCGCTGGCAAATGCTTCAGTGTCGCCCGAGGAAAGACGTTTAACAATCGATCTCCAAGAGGAACGAAACACATGATGCCATAAGGCGAAAGAATAGCAGGGCATCTCTTCACAGGCTTGTCCCTGATCTATAGCTGAGGGCAAACACTTGTGTGCTTGTGGGAGAGCCTGTGTCTTTCCTGGAAGCGTTTGGGAGTTTTGCTCAGACGCGTGTTTCCTCAAGTTCAAGAATCAAGATCTAGGATACCTGCAGACAGGTGCCTGTTTGTGTGGAGACAGTCTGTTTGAAACTGTGTTCCTCAGCGCCCGCTCTTTCTCCCCGTCGCTCCACACGCCTGGGAGTCCCTTTCTTTCTCTCCACAAGCACGTGTGTTGACTTCGTCGCACATGTGCATCTGCACAAGCGTTGAGCTCAGCAGAGCGTGTCTCTTGACACTTGATGTGCGTTGGCTGTGTCTGCCTGCTCCAGTGAAGAGAGAAACGGGAAATCATCTTGGTAGAGGCAACAAAGCAAAAGCGAGGCAGGATTGACATCTGCTCAACAGAGACGGATTCCCTGCGCTGACACAGTTCACAGTTACACGAGAAGCAATCTGAGCGGTCCGTCGACCGGAGACGTGTTTCCCAAGAGGTCGTTTAGCGAGTGAACAGCAGTGTGCGCGACTTTCAGGAGTGTGCCTGGAAAGTGCCAGAATCACCAGGAGCATCTGTGCAAAAGCTGCTGCCTCTGTGACCGCATTGAGGCACGTTCGCGTGTCTGCGAGTATATAGACGGCTCTTTCGCGTTCACTCCGAGGGAAACGGTCCGCTATTGCTTCTGTGCGCACAGACGCGATTCCCTTGTCTCTTGCGAACACAGGGAACTCTGTGCATCCAAATCTACAGGCTAAGGACGCGTCTGCATATGTTTTGGTGAACAATCGAGTGTGCGTGTTCTGACAGCTGCCTCTATGCAGACGTCTCCACAGAGCCACTTCTGAATGCCCCGCAGCCCAGGACTGAATGGATACACTAACAAGTGCACCGGTGTGAGCAACCACATATGCAGAAGGACGTCTTTCATCTCACAGAAGCGCGAACGTCTTGGCGTTCAAGCACATGGCAGAAACAAGGTGTGAACAGATGAGCTGCTGCTATTTTCTCCGTTCGGCATGCTTCGTTGTAGCTCTCTTGCCGGTCGCCGGCTTAGCGGCTTGCTTTGCGCGACTAGCTCTGGGGAGAGAAGGAGATAGCGCCGGAAACCTCGCCTTTTGCCTTCTTCGGCGCTGGAACCTGGTTGCTGCGCCTTCTCTTTGTCCATGTGCACACACACGATTCCTCAGCGAAAACCATGCAGAAACCTTTCCACGAGCACCCAGGGATGTGCACCCAGCACCACGTGCACGCACACGCAGCTAGAGAAAAGCACCTACCTTTTCACACACTGAAGCCTAAGCAAACGCGTGGCCACACACACGCACACATCCGCAAGCGCGCCTACTCCCATCTATTGAGGGAAAGACGGGCGAGCAACGTCCTGACAGGCTTGAGGGGAAAAACGTCCGTTGACGGTTGGCGTACTGCACGCCCGCCTACGGGGCTGCAGGGGAATCCACATTTGGAAGGTACCTGAAGATGTGTGCCTGTTCTTGGAGCTCCGCTAGTAGGGTAGCAAAGACACTCGTAGGCAGTACTGAATGCTGCTCCGTGCTACTTCTCCTCCGCTGGCAAATGCTTCAGTGTCGCCCGAGGAAAGACGTTTAACAATCGATCTCCAAGAGGAACGAAACACATGATGCCATAAGGCGAAAGAATAGCAGGGCATCTCTTCACAGGCTTGTCCCTGATCTATAGCTGAGGGCAAACACTTGTGTGCTTGTGGGAGAGCCTGTGTCTTTCCTGGAAGCGTTTGGGAGTTTTGCTCAGACGCGTGTTTCCTCAAGTTCAAGAATCAAGATCTAGGATACCTGCAGACAGGTGCCTGTTTGTGTGGAGACAGTCTGTTTGAAACTGTGTTCCTCAGCGCCCGCTCTTTCTCCCCGTCGCTCCACACGCCTGGGAGTCCCTGTCTTTCTCTCCACAAGCACGTGTGTTGACTTCGTCGCACATGTGCATCTGCACAAGCGTTGAGCTCAGCAGAGCGTGTCTCTTGACACTTGATGTGCGTTGGCTGTGTCTGCCTGCTCCAGTGAAGAGAGAAACGGGAAATCATCTTGGTAGAGGCAACAAAGCAAAAGCGAGGCAGGATTGACATCTGCTCAACAGAGACGGATTCCCTGCGCTGACACAGTTCACAGTTACACGAGAAGCAATCTGAGCGGTCCGTCGACCGGAGACGTGTTTCCCAAGAGGTCGTTTAGCGAGTGAACAGCAGTGTGCGCGACTTTCAGGAGTGTGCCTGGAAAGTGCCAGAATCACCAGGAGCATCTGTGCAAAAGCTGCTGCCTCTGTGACCGCATTGAGGCACGTTCGCGTGTCTGCGAGTATATAGACGGCTCTTTCGCGTTCACTCCGAGGGAAACGGTCCGCTATTGCTTCTGTGCGCACAGACGCGATTCCCTTGTCTCTTGCGAACACAGGGAACTCTGTGCATCCAAATCTACAGGCTAAGGACGCGTCTGCATATGTTTTGGTGAACAATCGAGTGTGCGTGTTCTGACAGCTGCCTCTATGCAGACGTCTCCACAGAGCCACTTCTGAATGCCCCGCAGCCCAGGACTGAATGGATACACTAACAAGTGCACCGGTGTGAGCAACCACATATGCAGAAGGACGTCTTTCATCTCACAGAAGCGCGAACGTCTTGGCGTTCAAGCACATGGCAGAAACAAGGTGTGAACAGATGAGCTGCTGCTATTTTCTCCGTTCGGCATGCTTCGTTGTAGCTCTCTTGCCGGTCGCCGGCTTAGCGGCTTGCTTTGCGCGACTAGCTCTGGGGAGAGAAGGAGATAGCGCCGGAAACCTCGCCTTTTGCCTTCTTCGGCGCTGGAACCTGGTTGCTGCGCCTTCTCTTTGTCCATGTGCACACACACGATTCCTCAGCGAAAACCATGCAGAAACCTTTCCACGAGCACCCAGGGATGTGCACCCAGCACCACGTGCACGCACACGCAGCTAGAGAAAAGCACCTACCTTTTCACACACTGATGCCTAAGCAAACGCGTGGCCACACACACGCACACATCCGCAAGCGCGCCTACTCCCATCTATTGAGGGAAAGACGGACGAGCTCTTTGGTTGCTCTTCACAGGCTTGTCCCTGATCTATAGCTGAGGGCAAACACTTGTGTGCTTGTGGGAGAGCCTGTGTCTTTCCTGGAAGCGTTTGGGAGTTTTGCTCAGACGCGTGTTTCCTCAAGTTCAAGAATCAAGATCTAGGATACCTGCAGACAGGTGCCTGTTTGTGTGGAGACAGTCTGTTTGAAACTGTGTTCCTCAGCGCCCGCTCTTTCTCCCCGTCGCTCCACACGCCTGGGAGTCCCTTTCTTTCTCTCCACAAGCACGTGTGTTGACTTCGTCGCACATGTGCATCTGCACAAGCGTTGAGCTCAGCAGAGCGTGTCTCTTGACACTTGATGTGCGTTGGCTGTGTCTGCCTGCTCCAGTGAAGAGAGAAACGGGAAATCATCTTGGTAGAGGCAACAAAGCAAAAGCGAGGCAGGATTGACATCTGCTCAACAGAGACGGATTCCCTGCGCTGACACAGTTCACAGTTACACGAGAAGCAATCTGAGCGGTCCGTCGACCGGAGACGTGTTTCCCAAGAGGTCGTTTAGCGAGTGAACAGCAGTGTGCGCGACTTTCAGGAGTGTGCCTGGAAAGTGCCAGAATCACCAGGAGCATCTGTGCAAAAGCTGCTGCCTCTGTGACCGCATTGAGGCACGTTCGCGTGTCTGCGAGTATATAGACGGCTCTTTCGCGTTCACTCCGAGGGAAACGGTCCGCTATTGCTTCTGTGCGCACAGACGCGATTCCCTTGTCTCTTGCGAACACAGGGAACTCTGTGCATCCAAATCTACAGGCTAAGGACGCGTCTGCATATGTTTTGGTGAACAATCGAGTGTGCGTGTTCTGACAGCTGCCTCTATGCAGACGTCTCCACAGAGCCACTTCTGAATGCCCCGCAGCCCAGGACTGAATGGATACACTAACAAGTGCACCGGTGTGAGCAACCACATATGCAGAAGGACGTCTTTCATCTCACAGAAGCGCGAACGTCTTGGCGTTCAAGCACATGGCAGAAACAAGGTGTGAACAGATGAGCTGCTGCTATTTTCTCCGTTCGGCATGCTTCGTTGTAGCTCTCTTGCCGGTCGCCGGCTTAGCGGCTTGCTTTGCGCGACTAGCTCTGGGGAGAGAAGGAGATAGCGCCGGAAACCTCGCCTTTTGCCTTCTTCGGCGCTGGAACCTGGTTGCTGCGCCTTCTCTTTGTCCATGTGCACACACACGATTCCTCAGCGAAAACCATGCAGAAACCTTTCCACGAGCACCCAGGGATGTGCACCCAGCACCACGTGCACGCACACGCAGCTAGAGAAAAGCACCTACCTTTTCACACACTGATGCCTAAGCAAACGCCTGGCCACACACACGCACACATCCGCAAGCGCGCCTACTCCCATCTATTGAGGGAAAGACGGACGAGCTCTTTGGTTGCTCTTCACAGGCTTGTCCCTGATCTATAGCTGAGGGCAAACACTTGTGTGCTTGTGGGAGAGCCTGTGTCTTTCCTGGAAGCGTTTGGGAGTTTTGCTCAGACGCGTGTTTCCTCAAGTTCAAGAATCAAGATCTAGGATACCTGCAGACAGGTGCCTGTTTGTGTGGAGACAGTCTGTTTGAAACTGTGTTCCTCAGCGCCCGCTCTTTCTCCCCGTCGCTCCACACGCCTGGGAGTCCCTTTCTTTCTCTCCACAAGCACGTGTGTTGACTTCGTCGCACATGTGCATCTGCACAAGCGTTGAGCTCAGCAGAGCGTGTCTCTTGACACTTGATGTGCGTTGGCTGTGTCTGCCTGCTCCAGTGAAGAGAGAAACGGGAAATCATCTTGGTAGAGGCAACAAAGCAAAAGCGAGGCAGGATTGACATCTGCTCAACAGAGACGGATTCCCTGCGCTGACACAGTTCACAGTTACACGAGAAGCAATCTGAGCGGTCCGTCGACCGGAGACGTGTTTCCCAAGAGGTCGTTTAGCGAGTGAACAGCAGTGTGCGCGACTTTCAGGAGTGTGCCTGGAAAGTGCCAGAATCACCAGGAGCATCTGTGCAAAAGCTGCTGCCTCTGTGACCGCATTGAGGCACGTTCGCGTGTCTGCGAGTATATAGACGGCTCTTTCGCGTTCACTCCGAGGGAAACGGTCCGCTATTGCTTCTGTGCGCACAGACGCGATTCCCTTGTCTCTTGCGAACACAGGGAACTCTGTGCATCCAAATCTACAGGCTAAGGACGCGTCTGCATATGTTTTGGTGAACAATCGAGTGTGCGTGTTCTGACAGCTGCCTCTATGCAGACGTCTCCACAGAGCCACTTCTGAATGCCCCGCAGCCCAGGACTGAATGGATACACTAACAAGTGCACCGGTGTGAGCAACCACATATGCAGAAGGACGTCTTTCATCTCACAGAAGCGCGAACGTCTTGGCGTTCAAGCACATGGCAGAAACAAGGTGTGAACAGATGAGCTGCTGCTATTTTCTCCGTTCGGCATGCTTCGTTGTAGCTCTCTTGCCGGTCGCCGGCTTAGCGGCTTGCTTTGCGCGACTAGCTCTGGGGAGAGAAGGAGATAGCGCCGGAAACCTCGCCTTTTGCCTTCTTCGGCGCTGGAACCTGGTTGCTGCGCCTTCTCTTTGTCCATGTGCACACACACGATTCCTCAGCGAAAACCATGCAGAAACCTTTCCACGAGCACCCAGGGATGTGCACCCAGCACCACGTGCACGCACACGCAGCTAGAGAAAAGCACCTACCTTTTCACACACTGATGCCTAAGCAAACGCGTGGCCACACACACGCACACATCCGCAAGCGCGCCTACTCCCATCTATTGAGGGAAAGACGGACGAGCTCTTTGGTTGCTCTTCACAGGCTTGTCCCTGATCTATAGCTGAGGGCAAACACTTGTGTGCTTGTGGGAGAGCCTGTGTCTTTCCTGGAAGCGTTTGGGAGTTTTGCTCAGACGCGTGTTTCCTCAAGTTCAAGAATCAAGATCTAGGATACCTGCAGACAGGTGCCTGTTTGTGTGGAGACAGTCTGTTTGAAACTGTGTTCCTCAGCGCCCGCTCTTTCTCCCCGTCGCTCCACACGCCTGGGAGTCCCTTTCTTTCTCTCCACAAGCACGTGTGTTGACTTCGTCGCACATGTGCATCTGCACAAGCGTTGAGCTCAGCAGAGCGTGTCTCTTGACACTTGATGTGCGTTGGCTGTGTCTGCCTGCTCCAGTGAAGAGAGAAACGGGAAATCATCTTGGTAGAGGCAACAAAGCAAAAGCGAGGCAGGATTGACATCTGCTCAACAGAGACGGATTCCCTGCGCTGACACAGTTCACAGTTACACGAGAAGCAATCTGAGCGGTCCGTCGACCGGAGACGTGTTTCCCAAGAGGTCGTTTAGCGAGTGAACAGCAGTGTGCGCGACTTTCAGGAGTGTGCCTGGAAAGTGCCAGAATCACCAGGAGCATCTGTGCAAAAGCTGCTGCCTCTGTGACCGCATTGAGGCACGTTCGCGTGTCTGCGAGTATATAGACGGCTCTTTCGCGTTCACTCCGAGGGAAACGGTCCGCTATTGCTTCTGTGCGCACAGACGCGATTCCCTTGTCTCTTGCGAACACAGGGAACTCTGTGCATCCAAATCTACAGGCTAAGGACGCGTCTGCATATGTTTCGGTGAACAATCGAGTGTGCGTGTTCTGACAGCTGCCTCTATGCAGACGTCTCCACAGAGCCACTTCTGAATGCCCCGCAGCCCAGGACTGAATGGATACACTAACAAGTGCACCGGTGTGAGCAACCACATATGCAGAAGGACGTCTTTCATCTCACAGAAGCGCGAACGTCTTGGCGTTCAAGCACATGGCAGAAACAAGGTGTGAACAGATGAGCTGCTGCTATTTTCTCCGTTCGGCATGCTTCGTTGTAGCTCTCTTGCCGGTCGCCGGCTTAGCGGCTTGCTTTGCGCGACTAGCTCTGGGGAGAGAAGGAGATAGCGCCGGAAACCTCGCCTTTTGCCTTCTTCGGCGCTGGAACCTGGTTGCTGCGCCTTCTCTTTGTCCATGTGCACACACACGATTCCTCAGCGAAAACCATGCAGAAACCTTTCCACGAGCACCCAGGGATGTGCACCCAGCACCACGTGCACGCACACGCAGCTAGAGAAAAGCACCTACCTTTTCACACACTGATGCCTAAGCAAACGCCTGGCCACACACACGCACACATCCGCAAGCGCGCCTACTCCCATCTATTGAGGGAAAGACGGACGAGCTCTTTGGTTGCTCTTCACAGGCTTGTCCCTGATCTATAGCTGAGGGCAAACACTTGTGTGCTTGTGGGAGAGCCTGTGTCTTTCCTGGAAGCGTTTGGGAGTTTTGCTCAGACGCGTGTTTCCTCAAGTTCAAGAATCAAGATCTAGGATACCTGCAGACAGGTGCCTGTTTGTGTGGAGACAGTCTGTTTGAAACTGTGTTCCTCAGCGCCCGCTCTTTCTCCCCGTCGCTCCACACGCCTGGGAGTCCCTTTCTTTCTCTCCACAAGCACGTGTGTTGACTTCGTCGCACATGTGCATCTGCACAAGCGTTGAGCTCAGCAGAGCGTGTCTCTTGACACTTGATGTGCGTTGGCTGTGTCTGCCTGCTCCAGTGAAGAGAGAAACGGGAAATCATCTTGGTAGAGGCAACAAAGCAAAAGCGAGGCAGGATTGACATCTGCTCAACAGAGACGGATTCCCTGCGCTGACACAGTTCACAGTTACACGAGAAGCAATCTGAGCGGTCCGTCGACCGGAGACGTGTTTCCCAAGAGGTCGTTTAGCGAGTGAACAGCAGTGTGCGCGACTTTCAGGAGTGTGCCTGGAAAGTGCCAGAATCACCAGGAGCATCTGTGCAAAAGCTGCTGCCTCTGTGACCGCATTGAGGCACGTTCGCGTGTCTGCGAGTATATAGACGGCTCTTTCGCGTTCACTCCGAGGGAAACGGTCCGCTATTGCTTCTGTGCGCACAGACGCGATTCCCTTGTCTCTTGCGAACACAGGGAACTCTGTGCATCCAAATCTACAGGCTAAGGACGCGTCTGCATATGTTTTGGTGAACAATCGAGTGTGCGTGTTCTGACAGCTGCCTCTATGCAGACGTCTCCACAGAGCCACTTCTGAATGCCCCGCAGCCCAGGACTGAATGGATACACTAACAAGTGCACCGGTGTGAGCAACCACATATGCAGAAGGACGTCTTTCATCTCACAGAAGCGCGAACGTCTTGGCGTTCAAGCACATGGCAGAAACAAGGTGTGAACAGATGAGCTGCTGCTATTTTCTCCGTTCGGCATGCTTCGTTGTAGCTCTCTTGCCGGTCGCCGGCTTAGCGGCTTGCTTTGCGCGACTAGCTCTGGGGAGAGAAGGAGATAGCGCCGGAAACCTCGCCTTTTGCCTTCTTCGGCGCTGGAACCTGGTTGCTGCGCCTTCTCTTTGTCCATGTGCACACACACGATTCCTCAGCGAAAACCATGCAGAAACCTTTCCACGAGCACCCAGGGATGTGCACCCAGCACCACGTGCACGCACACGCAGCTAGAGAAAAGCACCTACCTTTTCACACACTGAAGCCTAAGCAAACGCGTGGCCACACACACGCACACATCCGCAAGCGCGCCTACTCCCATCTATTGAGGGAAAGACGGACGAGCAACGTCCTGACAGGCTTGAGGGGAAAAACGTCCGTTGACGGTTGGCGTACTGCACGCCCGCCTACGGGGCTGCAGGGGAATCCACATTTGGAAGGTACCTGAAGATGTGTGCCTGTTCTTGGAGCTCCGCTAGTAGGGTAGCAAAGACACTCGTAGGCAGTACTGAATGCTGCTCCGTGCTACTTCTCCTCCGCTGGCAAATGCTTCACAGTCGCCCGAGGAAAGACGTTTAACAATCGATCTCCAAGAGGAACGAAACACATGATGCCATAAGGCGAAAGAATAGCAGGGCATCTCTTCACAGGCTTGTCCCTGATCTATAGCTGAGGGCAAACACTTGTGTGCTTGTGGGAGAGCCTGTGTCTTTCCTGGAAGCGTTTGGGAGTTTTGCTCAGACGCGTGTTTCCTCAAGTTCAAGAATCAAGATCTAGGATACCTGCAGACAGGTGCCTGTTTGTGTGGAGACAGTCTGTTTGAAACTGTGTTCCTCAGCGCCCGCTCTTTCTCCCCGTCGCTCCACACGCCTGGGAGTCCCTTTCTTTCTCTCCACAAGCACGTGTGTTGACTTCGTCGCACATGTGCATCTGCACAAGCGTTGAGCTCAGCAGAGCGTGTCTCTTGACACTTGATGTGCGTTGGCTGTGTCTGCCTGCTCCAGTGAAGAGAGAAACGGGAAATCATCTTGGTAGAGGCAACAAAGCAAAAGCGAGGCAGGATTGACATCTGCTCAACAGAGACGGATTCCCTGCGCTGACACAGTTCACAGTTACACGAGAAGCAATCTGAGCGGTCCGTCGACCGGAGACGTGTTTCCCAAGAGGTCGTTTAGCGAGTGAACAGCAGTGTGCGCGACTTTCAGGAGTGTGCCTGGAAAGTGCCAGAATCACCAGGAGCATCTGTGCAAAAGCTGCTGCCTCTGTGACCGCATTGAGGCACGTTCGCGTGTCTGCGAGTATATAGACGGCTCTTTCGCGTTCACTCCGAGGGAAACGGTCCGCTATTGCTTCTGTGCGCACAGACGCGATTCCCTTGTCTCTTGCGAACACAGGGAACTC
This sequence comes from Patagioenas fasciata, assembly GCF_037038585.1. Lineage (NCBI taxonomy): Eukaryota > Metazoa > Chordata > Aves > Columbiformes > Columbidae > Patagioenas > Patagioenas fasciata. Next base: position 217,478 of record NW_027288816.1, on the reverse strand, counting down.
TGTGCATCCAAATCTACAGGCTAAGGACGCGTCTGCATATGTTTTGGTGAACAATCGAGTGTGCGTGTTCTGACAGCTGCCTCTATGCAGACGTCTCCACAGAGCCACTTCTGAATGCCCCGCAGCCCAGGACTGAATGGATACACTAACAAGTGCACCGGTGTGAGCAACCACATATGCAGAAGGACGTCTTTCATCTCACAGAAGCGCGAACGTCTTGGCGTTCAAGCACATGGCAGAAACAAGGTGTGAACAGATGAGCTGCTGCTATTTTCTCCGTTCGGCATGCTTCGTTGTAGCTCTCTTGCCGGTCGCCGGCTTAGCGGCTTGCTTTGCGCGACTAGCTCTGGGGAGAGAAGGAGATAGCGCCGGAAACCTCGCCTTTTGCCTTCTTCGGCGCTGGAACCTGGTTGCTGCGCCTTCTCTTTGTCCATGTGCACACACACGATTCCTCAGCGAAAACCATGCAGAAACCTTTCCACGAGCACCCAGGGATGTGCACCCAGCACCACGTGCACGCACACGCAGCTAGAGAAAAGCACCTACCTTTTCACACACTGATGCCTAAGCAAACGCGTGGCCACACACACGCACACATCCGCAAGCGCGCCTACTCCCATCTATTGAGGGAAAGACGGACGAGCTCTTTGGTTGCTCTTCACAGGCTTGTCCCTGATCTATAGCTGAGGGCAAACACTTGTGTGCTTGTGGGAGAGCCTGTGTCTTTCCTGGAAGCGTTTGGGAGTTTTGCTCAGACGCGTGTTTCCTCAAGTTCAAGAATCAAGATCTAGGATACCTGCAGACAGGTGCCTGTTTGTGTGGAGACAGTCTGTTTGAAACTGTGTTCCTCAGCGCCCGCTCTTTCTCCCCGTCGCTCCACACGCCTGGGAGTCCCTTTCTTTCTCTCCACAAGCACGTGTGTTGACTTCGTCGCACATGTGCATCTGCACAAGCGTTGAGCTCAGCAGAGCGTGTCTCTTGACACTTGATGTGCGTTGGCTGTGTCTGCCTGCTCCAGTGAAGAGAGAAACGGGAAATCATCTTGGTAGAGGCAACAAAGCAAAAGCGAGGCAGGATTGACATCTGCTCAACAGAGACGGATTCCCTGCGCTGACACAGTTCACAGTTACACGAGAAGCAATCTGAGCGGTCCGTCGACCGGAGACGTGTTTCCCAAGAGGTCGTTTAGCGAGTGAACAGCAGTGTGCGCGACTTTCAGGAGTGTGCCTGGAAAGTGCCAGAATCACCAGGAGCATCTGTGCAAAAGCTGCTGCCTCTGTGACCGCATTGAGGCACGTTCGCGTGTCTGCGAGTATATAGACGGCTCTTTCGCGTTCACTCCGAGGGAAACGGTCCGCTATTGCTTCTGTGCGCACAGACGCGATTCCCTTGTCTCTTGCGAACACAGGGAACTCTGTGCATCCAAATCTACAGGCTAAGGACGCGTCTGCATATGTTTCGGTGAACAATCGAGTGTGCGTGTTCTGACAGCTGCCTCTATGCAGACGTCTCCACAGAGCCACTTCTGAATGCCCCGCAGCCCAGGACTGAATGGATACACTAACAAGTGCACCGGTGTGAGCAACCACATATGCAGAAGGACGTCTTTCATCTCACAGAAGCGCGAACGTCTTGGCGTTCAAGCACATGGCAGAAACAAGGTGTGAACAGATGAGCTGCTGCTATTTTCTCCGTTCGGCATGCTTCGTTGTAGCTCTCTTGCCGGTCGCCGGCTTAGCGGCTTGCTTTGCGCGACTAGCTCTGGGGAGAGAAGGAGATAGCGCCGGAAACCTCGCCTTTTGCCTTCTTCGGCGCTGGAACCTGGTTGCTGCGCCTTCTCTTTGTCCATGTGCACACACACGATTCCTCAGCGAAAACCATGCAGAAACCTTTCCACGAGCACCCAGGGATGTGCACCCAGCACCACGTGCACGCACACGCAGCTAGAGAAAAGCACCTACCTTTTCACACACTGATGCCTAAGCAAACGCGTGGCCACACACACGCACACATCCGCAAGCGCGCCTACTCCCATCTATTGAGGGAAAGACGGACGAGCTCTTTGGTTGCTCTTCACAGGCTTGTCCCTGATCTATAGCTGAGGGCAAACACTTGTGTGCTTGTGGGAGAGCCTGTGTCTTTCCTGGAAGCGTTTGGGAGTTTTGCTCAGACGCGTGTTTCCTCAAGTTCAAGAATCAAGATCTAGGATACCTGCAGACAGGTGCCTGTTTGTGTGGAGACAGTCTGTTTGAAACTGTGTTCCTCAGCGCCCGCTCTTTCTCCCCGTCGCTCCACACGCCTGGGAGTCCCTTTCTTTCTCTCCACAAGCACGTGTGTTGACTTCGTCGCACATGTGCATCTGCACAAGCGTTGAGCTCAGCAGAGCGTGTCTCTTGACACTTGATGTGCGTTGGCTGTGTCTGCCTGCTCCAGTGAAGAGAGAAACGGGAAATCATCTTGGTAGAGGCAACAAAGCAAAAGCGAGGCAGGATTGACATCTGCTCAACAGAGACGGATTCCCTGCGCTGACACAGTTCACAGTTACACGAGAAGCAATCTGAGCGGTCCGTCGACCGGAGACGTGTTTCCCAAGAGGTCGTTTAGCGAGTGAACAGCAGTGTGCGCGACTTTCAGGAGTGTGCCTGGAAAGTGCCAGAATCACCAGGAGCATCTGTGCAAAAGCTGCTGCCTCTGTGACCGCATTGAGGCACGTTCGCGTGTCTGCGAGTATATAGACGGCTCTTTCGCGTTCACTCCGAGGGAAACGGTCCGCTATTGCTTCTGTGCGCACAGACGCGATTCCCTTGTCTCTTGCGAACACAGGGAACTCTGTGCATCCAAATCTACAGGCTAAGGACGCGTCTGCATATGTTTCGGTGAACAATCGAGTGTGCGTGTTCTGACAGCTGCCTCTATGCAGACGTCTCCACAGAGCCACTTCTGAATGCCCCGCAGCCCAGGACTGAATGGATACACTAACAAGTGCACCGGTGTGAGCAACCACATATGCAGAAGGACGTCTTTCATCTCACAGAAGCGCGAACGTCTTGGCGTTCAAGCACATGGCAGAAACAAGGTGTGAACAGATGAGCTGCTGCTATTTTCTCCGTTCGGCATGCTTCGTTGTAGCTCTCTTGCCGGTCGCCGGCTTAGCGGCTTGCTTTGCGCGACTAGCTCTGGGGAGAGAAGGAGATAGCGCCGGAAACCTCGCCTTTTGCCTTCTTCGGCGCTGGAACCTGGTTGCTGCGCCTTCTCTTTGTCCATGTGCACACACACGATTCCTCAGCGAAAACCATGCAGAAACCTTTCCACGAGCACCCAGGGATGTGCACCCAGCACCACGTGCACGCACACGCAGCTAGAGAAAAGCACCTACCTTTTCACACACTGATGCCTAAGCAAACGCGTGGCCACACACACGCACACATCCGCAAGCGCGCCTACTCCCATCTATTGAGGGAAAGACGGACGAGCTCTTTGGTTGCTCTTCACAGGCTTGTCCCTGATCTATAGCTGAGGGCAAACACTTGTGTGCTTGTGGGAGAGCCTGTGTCTTTCCTGGAAGCGTTTGGGAGTTTTGCTCAGACGCGTGTTTCCTCAAGTTCAAGAATCAAGATCTAGGATACCTGCAGACAGGTGCCTGTTTGTGTGGAGACAGTCTGTTTGAAACTGTGTTCCTCAGCGCCCGCTCTTTCTCCCCGTCGCTCCACACGCCTGGGAGTCCCTTTCTTTCTCTCCACAAGCACGTGTGTTGACTTCGTCGCACATGTGCATCTGCACAAGCGTTGAGCTCAGCAGAGCGTGTCTCTTGACACTTGATGTGCGTTGGCTGTGTCTGCCTGCTCCAGTGAAGAGAGAAACGGGAAATCATCTTGGTAGAGGCAACAAAGCAAAAGCGAGGCAGGATTGACATCTGCTCAACAGAGACGGATTCCCTGCGCTGACACAGTTCACAGTTACACGAGAAGCAATCTGAGCGGTCCGTCGACCGGAGACGTGTTTCCCAAGAGGTCGTTTAGCGAGTGAACAGCAGTGTGCGCGACTTTCAGGAGTGTGCCTGGAAAGTGCCAGAATCACCAGGAGCATCTGTGCAAAAGCTGCTGCCTCTGTGACCGCATTGAGGCACGTTCGCGTGTCTGCGAGTATATAGACGGCTCTTTCGCGTTCACTCCGAGGGAAACGGTCCGCTATTGCTTCTGTGCGCACAGACGCGATTCCCTTGTCTCTTGCGAACACAGGGAACTCTGTGCATCCAAATCTACAGGCTAAGGACGCGTCTGCATATGTTTTGGTGAACAATCGAGTGTGCGTGTTCTGACAGCTGCCTCTATGCAGACGTCTCCACAGAGCCACTTCTGAATGCCCCGCAGCCCAGGACTGAATGGATACACTAACAAGTGCACCGGTGTGAGCAACCACATATGCAGAAGGACGTCTTTCATCTCACAGAAGCGCGAACGTCTTGGCGTTCAAGCACATGGCAGAAACAAGGTGTGAACAGATGAGCTGCTGCTATTTTCTCCGTTCGGCATGCTTCGTTGTAGCTCTCTTGCCGGTCGCCGGCTTAGCGGCTTGCTTTGCGCGACTAGCTCTGGGGAGAGAAGGAGATAGCGCCGGAAACCTCGCCTTTTGCCTTCTTCGGCGCTGGAACCTGGTTGCTGCGCCTTCTCTTTGTCCATGTGCACACACACGATTCCTCAGCGAAAACCATGCAGAAACCTTTCCACGAGCACCCAGGGATGTGCACCCAGCACCACGTGCACGCACACGCAGCTAGAGAAAAGCACCTACCTTTTCACACACTGAAGCCTAAGCAAACGCGTGGCCACACACACGCACACATCCGCAAGCGCGCCTACTCCCATCTATTGAGGGAAAGACGGACGAGCAACGTCCTGACAGGCTTGAGGGGAAAAACGTCCGTTGACGGTTGGCGTACTGCACGCCCGCCTACGGGGCTGCAGGGGAATCCACATTTGGAAGGTACCTGAAGATGTGTGCCTGTTCTTGGAGCTCCGCTAGTAGGGTAGCAAAGACACTCGTAGGCAGTACTGAATGCTGCTCCGTGCTACTTCTCCTCCGCTGGCAAATGCTTCACAGTCGCCCGAGGAAAGACGTTTAACAATCGATCTCCAAGAGGAACGAAACACATGATGCCATAAGGCGAAAGAATAGCAGGGCATCTCTTCACAGGCTTGTCCCTGATCTATAGCTGAGGGCAAACACTTGTGTGCTTGTGGGAGAGCCTGTGTCTTTCCTGGAAGCGTTTGGGAGTTTTGCTCAGACGCGTGTTTCCTCAAGTTCAAGAATCAAGATCTAGGATACCTGCAGACAGGTGCCTGTTTGTGTGGAGACAGTCTGTTTGAAACTGTGTTCCTCAGCGCCCGCTCTTTCTCCCCGTCGCTCCACACGCCTGGGAGTCCCTTTCTTTCTCTCCACAAGCACGTGTGTTGACTTCGTCGCACATGTGCATCTGCACAAGCGTTGAGCTCAGCAGAGCGTGTCTCTTGACACTTGATGTGCGTTGGCTGTGTCTGCCTGCTCCAGTGAAGAGAGAAACGGGAAATCATCTTGGTAGAGGCAACAAAGCAAAAGCGAGGCAGGATTGACATCTGCTCAACAGAGACGGATTCCCTGCGCTGACACAGTTCACAGTTACACGAGAAGCAATCTGAGCGGTCCGTCGACCGGAGACGTGTTTCCCAAGAGGTCGTTTAGCGAGTGAACAGCAGTGTGCGCGACTTTCAGGAGTGTGCCTGGAAAGTGCCAGAATCACCAGGAGCATCTGTGCAAAAGCTGCTGCCTCTGTGACCGCATTGAGGCACGTTCGCGTGTCTGCGAGTATATAGACGGCTCTTTCGCGTTCACTCCGAGGGAAACGGTCCGCTATTGCTTCTGTGCGCACAGACGCGATTCCCTTGTCTCTTGCGAACACAGGGAACTCTGTGCATCCAAATCTACAGGCTAAGGACGCGTCTGCATATGTTTTGGTGAACAATCGAGTGTGCGTGTTCTGACAGCTGCCTCTATGCAGACGTCTCCACAGAGCCACTTCTGAATGCCCCGCAGCCCAGGACTGAATGGATACACTAACAAGTGCACCGGTGTGAGCAACCACATATGCAGAAGGACGTCTTTCATCTCACAGAAGCGCGAACGTCTTGGCGTTCAAGCACATGGCAGAAACAAGGTGTGAACAGATGAGCTGCTGCTATTTTCTCCGTTCGGCATGCTTCGTTGTAGCTCTCTTGCCGGTCGCCGGCTTAGCGGCTTGCTTTGCGCGACTAGCTCTGGGGAGAGAAGGAGATAGCGCCGGAAACCTCGCCTTTTGCCTTCTTCGGCGCTGGAACCTGGTTGCTGCGCCTTCTCTTTGTCCATGTGCACACACACGATTCCTCAGCGAAAACCATGCAGAAACCTTTCCACGAGCACCCAGGGATGTGCACCCAGCACCACGTGCACGCACACGCAGCTAGAGAAAAGCACCTACCTTTTCACACACTGATGCCTAAGCAAACGCGTGGCCACACACACGCACACATCCGCAAGCGCGCCTACTCCCATCTATTGAGGGAAAGACGGACGAGCTCTTTGGTTGCTCTTCACAGGCTTGTCCCTGATCTATAGCTGAGGGCAAACACTTGTGTGCTTGTGGGAGAGCCTGTGTCTTTCCTGGAAGCGTTTGGGAGTTTTGCTCAGACGCGTGTTTCCTCAAGTTCAAGAATCAAGATCTAGGATACCTGCAGACAGGTGCCTGTTTGTGTGGAGACAGTCTGTTTGAAACTGTGTTCCTCAGCGCCCGCTCTTTCTCCCCGTCGCTCCACACGCCTGGGAGTCCCTTTCTTTCTCTCCACAAGCACGTGTGTTGACTTCGTCGCACATGTGCATCTGCACAAGCGTTGAGCTCAGCAGAGCGTGTCTCTTGACACTTGATGTGCGTTGGCTGTGTCTGCCTGCTCCAGTGAAGAGAGAAACGGGAAATCATCTTGGTAGAGGCAACAAAGCAAAAGCGAGGCAGGATTGACATCTGCTCAACAGAGACGGATTCCCTGCGCTGACACAGTTCACAGTTACACGAGAAGCAATCTGAGCGGTCCGTCGACCGGAGACGTGTTTCCCAAGAGGTCGTTTAGCGAGTGAACAGCAGTGTGCGCGACTTTCAGGAGTGTGCCTGGAAAGTGCCAGAATCACCAGGAGCATCTGTGCAAAAGCTGCTGCCTCTGTGACCGCATTGAGGCACGTTCGCGTGTCTGCGAGTATATAGACGGCTCTTTCGCGTTCACTCCGAGGGAAACGGTCCGCTATTGCTTCTGTGCGCACAGACGCGATTCCCTTGTCTCTTGCGAACACAGGGAACTCTGTGCATCCAAATCTACAGGCTAAGGACGCGTCTGCATATGTTTTGGTGAACAATCGAGTGTGCGTGTTCTGACAGCTGCCTCTATGCAGACGTCTCCACAGAGCCACTTCTGAATGCCCCGCAGCCCAGGACTGAATGGATACACTAACAAGTGCACCGGTGTGAGCAACCACATATGCAGAAGGACGTCTTTCATCTCACAGAAGCGCGAACGTCTTGGCGTTCAAGCACATGGCAGAAACAAGGTGTGAACAGATGAGCTGCTGCTATTTTCTCCGTTCGGCATGCTTCGTTGTAGCTCTCTTGCCGGTCGCCGGCTTAGCGGCTTGCTTTGCGCGACTAGCTCTGGGGAGAGAAGGAGATAGCGCCGGAAACCTCGCCTTTTGCCTTCTTCGGCGCTGGAACCTGGTTGCTGCGCCTTCTCTTTGTCCATGTGCACACACACGATTCCTCAGCGAAAACCATGCAGAAACCTTTCCACGAGCACCCAGGGATGTGCACCCAGCACCACGTGCACGCACACGCAGCTAGAGAAAAGCACCTACCTTTTCACACACTGATGCCTAAGCAAACGCGTGGCCACACACACGCACACATCCGCAAGCGCGCCTACTCCCATCTATTGAGGGAAAGACGGACGAGCTCTTTGGTTGCTCTTCACAGGCTTGTCCCTGATCTATAGCTGAGGGCAAACACTTGTGTGCTTGTGGGAGAGCCTGTGTCTTTCCTGGAAGCGTTTGGGAGTTTTGCTCAGACGCGTGTTTCCTCAAGTTCAAGAATCAAGATCTAGGATACCTGCAGACAGGTGCCTGTTTGTGTGGAGACAGTCTGTTTGAAACTGTGTTCCTCAGCGCCCGCTCTTTCTCCCCGTCGCTCCACACGCCTGGGAGTCCCTTTCTTTCTCTCCACAAGCACGTGTGTTGACTTCGTCGCACATGTGCATCTGCACAAGCGTTGAGCTCAGCAGAGCGTGTCTCTTGACACTTGATGTGCGTTGGCTGTGTCTGCCTGCTCCAGTGAAGAGAGAAACGGGAAATCATCTTGGTAGAGGCAACAAAGCAAAAGCGAGGCAGGATTGACATCTGCTCAACAGAGACGGATTCCCTGCGCTGACACAGTTCACAGTTACACGAGAAGCAATCTGAGCGGTCCGTCGACCGGAGACGTGTTTCCCAAGAGGTCGTTTAGCGAGTGAACAGCAGTGTGCGCGACTTTCAGGAGTGTGCCTGGAAAGTGCCAGAATCACCAGGAGCATCTGTGCAAAAGCTGCTGCCTCTGTGACCGCATTGAGGCACGTTCGCGTGTCTGCGAGTATATAGACGGCTCTTTCGCGTTCACTCCGAGGGAAACGGTCCGCTATTGCTTCTGTGCGCACAGACGCGATTCCCTTGTCTCTTGCGAACACAGGGAACTCTGTGCATCCAAATCTACAGGCTAAGGACGCGTCTGCATATGTTTTGGTGAACAATCGAGTGTGCGTGTTCTGACAGCTGCCTCTATGCAGACGTCTCCACAGAGCCACTTCTGAATGCCCCGCAGCCCAGGACTGAATGGATACACTAACAAGTGCACCGGTGTGAGCAACCACATATGCAGAAGGACGTCTTTCATCTCACAGAAGCGCGAACGTCTTGGCGTTCAAGCACATGGCAGAAACAAGGTGTGAACAGATGAGCTGCTGCTATTTTCTCCGTTCGGCATGCTTCGTTGTAGCTCTCTTGCCGGTCGCCGGCTTAGCGGCTTGCTTTGCGCGACTAGCTCTGGGGAGAGAAGGAGATAGCGCCGGAAACCTCGCCTTTTGCCTTCTTCGGCGCTGGAACCTGGTTGCTGCGCCTTCTCTTTGTCCATGTGCACACACACGATTCCTCAGCGAAAACCATGCAGAAACCTTTCCACGAGCACCCAGGGATGTGCACCCAGCACCACGTGCACGCACACGCAGCTAGAGAAAAGCACCTACCTTTTCACACACTGATGCCTAAGCAAACGCGTGGCCACACACACGCACACATCCGCAAGCGCGCCTACTCCCATCTATTGAGGGAAAGACGGACGAGCTCTTTGGTTGCTCTTCACAGGCTTGTCCCTGATCTATAGCTGAGGGCAAACACTTGTGTGCTTGTGGGAGAGCCTGTGTCTTTCCTGGAAGCGTTTGGGAGTTTTGCTCAGACGCGTGTTTCCTCAAGTTCAAGAATCAAGATCTAGGATACCTGCAGACAGGTGCCTGTTTGTGTGGAGACAGTCTGTTTGAAACTGTGTTCCTCAGCGCCCGCTCTTTCTCCCCGTCGCTCCACACGCCTGGGAGTCCCTTTCTTTCTCTCCACAAGCACGTGTGTTGACTTCGTCGCACATGTGCATCTGCACAAGCGTTGAGCTCAGCAGAGCGTGTCTCTTGACACTTGATGTGCGTTGGCTGTGTCTGCCTGCTCCAGTGAAGAGAGAAACGGGAAATCATCTTGGTAGAGGCAACAAAGCAAAAGCGAGGCAGGATTGACATCTGCTCAACAGAGACGGATTCCCTGCGCTGACACAGTTCACAGTTACACGAGAAGCAATCTGAGCGGTCCGTCGACCGGAGACGTGTTTCCCAAGAGGTCGTTTAGCGAGTGAACAGCAGTGTGCGCGACTTTCAGGAGTGTGCCTGGAAAGTGCCAGAATCACCAGGAGCATCTGTGCAAAAGCTGCTGCCTCTGTGACCGCATTGAGGCACGTTCGCGTGTCTGCGAGTATATAGACGGCTCTTTCGCGTTCACTCCGAGGGAAACGGTCCGCTATTGCTTCTGTGCGCACAGACGCGATTCCCTTGTCTCTTGCGAACACAGGGAACTCTGTGCATCCAAATCTACAGGCTAAGGACGCGTCTGCATATGTTTTGGTGAACAATCGAGTGTGCGTGTTCTGACAGCTGCCTCTATGCAGACGTCTCCACAGAGCCACTTCTGAATGCCCCGCAGCCCAGGACTGAATGGATACACTAACAAGTGCACCGGTGTGAGCAACCACATATGCAGAAGGACGTCTTTCATCTCACAGAAGCGCGAACGTCTTGGCGTTCAAGCACATGGCAGAAACAAGGTGTGAACAGATGAGCTGCTGCTATTTTCTCCGTTCGGCATGCTTCGTTGTAGCTCTCTTGCCGGTCGCCGGCTTAGCGGCTTGCTTTGCGCGACTAGCTCTGGGGAGAGAAGGAGATAGCGCCGGAAACCTCGCCTTTTGCCTTCTTCGGCGCTGGAACCTGGTTGCTGCGCCTTCTCTTTGTCCATGTGCACACACACGATTCCTCAGCGAAAACCATGCAGAAACCTTTCCACGAGCACCCAGGGATGTGCACCCAGCACCACGTGCACGCACACGCAGCTAGAGAAAAGCACCTACCTTTTCACACACTGATGCCTAAGCAAACGCGTGGCCACACACACGCACACATCCGCAAGCGCGCCTACTCCCATCTATTGAGGGAAAGACGGACGAGCTCTTTGGTTGCTCTTCACAGGCTTGTCCCTGATCTATAGCTGAGGGCAAACACTTGTGTGCTTGTGGGAGAGCCTGTGTCTTTCCTGGAAGCGTTTGGGAGTTTTGCTCAGACGCGTGTTTCCTCAAGTTCAAGAATCAAGATCTAGGATACCTGCAGACAGGTGCCTGTTTGTGTGGAGACAGTCTGTTTGAAACTGTGTTCCTCAGCGCCCGCTCTTTCTCCCCGTCGCTCCACACGCCTGGGAGTCCCTTTCTTTCTCTCCACAAGCACGTGTGTTGACTTCGTCGCACATGTGCATCTGCACAAGCGTTGAGCTCAGCAGAGCGTGTCTCTTGACACTTGATGTGCGTTGGCTGTGTCTGCCTGCTCCAGTGAAGAGAGAAACGGGAAATCATCTTGGTAGAGGCAACAAAGCAAAAGCGAGGCAGGATTGACATCTGCTCAACAGAGACGGATTCCCTGCGCTGACACAGTTCACAGTTACACGAGAAGCAATCTGAGCGGTCCGTCGACCGGAGACGTGTTTCCCAAGAGGTCGTTTAGCGAGTGAACAGCAGTGTGCGCGACTTTCAGGAGTGTGCCTGGAAAGTGCCAGAATCACCAGGAGCATCTGTGCAAAAGCTGCTGCCTCTGTGACCGCATTGAGGCACGTTCGCGTGTCTGCGAGTATATAGACGGCTCTTTCGCGTTCACTCCGAGGGAAACGGTCCGCTATTGCTTCTGTGCGCACAGACGCGATTCCCTTGTCTCTTGCGAACACAGGGAACTCTGTGCATCCAAATCTACAGGCTAAGGACGCGTCTGCATATGTTTTGGTGAACAATCGAGTGTGCGTGTTCTGACAGCTGCCTCTATGCAGACGTCTCCACAGAGCCACTTCTGAATGCCCCGCAGCCCAGGACTGAATGGATACACTAACAAGTGCACCGGTGTGAGCAACCACATATGCAGAAGGACGTCTTTCATCTCACAGAAGCGCGAACGTCTTGGCGTTCAAGCACATGGCAGAAACAAGGTGTGAACAGATGAGCTGCTGCTATTTTCTCCGTTCGGCATGCTTCGTTGTAGCTCTCTTGCCGGTCGCCGGCTTAGCGGCTTGCTTTGCGCGACTAGCTCTGGGGAGAGAAGGAGATAGCGCCGGAAACCTCGCCTTTTGCCTTCTTCGGCGCTGGAACCTGGTTGCTGCGCCTTCTCTTTGTCCATGTGCACACACACGATTCCTCAGCGAAAACCATGCAGAAACCTTTCCACGAGCACCCAGGGATGTGCACCCAGCACCACGTGCACGCACACGCAGCTAGAGAAAAGCACCTACCTTTTCACACACTGATGCCTAAGCAAACGCGTGGCCACACACACGCACACATCCGCAAGCGCGCCTACTCCCATCTATTGAGGGAAAGACGGACGAGCTCTTTGGTTGCTCTTCACAGGCTTGTCCCTGATCTATAGCTGAGGGCAAACACTTGTGTGCTTGTGGGAGAGCCTGTGTCTTTCCTGGAAGCGTTTGGGAGTTTTGCTCAGACGCGTGTTTCCTCAAGTTCAAGAATCAAGATCTAGGATACCTGCAGACAGGTGCCTGTTTGTGTGGAGACAGTCTGTTTGAAACTGTGTTCCTCAGCGCCCGCTCTTTCTCCCCGTCGCTCCACACGCCTGGGAGTCCCTTTCTTTCTCTCCACAAGCACGTGTGTTGACTTCGTCGCACATGTGCATCTGCACAAGCGTTGAGCTCAGCAGAGCGTGTCTCTTGACACTTGATGTGCGTTGGCTGTGTCTGCCTGCTCCAGTGAAGAGAGAAACGGGAAATCATCTTGGTAGAGGCAACAAAGCAAAAGCGAGGCAGGATTGACATCTGCTCAACAGAGACGGATTCCCTGCGCTGACACAGTTCACAGTTACACGAGAAGCAATCTGAGCGGTCCGTCGACCGGAGACGTGTTTCCCAAGAGGTCGTTTAGCGAGTGAACAGCAGTGTGCGCGACTTTCAGGAGTGTGCCTGGAAAGTGCCAGAATCACCAGGAGCATCTGTGCAAAAGCTGCTGCCTCTGTGACCGCATTGAGGCACGTTCGCGTGTCTGCGAGTATATAGACGGCTCTTTCGCGTTCACTCCGAGGGAAACGGTCCGCTATTGCTTCTGTGCGCACAGACGCGATTCCCTTGTCTCTTGCGAACACAGGGAACTCTGTGCATCCAAATCTACAGGCTAAGGACGCGTCTGCATATGTTTTGGTGAACAATCGAGTGTGCGTGTTCTGACAGCTGCCTCTATGCAGACGTCTCCACAGAGCCACTTCTGAATGCCCCGCAGCCCAGGACTGAATGGATACACTAACAAGTGCACCGGTGTGAGCAACCACATATGCAGAAGGACGTCTTTCATCTCACAGAAGCGCGAACGTCTTGGCGTTCAAGCACATGGCAGAAACAAGGTGTGAACAGATGAGCTGCTGCTATTTTCTCCGTTCGGCATGCTTCGTTGTAGCTCTCTTGCCGGTCGCCGGCTTAGCGGCTTGCTTTGCGCGACTAGCTCTGGGGAGAGAAGGAGATAGCGCCGGAAACCTCGCCTTTTGCCTTCTTCGGCGCTGGAACCTGGTTGCTGCGCCTTCTCTTTGTCCATGTGCACACACACGATTCCTCAGCGAAAACCATGCAGAAACCTTTCCACGAGCACCCAGGGATGTGCACCCAGCACCACGTGCACGCACACGCAGCTAGAGAAAAGCACCTACCTTTTCACACACTGAAGCCTAAGCAAACGCGTGGCCACACACACGCACACATCCGCAAGCGCGCCTACTCCCATCTATTGAGGGAAAGACGGACGAGCAACGTCCTGACAGGCTTGAGGGGAAAAACGTCCGTTGACGGTTGGCGTACTGCACGCCCGCCTACGGGGCTGCAGGGGAATCCACATTTGGAAGGTACCTGAAGATGTGTGCCTGTTCTTGGAGCTCCGCTAGTAGGGTAGCAAAGACACTCGTAGGCAGTACTGAATGCTGCTCCGTGCTACTTCTCCTCCGCTGGCAAATGCTTCACAGTCGCCCGAGGAAAGACGTTTAACAATCGATCTCCAAGAGGAACGAAACACATGATGCCATAAGGCGAAAGAATAGCAGGGCATCTCTTCACAGGCTTGTCCCTGATCTATAGCTGAGGGCAAACACTTGTGTGCTTGTGGGAGAGCCTGTGTCTTTCCTGGAAGCGTTTGGGAGTTTTGCTCAGACGCGTGTTTCCTCAAGTTCAAGAATCAAGATCTAGGATACCTGCAGACAGGTGCCTGTTTGTGTGGAGACAGTCTGTTTGAAACTGTGTTCCTCAGCGCCCGCTCTTTCTCCCCGTCGCTCCACACGCCTGGGAGTCCCTTTCTTTCTCTCCACAAGCACGTGTGTTGACTTCGTCGCACATGTGCATCTGCACAAGCGTTGAGCTCAGCAGAGCGTGTCTCTTGACACTTGATGTGCGTTGGCTGTGTCTGCCTGCTCCAGTGAAGAGAGAAACGGGAAATCATCTTGGTAGAGGCAACAAAGCAAAAGCGAGGCAGGATTGACATCTGCTCAACAGAGACGGATTCCCTGCGCTGACACAGTTCACAGTTACACGAGAAGCAATCTGAGCGGTCCGTCGACCGGAGACGTGTTTCCCAAGAGGTCGTTTAGCGAGTGAACAGCAGTGTGCGCGACTTTCAGGAGTGTGCCTGGAAAGTGCCAGAATCACCAGGAGCATCTGTGCAAAAGCTGCTGCCTCTGTGACCGCATTGAGGCACGTTCGCGTGTCTGCGAGTATATAGACGGCTCTTTCGCGTTCACTCCGAGGGAAACGGTCCGCTATTGCTTCTGTGCGCACAGACGCGATTCCCTTGTCTCTTGCGAACACAGGGAACTCTGTGCATCCAAATCTACAGGCTAAGGACGCGTCTGCATATGTTTTGGTGAACAATCGAGTGTGCGTGTTCTGACAGCTGCCTCTATGCAGACGTCTCCACAGAGCCACTTCTGAATGCCCCGCAGCCCAGGACTGAATGGATACACTAACAAGTGCACCGGTGTGAGCAACCACATATGCAGAAGGACGTCTTTCATCTCACAGAAGCGCGAACGTCTTGGCGTTCAAGCACATGGCAGAAACAAGGTGTGAACAGATGAGCTGCTGCTATTTTCTCCGTTCGGCATGCTTCGTTGTAGCTCTCTTGCCGGTCGCCGGCTTAGCGGCTTGCTTTGCGCGACTAGCTCTGGGGAGAGAAGGAGATAGCGCCGGAAACCTCGCCTTTTGCCTTCTTCGGCGCTGGAACCTGGTTGCTGCGCCTTCTCTTTGTCCATGTGCACACACACGATTCCTCAGCGAAAACCATGCAGAAACCTTTCCACGAGCACCCAGGGATGTGCACCCAGCACCACGTGCACGCACACGCAGCTAGAGAAAAGCACCTACCTTTTCACACACTGATGCCTAAGCAAACGCGTGGCCACACACACGCACACATCCGCAAGCGCGCCTACTCCCATCTATTGAGGGAAAGACGGACGAGCTCTTTGGTTGCTCTTCACAGGCTTGTCCCTGATCTATAGCTGAGGGCAAACACTTGTGTGCTTGTGGGAGAGCCTGTGTCTTTCCTGGAAGCGTTTGGGAGTTTTGCTCAGACGCGTGTTTCCTCAAGTTCAAGAATCAAGATCTAGGATACCTGCAGACAGGTGCCTGTTTGTGTGGAGACAGTCTGTTTGAAACTGTGTTCCTCAGCGCCCGCTCTTTCTCCCCGTCGCTCCACACGCCTGGGAGTCCCTTTCTTTCTCTCCACAAGCACGTGTGTTGACTTCGTCGCACATGTGCATCTGCACAAGCGTTGAGCTCAGCAGAGCGTGTCTCTTGACACTTGATGTGCGTTGGCTGTGTCTGCCTGCTCCAGTGAAGAGAGAAACGGGAAATCATCTTGGTAGAGGCAACAAAGCAAAAGCGAGGCAGGATTGACATCTGCTCAACAGAGACGGATTCCCTGCGCTGACACAGTTCACAGTTACACGAGAAGCAATCTGAGCGGTCCGTCGACCGGAGACGTGTTTCCCAAGAGGTCGTTTAGCGAGTGAACAGCAGTGTGCGCGACTTTCAGGAGTGTGCCTGGAAAGTGCCAGAATCACCAGGAGCATCTGTGCAAAAGCTGCTGCCTCTGTGACCGCATTGAGGCACGTTCGCGTGTCTGCGAGTATATAGACGGCTCTTTCGCGTTCACTCCGAGGGAAACGGTCCGCTATTGCTTCTGTGCGCACAGACGCGATTCCCTTGTCTCTTGCGAACACAGGGAACTCTGTGCATCCAAATCTACAGGCTAAGGACGCGTCTGCATATGTTTTGGTGAACAATCGAGTGTGCGTGTTCTGACAGCTGCCTCTATGCAGACGTCTCCACAGAGCCACTTCTGAATGCCCCGCAGCCCAGGACTGAATGGATACACTAACAAGTGCACCGGTGTGAGCAACCACATATGCAGAAGGACGTCTTTCATCTCACAGAAGCGCGAACGTCTTGGCGTTCAAGCACATGGCAGAAACAAGGTGTGAACAGATGAGCTGCTGCTATTTTCTCCGTTCGGCATGCTTCGTTGTAGCTCTCTTGCCGGTCGCCGGCTTAGCGGCTTGCTTTGCGCGACTAGCTCTGGGGAGAGAAGGAGATAGCGCCGGAAACCTCGCCTTTTGCCTTCTTCGGCGCTGGAACCTGGTTGCTGCGCCTTCTCTTTGTCCATGTGCACACACACGATTCCTCAGCGAAAACCATGCAGAAACCTTTCCACGAGCACCCAGGGATGTGCACCCAGCACCACGTGCACGCACACGCAGCTAGAGAAAAGCACCTACCTTTTCACACACTGATGCCTAAGCAAACGCGTGGCCACACACACGCACACATCCGCAAGCGCGCCTACTCCCATCTATTGAGGGAAAGACGGACGAGCTCTTTGGTTGCTCTTCACAGGCTTGTCCCTGATCTATAGCTGAGGGCAAACACTTGTGTGCTTGTGGGAGAGCCTGTGTCTTTCCTGGAAGCGTTTGGGAGTTTTGCTCAGACGCGTGTTTCCTCAAGTTCAAGAATCAAGATCTAGGATACCTGCAGACAGGTGCCTGTTTGTGTGGAGACAGTCTGTTTGAAACTGTGTTCCTCAGCGCCCGCTCTTTCTCCCCGTCGCTCCACACGCCTGGGAGTCCCTTTCTTTCTCTCCACAAGCACGTGTGTTGACTTCGTCGCACATGTGCATCTGCACAAGCGTTGAGCTCAGCAGAGCGTGTCTCTTGACACTTGATGTGCGTTGGCTGTGTCTGCCTGCTCCAGTGAAGAGAGAAACGGGAAATCATCTTGGTAGAGGCAACAAAGCAAAAGCGAGGCAGGATTGACATCTGCTCAACAGAGACGGATTCCCTGCGCTGACACAGTTCACAGTTACACGAGAAGCAATCTGAGCGGTCCGTCGACCGGAGACGTGTTTCCCAAGAGGTCGTTTAGCGAGTGAACAGCAGTGTGCGCGACTTTCAGGAGTGTGCCTGGAAAGTGCCAGAATCACCAGGAGCATCTGTGCAAAAGCTGCTGCCTCTGTGACCGCATTGAGGCACGTTCGCGTGTCTGCGAGTATATAGACGGCTCTTTCGCGTTCACTCCGAGGGAAACGGTCCGCTATTGCTTCTGTGCGCACAGACGCGATTCCCTTGTCTCTTGCGAACACAGGGAACTCTGTGCATCCAAATCTACAGGCTAAGGACGCGTCTGCATATGTTTTGGTGAACAATCGAGTGTGCGTGTTCTGACAGCTGCCTCTATGCAGACGTCTCCACAGAGCCACTTCTGAATGCCCCGCAGCCCAGGACTGAATGGATACACTAACAAGTGCACCGGTGTGAGCAACCACATATGCAGAAGGACGTCTTTCATCTCACAGAAGCGCGAACGTCTTGGCGTTCAAGCACATGGCAGAAACAAGGTGTGAACAGATGAGCTGCTGCTATTTTCTCCGTTCGGCATGCTTCGTTGTAGCTCTCTTGCCGGTCGCCGGCTTAGCGGCTTGCTTTGCGCGACTAGCTCTGGGGAGAGAAGGAGATAGCGCCGGAAACCTCGCCTTTTGCCTTCTTCGGCGCTGGAACCTGGTTGCTGCGCCTTCTCTTTGTCCATGTGCACACACACGATTCCTCAGCGAAAACCATGCAGAAACCTTTCCACGAGCACCCAGGGATGTGCACCCAGCACCACGTGCACGCACACGCAGCTAGAGAAAAGCACCTACCTTTTCACACACTGATGCCTAAGCAAACGCGTGGCCACACACACGCACACATCCGCAAGCGCGCCTACTCCCATCTATTGAGGGAAAGACGGACGAGCTCTTTGGTTGCTCTTCACAGGCTTGTCCCTGATCTATAGCTGAGGGCAAACACTTGTGTGCTTGTGGGAGAGCCTGTGTCTTTCCTGGAAGCGTTTGGGAGTTTTGCTCAGACGCGTGTTTCCTCAAGTTCAAGAATCAAGATCTAGGATACCTGCAGACAGGTGCCTGTTTGTGTGGAGACAGTCTGTTTGAAACTGTGTTCCTCAGCGCCCGCTCTTTCTCCCCGTCGCTCCACACGCCTGGGAGTCCCTTTCTTTCTCTCCACAAGCACGTGTGTTGACTTCGTCGCACATGTGCATCTGCACAAGCGTTGAGCTCAGCAGAGCGTGTCTCTTGACACTTGATGTGCGTTGGCTGTGTCTGCCTGCTCCAGAGAAGAGAGAAACGGGAAATCATCTTGGTAGAGGCAACAAAGCAAAAGCGAGGCAGGATTGACATCTGCTCAACAGAGACGGATTCCCTGCGCTGACACAGTTCACAGTTACACGAGAAGCAATCTGAGCGGTCCGTCGACCGGAGACGTGTTTCCCAAGAGGTCGTTTAGCGAGTGAACAGCAGTGTGCGCGACTTTCAGGAGTGTGCCTGGAAAGTGCCAGAATCACCAGGAGCATCTGTGCAAAAGCTGCTGCCTCTGTGACCGCATTGAGGCACGTTCGCGTGTCTGCGAGTATATAGACGGCTCTTTCGCGTTCACTCCGAGGGAAACGGTCCGCTATTGCTTCTGTGCGCACAGACGCGATTCCCTTGTGTCTTGCGAACACAGGGAACTCTGTGCATCCAAATCTACAGGCTAAGGACGCGTCTGCATATGTTTTGGTGAACAATCGAGTGTGCGTGTTCTGACAGCTGCCTCTATGCAGACGTCTCCACAGAGCCACTTCTGAATGCCCCGCAGCCCAGGACTGAATGGATACACTAACAAGTGCACCGGTGTGAGCAACCACATATGCAGAAGGACGTCTTTCATCTCACAGAAGCGCGAACGTCTTGGCGTTCAAGCACATGGCAGAAACAAGGTGTGAACAGATGAGCTGCTGCTATTTTCTCCGTTCGGCATGCTTCGTTGTAGCTCTCTTGCCGGTCGCCGGCTTAGCGGCTTGCTTTGCGCGACTAGCTCTGGGGAGAGAAGGAGATAGCGCCGGAAACCTCGCCTTTTGCCTTCTTCGGCGCTGGAACCTGGTTGCTGCGCCTTCTCTTTGTCCATGTGCACACACACGATTCCTCAGCGAAAACCATGCAGAAACCTTTCCACGAGCACCCAGGGATGTGCACCCAGCACCACGTGCACGCACACGCAGCTAGAGAAAAGCACCTACCTTTTCACACACTGATGCCTAAGCAAACGCGTGGCCACACACACGCACACATCCGCAAGCGCGCCTACTCCCATCTATTGAGGGAAAGACGGACGAGCAACGTCCTGACAGGCTTGAGGGGAAAAACGTCCGTTGACGGTTGGCGTACTGCACGCCCGCCTACGGGGCTGCAGGGGAATCCACATTTGGAAGGTACCTGAAGATGTGTGCCTGTTCTTGGAGCTCCGCTAGTAGGGTAGCAAAGACACTCGTAGGCAGTACTGAATGCTGCTCCGTGCTACTTCTCCTCCGCTGGCAAATGCTTCAGTGTCGCCCGAGGAAAGACGTTTAACAATCGATCTCCAAGAGGAACGAAACACATGATGCCATAAGGCGAAAGAATAGCAGGGCATCTCTTCACAGGCTTGTCCCTGATCTATAGCTGAGGGCAAACACTTGTGTGCTTGTGGGAGAGCCTGTGTCTTTCCTGGAAGCGTTTGGGAGTTTTGCTCAGACGCGTGTTTCCTCAAGTTCAAGAATCAAGATCTAGGATACCTGCAGACAGGTGCCTGTTTGTGTGGAGACAGTCTGTTTGAAACTGTGTTCCTCAGCGCCCGCTCTTTCTCCCCGTCGCTCCACACGCCTGGGAGTCCCTTTCTTTCTCTCCACAAGCACGTGTGTTGACTTCGTCGCACATGTGCATCTGCACAAGCGTTGAGCTCAGCAGAGCGTGTCTCTTGACACTTGATGTGCGTTGGCTGTGTCTGCCTGCTCCAGTGAAGAGAGAAACGGGAAATCATCTTGGTAGAGGCAACAAAGCAAAAGCGAGGCAGGATTGACATCTGCTCAACAGAGACGGATTCCCTGCGCTGACACAGTTCACAGTTACACGAGAAGCAATCTGAGCGGTCCGTCGACCGGAGACGTGTTTCCCAAGAGGTCGTTTAGCGAGTGAACAGCAGTGTGCGCGACTTTCAGGAGTGTGCCTGGAAAGTGCCAGAATCACCAGGAGCATCTGTGCAAAAGCTGCTGCCTCTGTGACCGCATTGAGGCACGTTCGCGTGTCTGCGAGTATATAGACGGCTCTTTCGCGTTCACTCCGAGGGAAACGGTCCGCTATTGCTTCTGTGCGCACAGACGCGATTCCCTTGTCTCTTGCGAACACAGGGAACTCTGTGCATCCAAATCTACAGGCTAAGGACGCGTCTGCATATGTTTTGGTGAACAATCGAGTGTGCGTGTTCTGACAGCTGCCTCTATGCAGACGTCTCCACAGAGCCACTTCTGAATGCCCCGCAGCCCAGGACTGAATGGATACACTAACAAGTGCACCGGTGTGAGCAACCACATATGCAGAAGGACGTCTTTCATCTCACAGAAGCGCGAACGTCTTGGCGTTCAAGCACATGGCAGAAACAAGGTGTGAACAGATGAGCTGCTGCTATTTTCTCCGTTCGGCATGCTTCGTTGTAGCTCTCTTGCCGGTCGCCGGCTTAGCGGCTTGCTTTGCGCGACTAGCTCTGGGGAGAGAAGGAGATAGCGCCGGAAACCTCGCCTTTTGCCTTCTTCGGCGCTGGAACCTGGTTGCTGCGCCTTCTCTTTGTCCATGTGCACACACACGATTCCTCAGCGAAAACCATGCAGAAACCTTTCCACGAGCACCCAGGGATGTGCACCCAGCACCACGTGCACGCACACGCAGCTAGAGAAAAGCACCTACCTTTTCACACACTGAAGCCTAAGCAAACGCGTGGCCACACACACGCACACATCCGCAAGCGCGCCTACTCCCATCTATTGAGGGAAAGACGGGCGAGCAACGTCCTGACAGGCTTGAGGGGAAAAACGTCCGTTGACGGTTGGCGTACTGCACGCCCGCCTACGGGGCTGCAGGGGAATCCACATTTGGAAGGTACCTGAAGATGTGTGCCTGTTCTTGGAGCTCCGCTAGTAGGGTAGCAAAGACACTCGTAGGCAGTACTGAATGCTGCTCCGTGCTACTTCTCCTCCGCTGGCAAATGCTTCAGTGTCGCCCGAGGAAAGACGTTTAACAATCGATCTCCAAGAGGAACGAAACACATGATGCCATAAGGCGAAAGAATAGCAGGGCATCTCTTCACAGGCTTGTCCCTGATCTATAGCTGAGGGCAAACACTTGTGTGCTTGTGGGAGAGCCTGTGTCTTTCCTGGAAGCGTTTGGGAGTTTTGCTCAGACGCGTGTTTCCTCAAGTTCAAGAATCAAGATCTAGGATACCTGCAGACAGGTGCCTGTTTGTGTGGAGACAGTCTGTTTGAAACTGTGTTCCTCAGCGCCCGCTCTTTCTCCCCGTCGCTCCACACGCCTGGGAGTCCCTTTCTTTCTCTCCACAAGCACGTGTGTTGACTTCGTCGCACATGTGCATCTGCACAAGCGTTGAGCTCAGCAGAGCGTGTCTCTTGACACTTGATGTGCGTTGGCTGTGTCTGCCTGCTCCAGTGAAGAGAGAAACGGGAAATCATCTTGGTAGAGGCAACAAAGCAAAAGCGAGGCAGGATTGACATCTGCTCAACAGAGACGGATTCCCTGCGCTGACACAGTTCACAGTTACACGAGAAGCAATCTGAGCGGTCCGTCGACCGGAGACGTGTTTCCCAAGAGGTCGTTTAGCGAGTGAACAGCAGTGTGCGCGACTTTCAGGAGTGTGCCTGGAAAGTGCCAGAGTCACCAGGAGCATCTGTGCAAAAGCTGCTGCCTCTGTGACCGCATTGAGGCACGTTCGCGTGTCTGCGAGTATATAGACGGCTCTTTCGCGTTCACTCCGAGGGAAACGGTCCGCTATTGCTTCTGTGCGCACAGACGCGATTCCCTTGTCTCTTGCGAACACAGGGAACTCTGTGCATCCAAATCTACAGGCTAAGGACGCGTCTGCATATGTTTTGGTGAACAATCGAGTGTGCGTGTTCTGACAGCTGCCTCTATGCAGACGTCTCCACAGAGCCACTTCTGAATGCCCCGCAGCCCAGGACTGAATGGATACACTAACAAGTGCACCGGTGTGAGCAACCACATATGCAGAAGGACGTCTTTCATCTCACAGAAGCGCGAACGTCTTGGCGTTCAAGCACATGGCAGAAACAAGGTGTGAACAGATGAGCTGCTGCTATTTTCTCCGTTCGGCATGCTTCGTTGTAGCTCTCTTGCCGGTCGCCGGCTTAGCGGCTTGCTTTGCGCGACTAGCTCTGGGGAGAGAAGGAGATAGCGCCGGAAACCTCGCCTTTTGCCTTCTTCGGCGCTGGAACCTGGTTGCTGCGCCTTCTCTTTGTCCATGTGCACACACACGATTCCTCAGCGAAAACCATGCAGAAACCTTTCCACGAGCACCCAGGGATGTGCACCCAGCACCACGTGCACGCACACGCAGCTAGAGAAAAGCACCTACCTTTTCACACACTGATGCCTAAGCAAACGCGTGGCCACACACACGCACACATCCGCAAGCGCGCCTACTCCCATCTATTGAGGGAAAGACGGACGAGCTCTTTGGTTGCTCTTCACAGGCTTGTCCCTGATCTATAGCTGAGGGCAAACACTTGTGTGCTTGTGGGAGAGCCTGTGTCTTTCCTGGAAGCGTTTGGGAGTTTTGCTCAGACGCGTGTTTCCTCAAGTTCAAGAATCAAGATCTAGGATACCTGCAGACAGGTGCCTGTTTGTGTGGAGACAGTCTGTTTGAAACTGTGTTCCTCAGCGCCCGCTCTTTCTCCCCGTCGCTCCACACGCCTGGGAGTCCCTTTCTTTCTCTCCACAAGCACGTGTGTTGACTTCGTCGCACATGTGCATCTGCACAAGCGTTGAGCTCAGCAGAGCGTGTCTCTTGACACTTGATGTGCGTTGGCTGTGTCTGCCTGCTCCAGTGAAGAGAGAAACGGGAAATCATCTTGGTAGAGGCAACAAAGCAAAAGCGAGGCAGGATTGACATCTGCTCAACAGAGACGGATTCCCTGCGCTGACACAGTTCACAGTTACACGAGAAGCAATCTGAGCGGTCCGTCGACCGGAGACGTGTTTCCCAAGAGGTCGTTTAGCGAGTGAACAGCAGTGTGCGCGACTTTCAGGAGTGTGCCTGGAAAGTGCCAGAATCACCAGGAGCATCTGTGCAAAAGCTGCTGCCTCTGTGACCGCATTGAGGCACGTTCGCGTGTCTGCGAGTATATAGACGGCTCTTTCGCGTTCACTCCGAGGGAAACGGTCCGCTATTGCTTCTGTGCGCACAGACGCGATTCCCTTGTCTCTTGCGAACACAGGGAACTCTGTGCATCCAAATCTACAGGCTAAGGACGCGTCTGCATATGTTTTGGTGAACAATCGAGTGTGCGTGTTCTGACAGCTGCCTCTATGCAGACGTCTCCACAGAGCCACTTCTGAATGCCCCGCAGCCCAGGACTGAATGGATACACTAACAAGTGCACCGGTGTGAGCAACCACATATGCAGAAGGACGTCTTTCATCTCACAGAAGCGCGAACGTCTTGGCGTTCAAGCACATGGCAGAAACAAGGTGTGAACAGATGAGCTGCTGCTATTTTCTCCGTTCGGCATGCTTCGTTGTAGCTCTCTTGCCGGTCGCCGGCTTAGCGGCTTGCTTTGCGCGACTAGCTCTGGGGAGAGAAGGAGATAGCGCCGGAAACCTCGCCTTTTGCCTTCTTCGGCGCTGGAACCTGGTTGCTGCGCCTTCTCTTTGTCCATGTGCACACACACGATTCCTCAGCGAAAACCATGCAGAAACCTTTCCACGAGCACCCAGGGATGTGCACCCAGCACCACGTGCACGCACACGCAGCTAGAGAAAAGCACCTACCTTTTCACACACTGATGCCTAAGCAAACGCGTGGCCACACACACGCACACATCCGCAAGCGCGCCTACTCCCATCTCTTGAGGGAAAGACGGACGAGCTCTTTGGTTGCTCTTCACAGGCTTGTCCCTGATCTATAGCTGAGGGCAAACACTTGTGTGCTTGTGGGAGAGCCTGTGTCTTTCCTGGAAGCGTTTGGGAGTTTTGCTCAGACGCGTGTTTCCTCAAGTTCAAGAATCAAGATCTAGGATACCTGCAGACAGGTGCCTGTTTGTGTGGAGACAGTCTGTTTGAAACTGTGTTCCTCAGCGCCCGCTCTTTCTCCCCGTCGCTCCACACGCCTGGGAGTCCCTTTCTTTCTCTCCACAAGCACGTGTGTTGACTTCGTCGCACATGTGCATCTGCACAAGCGTTGAGCTCAGCAGAGCGTGTCTCTTGACACTTGATGTGCGTTGGCTGTGTCTGCCTGCTCCAGTGAAGAGAGAAACGGGAAATCATCTTGGTAGAGGCAACAAAGCAAAAGCGAGGCAGGATTGACATCTGCTCAACAGAGACGGATTCCCTGCGCTGACACAGTTCACAGTTACACGAGAAGCAATCTGAGCGGTCCGTCGACCGGAGACGTGTTTCCCAAGAGGTCGTTTAGCGAGTGAACAGCAGTGTGCGCGACTTTCAGGAGTGTGCCTGGAAAGTGCCAGAATCACCAGGAGCATCTGTGCAAAAGCTGCTGCCTCTGTGACCGCATTGAGGCACGTTCGCGTGTCTGCGAGTATATAGACGGCTCTTTCGCGTTCACTCCGAGGGAAACGGTCCGCTATTGCTTCTGTGCGCACAGACGCGATTCCCTTGTCTCTTGCGAACACAGGGAACTCTGTGCATCCAAATCTACAGGCTAAGGACGCGTCTGCATATGTTTTGGTGAACAATCGAGTGTGCGTGTTCTGACAGCTGCCTCTATGCAGACGTCTCCACAGAGCCACTTCTGAATGCCCCGCAGCCCAGGACTGAATGGATACACTAACAAGTGCACCGGTGTGAGCAACCACATATGCAGAAGGACGTCTTTCATCTCACAGAAGCGCGAACGTCTTGGCGTTCAAGCACATGGCAGAAACAAGGTGTGAACAGATGAGCTGCTGCTATTTTCTCCGTTCGGCATGCTTCGTTGTAGCTCTCTTGCCGGTCGCCGGCTTAGCGGCTTGCTTTGCGCGACTAGCTCTGGGGAGAGAAGGAGATAGCGCCGGAAACCTCGCCTTTTGCCTTCTTCGGCGCTGGAACCTGGTTGCTGCGCCTTCTCTTTGTCCATGTGCACACACACGATTCCTCAGCGAAAACCATGCAGAAACCTTTCCACGAGCACCCAGGGATGTGCACCCAGCACCACGTGCACGCACACGCAGCTAGAGAAAAGCACCTACCTTTTCACACACTGAAGCCTAAGCAAACGCGTGGCCACACACACGCACACATCCGCAAGCGCGCCTACTCCCATCTATTGAGGGAAAGACGGATGAGCAACGTCCTGACAGGCTTGAGGGGAAAAACGTCCGTTGACGGTTGGCGTACTGCACGCCCTCCTACGGGGCTGCAGGGGAATCCACATTTGGAAGGTACCTGAAGATGTGTGCCTGTTCTTGGAGCTCCGCTAGTAGGGTAGCAAAGACACTCGTAGGCAGTACTGAATGCTGCTCCGTGCTACTTCTCCTCCGCTGGCAAATGCTTCAGTGTCGCCCGAGGAAAGACGTTTAACAATCGATCTCCAAGAGGAACGAAACACATGATGCCATAAGGCGAAAGAATAGCAGGGCATCTCTTCACAGGCTTGTCCCTAATCTATAGCTGAGGGCAAACACTTGTGTGCTTGTGGGAGAGCCTGTGTCTTTCCTGGAAGCGTTTGGGAGTTTTGCTCAGACGCGTTTCCTCAAGTTCAAGAATCAAGATCTAGGATACCTGCAGACAGGTGCCTGTTTGTGTGGAGACAGTCTGTTTGAAACTGTGTTCCTCAGCGCCCGCTCTTTCTCCCCGTCGCTCCACACGCCTGGGAGTCCCTTTCTTTCTCTCCACAAGCACGTGTGTTGACTTCGTCGCACATGTGCATCTGCACAAGCGTTGAGCTCAGCAGAGCGTGTCTCTTGACACTTGATGTGCGTTGGCTGTGTCTGCCTGCTCCAGTGAAGAGAGAAACGGGAAATCATCTTGGTAGAGGCAACAAAGCAAAAGCGAGGCAGGATTGACATCTGCTCAACAGAGACGGATTCCCTGCGCTGACACAGTTCACAGTTACACGAGAAGCAATCTGAGCGGTCCGTCGACCGGAGACGTGTTTCCCAAGAGGTCGTTTAGCGAGTGAACAGCAGTGTGCGCGACTTTCAGGAGTGTGCCTGGAAAGTGCCAGAATCACCAGGAGCATCTGTGCAAAAGCTGCTGCCTCTGTGACCGCATTGAGGCACGTTCGCGTGTCTGCGAGTATATAGACGGCTCTTTCGCGTTCACTCCGAGGGAAACGGTCCGCTATTGCTTCTGTGCGCACAGACGCGATTCCCTTGTCTCTTGCGAACACAGGGAACTCTGTGCATCCAAATCTACAGGCTAAGGACGCGTCTGCATATGTTTTGGTGAACAATCGAGTGTGCGTGTTCTGACAGCTGCCTCTATGCAGACGTCTCCACAGAGCCACTTCTGAATGCCCCGCAGCCCAGGACTGAATGGATACACTAACAAGTGCACCGGTGTGAGCAACCACATATGCAGAAGGACGTCTTTCATCTCACAGAAGCGCGAACGTCTTGGCGTTCAAGCACATGGCAGAAACAAGGTGTGAACAGATGAGCTGCTGCTATTTTCTCCGTTCGGCATGCTTCGTTGTAGCTCTCTTGCCGGTCGCCGGCTTAGCGGCTTGCTTTGCGCGACTAGCTCTGGGGAGAGAAGGAGATAGCGCCGGAAACCTCGCCTTTTGCCTTCTTCGGCGCTGGAACCTGGTTGCTGCGCCTTCTCTTTGTCCATGTGCACACACACGATTCCTCAGCGAAAACCATGCAGAAACCTTTCCACGAGCACCCAGGGATGTGCACCCAGCACCACGTGCACGCACACGCAGCTAGAGAAAAGCACCTACCTTTTCACACACTGATGCCTAAGCAAACGCGTGGCCACACACACGCACACATCCGCAAGCGCGCCTACTCCCATCTATTGAGGGAAAGACGGGCGAGCAACGTCCTGACAGGCTTGAGGGGAAAAACGTCCGTTGACGGTTGGCGTACTGCACGCCCGCCTACGGGGCTGCAGGGGAATCCACATTTGGAAGGTACCTGAAGATGTGTGCCTGTTCTTGGAGCTCCGCTAGTAGGGTAGCAAAGACACTCGTAGGCAGTACTGAATGCTGCTCCGTGCTACTTCTCCTCCGCTGGCAAATGCTTCAGTGTCGCCCGAGGAAAGACGTTTAACAATCGATCTCCAAGAGGAACGAAACACATGATGCCATAAGGCGAAAGAATAGCAGGGCATCTCTTCACAGGCTTGTCCCTGATCTATAGCTGAGGGCAAACACTTGTGTGCTTGTGGGAGAGCCTGTGTCTTTCCTGGAAGCGTTTGGGAGTTTTGCTCAGACGCGTGTTTCCTCAAGTTCAAGAATCAAGATCTAGGATACCTGCAGACAGGTGCCTGTTTGTGTGGAGACAGTCTGTTTGAAACTGTGTTCCTCAGCGCCCGCTCTTTCTCCCCGTCGCTCCACACGCCTGGGAGTCCCTTTCTTTCTCTCCACAAGCACGTGTGTTGACTTCGTCGCACATGTGCATCTGCACAAGCGTTGAGCTCAGCAGAGCGTGTCTCTTGACACTTGATGTGCGTTGGCTGTGTCTGCCTGCTCCAGTGAAGAGAGAAACGGGAAATCATCTTGGTAGAGGCAACAAAGCAAAAGCGAGGCAGGATTGACATCTGCTCAACAGAGACGGATTCCCTGCGCTGACACAGTTCACAGTTACACGAGAAGCAATCTGAGCGGTCCGTCGACCGGAGACGTGTTTCCCAAGAGGTCGTTTAGCGAGTGAACAGCAGTGTGCGCGACTTTCAGGAGTGTGCCTGGAAAGTGCCAGAATCACCAGGAGCATCTGTGCAAAAGCTGCTGCCTCTGTGACCGCATTGAGGCACGTTCGCGTGTCTGCGAGTATATAGACGGCTCTTTCGCGTTCACTCCGAGGGAAACGGTCCGCTATTGCTTCTGTGCGCACAGACGCGATTCCCTTGTCTCTTGCGAACACAGGGAACTCTGTGCATCCAAATCTACAGGCTAAGGACGCGTCTGCATATGTTTTGGTGAACAATCGAGTGTGCGTGTTCTGACAGCTGCCTCTATGCAGACGTCTCCACAGAGCCACTTCTGAATGCCCCGCAGCCCAGGACTGAATGGATACACTAACAAGTGCACCGGTGTGAGCAACCACATATGCAGAAGGACGTCTTTCATCTCACAGAAGCGCGAACGTCTTGGCGTTCAAGCACATGGCAGAAACAAGGTGTGAACAGATGAGCTGCTGCTATTTTCTCCGTTCGGCATGCTTCGTTGTAGCTCTCTTGCCGGTCGCCGGCTTAGCGGCTTGCTTTGCGCGACTAGCTCTGGGGAGAGAAGGAGATAGCGCCGGAAACCTCGCCTTTTGCCTTCTTCGGCGCTGGAACCTGGTTGCTGCGCCTTCTCTTTGTCCATGTGCACACACACGATTCCTCAGCGAAAACCATGCAGAAACCTTTCCACGAGCACCCAGGGATGTGCACCCAGCACCACGTGCACGCACACGCAGCTAGAGAAAAGCACCTACCTTTTCACACACTGATGCCTAAGCAAACGCGTGGCCACACACACGCACACATCCGCAAGCGCGCCTACTCCCATCTATTGAGGGAAAGACGGACGAGCTCTTTGGTTGCTCTTCACAGGCTTGTCCCTGATCTATAGCTGAGGGCAAACACTTGTGTGCTTGTGGGAGAGCCTGTGTCTTTCCTGGAAGCGTTTGGGAGTTTTGCTCAGACGCGTGTTTCCTCAAGTTCAAGAATCAAGATCTAGGATACCTGCAGACAGGTGCCTGTTTGTGTGGAGACAGTCTGTTTGAAACTGTGTTCCTCAGCGCCCGCTCTTTCTCCCCGTCGCTCCACACGCCTGGGAGTCCCTTTCTTTCTCTCCACAAGCACGTGTGTTGACTTCGTCGCACATGTGCATCTGCACAAGCGTTGAGCTCAGCAGAGCGTGTCTCTTGACACTTGATGTGCGTTGGCTGTGTCTGCCTGCTCCAGTGAAGAGAGAAACGGGAAATCATCTTGGTAGAGGCAACAAAGCAAAAGCGAGGCAGGATTGACATCTGCTCAACAGAGACGGATTCCCTGCGCTGACACAGTTCACAGTTACACGAGAAGCAATCTGAGCGGTCCGTCGACCGGAGACGTGTTTCCCAAGAGGTCGTTTAGCGAGTGAACAGCAGTGTGCGCGACTTTCAGGAGTGTGCCTGGAAAGTGCCAGAATCACCAGGAGCATCTGTGCAAAAGCTGCTGCCTCTGTGACCGCATTGAGGCACGTTCGCGTGTCTGCGAGTATATAGACGGCTCTTTCGCGTTCACTCCGAGGGAAACGGTCCGCTATTGCTTCTGTGCGCACAGACGCGATTCCCTTGTCTCTTGCGAACACAGGGAACTCTGTGCATCCAAATCTACAGGCTAAGGACGCGTCTGCATATGTTTTGGTGAACAATCGAGTGTGCGTGTTCTGACAGCTGCCTCTATGCAGACGTCTCCACAGAGCCACTTCTGAATGCCCCGCAGCCCAGGACTGAATGGATACACTAACAAGTGCACCGGTGTGAGCAACCACATATGCAGAAGGACGTCTTTCATCTCACAGAAGCGCGAACGTCTTGGCGTTCAAGCACATGGCAGAAACAAGGTGTGAACACATGAGCTGCTGCTATTTTCTCCGTTCGGCATGCTTCGTTGTAGCTCTCTTGCCGGTCGCCGGCTTAGCGGCTTGCTTTGCGCGACTAGCTCTGGGGAGAGAAGGAGATAGCGCCGGAAACCTCGCCTTTTGCCTTCTTCGGCGCTGGAACCTGGTTGCTGCGCCTTCTCTTTGTCCATGTGCACACACACGATTCCTCAGCGAAAACCATGCAGAAACCTTTCCACGAGCACCCAGGGATGTGCACCCAGCACCACGTGCACGCACACGCAGCTAGAGAAAAGCACCTACCTTTTCACACACTGATGCCTAAGCAAACGCGTGGCCACACACACGCACACATCCGCAAGCGCGCCTACTCCCATCTATTGAGGGAAAGACGGACGAGCTCTTTGGTTGCTCTTCACAGGCTTGTCCCTGATCTATAGCTGAGGGCAAACACTTGTGTGCTTGTGGGAGAGCCTGTGTCTTTCCTGGAAGCGTTTGGGAGTTTTGCTCAGACGCGTGTTTCCTCAAGTTCAAGAATCAAGATCTAGGATACCTGCAGACAGGTGCCTGTTTGTGTGGAGACAGTCTGTTTGAAACTGTGTTCCTCAGCGCCCGCTCTTTCTCCCCGTCGCTCCACACGCCTGGGAGTCCCTTTCTTTCTCTCCACAAGCACGTGTGTTGACTTCGTCGCACATGTGCATCTGCACAAGCGTTGAGCTCAGCAGAGCGTGTCTCTTGACACTTGATGTGCGTTGGCTGTGTCTGCCTGCTCCAGTGAAGAGAGAAACGGGAAATCATCTTGGTAGAGGCAACAAAGCAAAAGCGAGGCAGGATTGACATCTGCTCAACAGAGACGGATTCCCTGCGCTGACACAGTTCACAGTTACACGAGAAGCAATCTGAGCGGTCCGTCGACCGGAGACGTGTTTCCCAAGAGGTCGTTTAGCGAGTGAACAGCAGTGTGCGCGACTTTCAGGAGTGTGCCTGGAAAGTGCCAGAATCACCAGGAGCATCTGTGCAAAAGCTGCTGCCTCTGTGACCGCATTGAGGCACGTTCGCGTGTCTGCGAGTATATAGACGGCTCTTTCGCGTTCACTCCGAGGGAAACGGTCCGCTATTGCTTCTGTGCGCACAGACGCGATTCCCTTGTCTCTTGCGAACACAGGGAACTCTGTGCATCCAAATCTACAGGCTAAGGACGCGTCTGCATATGTTTTGGTGAACAATCGAGTGTGCGTGTTCTGACAGCTGCCTCTATGCAGACGTCTCCACAGAGCCACTTCTGAATGCCCCGCAGCCCAGGACTGAATGGATACACTAACAAGTGCACCGGTGTGAGCAACCACATATGCAGAAGGACGTCTTTCATCTCACAGAAGCGCGAACGTCTTGGCGTTCAAGCACATGGCAGAAACAAGGTGTGAACAGATGAGCTGCTGCTATTTTCTCCGTTCGGCATGCTTCGTTGTAGCTCTCTTGCCGGTCGCCGGCTTAGCGGCTTGCTTTGCGCGACTAGCTCTGGGGAGAGAAGGAGATAGCGCCGGAAACCTCGCCTTTTGCCTTCTTCGGCGCTGGAACCTGGTTGCTGCGCCTTCTCTTTGTCCATGTGCACACACACGATTCCTCAGCGAAAACCATGCAGAAACCTTTCCACGAGCACCCAGGGATGTGCACCCAGCACCACGTGCACGCACACGCAGCTAGAGAAAAGCACCTACCTTTTCACACACTGATGCCTAAGCAAACGCGTGGCCACACACACGCACACATCCGCAAGCGCGCCTACTCCCATCTATTGAGGGAAAGACGGACGAGCTCTTTGGTTGCTCTTCACAGGCTTGTCCCTGATCTATAGCTGAGGGCAAACACTTGTGTGCTTGTGGGAGAGCCTGTGTCTTTCCTGGAAGCGTTTGGGAGTTTTGCTCAGACGCGTGTTTCCTCAAGTTCAAGAATCAAGATCTAGGATACCTGCAGACAGGTGCCTGTTTGTGTGGAGACAGTCTGTTTGAAACTGTGTTCCTCAGCGCCCGCTCTTTCTCCCCGTCGCTCCACACGCCTGGGAGTCCCTTTCTTTCTCTCCACAAGCACGTGTGTTGACTTCGTCGCACATGTGCATCTGCACAAGCGTTGAGCTCAGCAGAGCGTGTCTCTTGACACTTGATGTGCGTTGGCTGTGTCTGCCTGCTCCAGTGAAGAGAGAAACGGGAAATCATCTTGGTAGAGGCAACAAAGCAAAAGCGAGGCAGGATTGACATCTGCTCAACAGAGACGGATTCCCTGCGCTGACACAGTTCACAGTTACACGAGAAGCAATCTGAGCGGTCCGTCGACCGGAGACGTGTTTCCCAAGAGGTCGTTTAGCGAGTGAACAGCAGTGTGCGCGACTTTCAGGAGTGTGCCTGGAAAGTGCCAGAATCACCAGGAGCATCTGTGCAAAAGCTGCTGCCTCTGTGACCGCATTGAGGCACGTTCGCGTGTCTGCGAGTATATAGACGGCTCTTTCGCGTTCACTCCGAGGGAAACGGTCCGCTATTGCTTCTGTGCGCACAGACGCGATTCCCTTGTCTCTTGCGAACACAGGGAACTCTGTGCATCCAAATCTACAGGCTAAGGACGCGTCTGCATATGTTTTGGTGAACAATCGAGTGTGCGTGTTCTGACAGCTGCCTCTATGCAGACGTCTCCACAGAGCCACTTCTGAATGCCCCGCAGCCCAGGACTGAATGGATACACTAACAAGTGCACCGGTGTGAGCAACCACATATGCAGAAGGACGTCTTTCATCTCACAGAAGCGCGAACGTCTTGGCGTTCAAGCACATGGCAGAAACAAGGTGTGAACAGATGAGCTGCTGCTATTTTCTCCGTTCGGCATGCTTCGTTGTAGCTCTCTTGCCGGTCGCCGGCTTAGCGGCTTGCTTTGCGCGACTAGCTCTGGGGAGAGAAGGAGATAGCGCCGGA
Source organism: Patagioenas fasciata (assembly GCF_037038585.1). Lineage (NCBI taxonomy): Eukaryota > Metazoa > Chordata > Aves > Columbiformes > Columbidae > Patagioenas > Patagioenas fasciata. The sequence continues at coordinate 184,273 of NW_027288816.1, read as the reverse complement.
AACCTCGCCTTTTGCCTTCTTCGGCGCTGGAACCTGGTTGCTGCGCCTTCTCTTTGTCCATGTGCACACACACGATTCCTCAGCGAAAACCATGCAGAAACCTTTCCACGAGCACCCAGGGATGTGCACCCAGCACCACGTGCACGCACACGCAGCTAGAGAAAAGCACCTACCTTTTCACACACTGATGCCTAAGCAAACGCGTGGCCACACACACGCACACATCCGCAAGCGCGCCTACTCCCATCTATTGAGGGAAAGACGGACGAGCTCTTTGGTTGCTCTTCACAGGCTTGTCCCTGATCTATAGCTGAGGGCAAACACTTGTGTGCTTGTGGGAGAGCCTGTGTCTTTCCTGGAAGCGTTTGGGAGTTTTGCTCAGACGCGTGTTTCCTCAAGTTCAAGAATCAAGATCTAGGATACCTGCAGACAGGTGCCTGTTTGTGTGGAGACAGTCTGTTTGAAACTGTGTTCCTCAGCGCCCGCTCTTTCTCCCCGTCGCTCCACACGCCTGGGAGTCCCTTTCTTTCTCTCCACAAGCACGTGTGTTGACTTCGTCGCACATGTGCATCTGCACAAGCGTTGAGCTCAGCAGAGCGTGTCTCTTGACACTTGATGTGCGTTGGCTGTGTCTGCCTGCTCCAGTGAAGAGAGAAACGGGAAATCATCTTGGTAGAGGCAACAAAGCAAAAGCGAGGCAGGATTGACATCTGCTCAACAGAGACGGATTCCCTGCGCTGACACAGTTCACAGTTACACGAGAAGCAATCTGAGCGGTCCGTCGACCGGAGACGTGTTTCCCAAGAGGTCGTTTAGCGAGTGAACAGCAGTGTGCGCGACTTTCAGGAGTGTGCCTGGAAAGTGCCAGAATCACCAGGAGCATCTGTGCAAAAGCTGCTGCCTCTGTGACCGCATTGAGGCACGTTCGCGTGTCTGCGAGTATATAGACGGCTCTTTCGCGTTCACTCCGAGGGAAACGGTCCGCTATTGCTTCTGTGCGCACAGACGCGATTCCCTTGTCTCTTGCGAACACAGGGAACTCTGTGCATCCAAATCTACAGGCTAAGGACGCGTCTGCATATGTTTTGGTGAACAATCGAGTGTGCGTGTTCTGACAGCTGCCTCTATGCAGACGTCTCCACAGAGCCACTTCTGAATGCCCCGCAGCCCAGGACTGAATGGATACACTAACAAGTGCACCGGTGTGAGCAACCACATATGCAGAAGGACGTCTTTCATCTCACAGAAGCGCGAACGTCTTGGCGTTCAAGCACATGGCAGAAACAAGGTGTGAACAGATGAGCTGCTGCTATTTTCTCCGTTCGGCATGCTTCGTTGTAGCTCTCTTGCCGGTCGCCGGCTTAGCGGCTTGCTTTGCGCGACTAGCTCTGGGGAGAGAAGGAGATAGCGCCGGAAACCTCGCCTTTTGCCTTCTTCGGCGCTGGAACCTGGTTGCTGCGCCTTCTCTTTGTCCATGTGCACACACACGATTCCTCAGCGAAAACCATGCAGAAACCTTTCCACGAGCACCCAGGGATGTGCACCCAGCACCACGTGCACGCACACGCAGCTAGAGAAAAGCACCTACCTTTTCACACACTGATGCCTAAGCAAACGCGTGGCCACACACACGCACACATCCGCAAGCGCGCCTACTCCCATCTATTGAGGGAAAGACGGACGAGCTCTTTGGTTGCTCTTCACAGGCTTGTCCCTGATCTATAGCTGAGGGCAAACACTTGTGTGCTTGTGGGAGAGCCTGTGTCTTTCCTGGAAGCGTTTGGGAGTTTTGCTCAGACGCGTGTTTCCTCAAGTTCAAGAATCAAGATCTAGGATACCTGCAGACAGGTGCCTGTTTGTGTGGAGACAGTCTGTTTGAAACTGTGTTCCTCAGCGCCCGCTCTTTCTCCCCGTCGCTCCACACGCCTGGGAGTCCCTTTCTTTCTCTCCACAAGCACGTGTGTTGACTTCGTCGCACATGTGCATCTGCACAAGCGTTGAGCTCAGCAGAGCGTGTCTCTTGACACTTGATGTGCGTTGGCTGTGTCTGCCTGCTCCAGTGAAGAGAGAAACGGGAAATCATCTTGGTAGAGGCAACAAAGCAAAAGCGAGGCAGGATTGACATCTGCTCAACAGAGACGGATTCCCTGCGCTGACACAGTTCACAGTTACACGAGAAGCAATCTGAGCGGTCCGTCGACCGGAGACGTGTTTCCCAAGAGGTCGTTTAGCGAGTGAACAGCAGTGTGCGCGACTTTCAGGAGTGTGCCTGGAAAGTGCCAGAATCACCAGGAGCATCTGTGCAAAAGCTGCTGCCTCTGTGACCGCATTGAGGCACGTTCGCGTGTCTGCGAGTATATAGACGGCTCTTTCGCGTTCACTCCGAGGGAAACGGTCCGCTATTGCTTCTGTGCGCACAGACGCGATTCCCTTGTCTCTTGCGAACACAGGGAACTCTGTGCATCCAAATCTACAGGCTAAGGACGCGTCTGCATATGTTTTGGTGAACAATCGAGTGTGCGTGTTCTGACAGCTGCCTCTATGCAGACGTCTCCACAGAGCCACTTCTGAATGCCCCGCAGCCCAGGACTGAATGGATACACTAACAAGTGCACCGGTGTGAGCAACCACATATGCAGAAGGACGTCTTTCATCTCACAGAAGCGCGAACGTCTTGGCGTTCAAGCACATGGCAGAAACAAGGTGTGAACAGATGAGCTGCTGCTATTTTCTCCGTTCGGCATGCTTCGTTGTAGCTCTCTTGCCGGTCGCCGGCTTAGCGGCTTGCTTTGCGCGACTAGCTCTGGGGAGAGAAGGAGATAGCGCCGGAAACCTCGCCTTTTGCCTTCTTCGGCGCTGGAACCTGGTTGCTGCGCCTTCTCTTTGTCCATGTGCACACACACGATTCCTCAGCGAAAACCATGCAGAAACCTTTCCACGAGCACCCAGGGATGTGCACCCAGCACCACGTGCACGCACACGCAGCTAGAGAAAAGCACCTACCTTTTCACACACTGATGCCTAAGCAAACGCGTGGCCACACACACGCACACATCCGCAAGCGCGCCTACTCCCATCTATTGAGGGAAAGACGGACGAGCTCTTTGGTTGCTCTTCACAGGCTTGTCCCTGATCTATAGCTGAGGGCAAACACTTGTGTGCTTGTGGGAGAGCCTGTGTCTTTCCTGGAAGCGTTTGGGAGTTTTGCTCAGACGCGTGTTTCCTCAAGTTCAAGAATCAAGATCTAGGATACCTGCAGACAGGTGCCTGTTTGTGTGGAGACAGTCTGTTTGAAACTGTGTTCCTCAGCGCCCGCTCTTTCTCCCCGTCGCTCCACACGCCTGGGAGTCCCTTTCTTTCTCTCCACAAGCACGTGTGTTGACTTCGTCGCACATGTGCATCTGCACAAGCGTTGAGCTCAGCAGAGCGTGTCTCTTGACACTTGATGTGCGTTGGCTGTGTCTGCCTGCTCCAGTGAAGAGAGAAACGGGAAATCATCTTGGTAGAGGCAACAAAGCAAAAGCGAGGCAGGATTGACATCTGCTCAACAGAGACGGATTCCCTGCGCTGACACAGTTCACAGTTACACGAGAAGCAATCTGAGCGGTCCGTCGACCGGAGACGTGTTTCCCAAGAGGTCGTTTAGCGAGTGAACAGCAGTGTGCGCGACTTTCAGGAGTGTGCCTGGAAAGTGCCAGAATCACCAGGAGCATCTGTGCAAAAGCTGCTGCCTCTGTGACCGCATTGAGGCACGTTCGCGTGTCTGCGAGTATATAGACGGCTCTTTCGCGTTCACTCCGAGGGAAACGGTCCGCTATTGCTTCTGTGCGCACAGACGCGATTCCCTTGTCTCTTGCGAACACAGGGAACTCTGTGCATCCAAATCTACAGGCTAAGGACGCGTCTGCATATGTTTTGGTGAACAATCGAGTGTGCGTGTTCTGACAGCTGCCTCTATGCAGACGTCTCCACAGAGCCACTTCTGAATGCCCCGCAGCCCAGGACTGAATGGATACACTAACAAGTGCACCGGTGTGAGCAACCACATATGCAGAAGGACGTCTTTCATCTCACAGAAGCGCGAACGTCTTGGCGTTCAAGCACATGGCAGAAACAAGGTGTGAACAGATGAGCTGCTGCTATTTTCTCCGTTCGGCATGCTTCGTTGTAGCTCTCTTGCCGGTCGCCGGCTTAGCGGCTTGCTTTGCGCGACTAGCTCTGGGGAGAGAAGGAGATAGCGCCGGAAACCTCGCCTTTTGCCTTCTTCGGCGCTGGAACCTGGTTGCTGCGCCTTCTCTTTGTCCATGTGCACACACACGATTCCTCAGCGAAAACCATGCAGAAACCTTTCCACGAGCACCCAGGGATGTGCACCCAGCACCACGTGCACGCACACGCAGCTAGAGAAAAGCACCTACCTTTTCACACACTGATGCCTAAGCAAACGCGTGGCCACACACACGCACACATCCGCAAGCGCGCCTACTCCCATCTATTGAGGGAAAGACGGACGAGCTCTTTGGTTGCTCTTCACAGGCTTGTCCCTGATCTATAGCTGAGGGCAAACACTTGTGTGCTTGTGGGAGAGCCTGTGTCTTTCCTGGAAGCGTTTGGGAGTTTTGCTCAGACGCGTGTTTCCTCAAGTTCAAGAATCAAGATCTAGGATACCTGCAGACAGGTGCCTGTTTGTGTGGAGACAGTCTGTTTGAAACTGTGTTCCTCAGCGCCCGCTCTTTCTCCCCGTCGCTCCACACGCCTGGGAGTCCCTTTCTTTCTCTCCACAAGCACGTGTGTTGACTTCGTCGCACATGTGCATCTGCACAAGCGTTGAGCTCAGCAGAGCGTGTCTCTTGACACTTGATGTGCGTTGGCTGTGTCTGCCTGCTCCAGTGAAGAGAGAAACGGGAAATCATCTTGGTAGAGGCAACAAAGCAAAAGCGAGGCAGGATTGACATCTGCTCAACAGAGACGGATTCCCTGCGCTGACACAGTTCACAGTTACACGAGAAGCAATCTGAGCGGTCCGTCGACCGGAGACGTGTTTTCCAAGAGGTCGTTTAGCGAGTGAACAGCAGTGTGCGCGACTTTCAGGAGTGTGCCTGGAAAGTGCCAGAATCACCAGGAGCATCTGTGCAAAAGCTGCTGCCTCTGTGACCGCATTGAGGCACGTTCGCGTGTCTGCGAGTATATAGACGGCTCTTTCGCGTTCACTCCGAGGGAAACGGTCCGCTATTGCTTCTGTGCGCACAGACGCGATTCCCTTGTCTCTTGCGAACACAGGGAACTCTGTGCATCCAAATCTACAGGCTAAGGACGCGTCTGCATATGTTTTGGTGAACAATCGAGTGTGCGTGTTCTGACAGCTGCCTCTATGCAGACGTCTCCACAGAGCCACTTCTGAATGCCCCGCAGCCCAGGACTGAATGGATACACTAACAAGTGCACCGGTGTGAGCAACCACATATGCAGAAGGACGTCTTTCATCTCACAGAAGCGCGAACGTCTTGGCGTTCAAGCACATGGCAGAAACAAGGTGTGAACAGATGAGCTGCTGCTATTTTCTCCGTTCGGCATGCTTCGTTGTAGCTCTCTTGCCGGTCGCCGGCTTAGCGGCTTGCTTTGCGCGACTAGCTCTGGGGAGAGAAGGAGATAGCGCCGGAAACCTCGCCTTTTGCCTTCTTCGGCGCTGGAACCTGGTTGCTGCGCCTTCTCTTTGTCCATGTGCACACACACGATTCCTCAGCGAAAACCATGCAGAAACCTTTCCACGAGCACCCAGGGATGTGCACCCAGCACCACGTGCACGCACACGCAGCTAGAGAAAAGCACCTACCTTTTCACACACTGATGCCTAAGCAAACGCGTGGCCACACACACGCACACATCCGCAAGCGCGCCTACTCCCATCTATTGAGGGAAAGACGGACGAGCTCTTTGGTTGCTCTTCACAGGCTTGTCCCTGATCTATAGCTGAGGGCAAACACTTGTGTGCTTGTGGGAGAGCCTGTGTCTTTCCTGGAAGCGTTTGGGAGTTTTGCTCAGACGCGTGTTTCCTCAAGTTCAAGAATCAAGATCTAGGATACCTGCAGACAGGTGCCTGTTTGTGTGGAGACAGTCTGTTTGAAACTGTGTTCCTCAGCGCCCGCTCTTTCTCCCCGTCGCTCCACACGCCTGGGAGTCCCTTTCTTTCTCTCCACAAGCACGTGTGTTGACTTCGTCGCACATGTGCATCTGCACAAGCGTTGAGCTCAGCAGAGCGTGTCTCTTGACACTTGATGTGCGTTGGCTGTGTCTGCCTGCTCCAGTGAAGAGAGAAACGGGAAATCATCTTGGTAGAGGCAACAAAGCAAAAGCGAGGCAGGATTGACATCTGCTCAACAGAGACGGATTCCCTGCGCTGACACAGTTCACAGTTACACGAGAAGCAATCTGAGCGGTCCGTCGACCGGAGACGTGTTTCCCAAGAGGTCGTTTAGCGAGTGAACAGCAGTGTGCGCGACTTTCAGGAGTGTGCCTGGAAAGTGCCAGAATCACCAGGAGCATCTGTGCAAAAGCTGCTGCCTCTGTGACCGCATTGAGGCACGTTCGCGTGTCTGCGAGTATATAGACGGCTCTTTCGCGTTCACTCCGAGGGAAACGGTCCGCTATTGCTTCTGTGCGCACAGACGCGATTCCCTTGTCTCTTGCGAACACAGGGAACTCTGTGCATCCAAATCTACAGGCTAAGGACGCGTCTGCATATGTTTTGGTGAACAATCGAGTGTGCGTGTTCTGACAGCTGCCTCTATGCAGACGTCTCCACAGAGCCACTTCTGAATGCCCCGCAGCCCAGGACTGAATGGATACACTAACAAGTGCACCGGTGTGAGCAACCACATATGCAGAAGGACGTCTTTCATCTCACAGAAGCGCGAACGTCTTGGCGTTCAAGCACATGGCAGAAACAAGGTGTGAACACATGAGCTGCTGCTATTTTCTCCGTTCGGCATGCTTCGTTGTAGCTCTCTTGCCGGTCGCCGGCTTAGCGGCTTGCTTTGCGCGACTAGCTCTGGGGAGAGAAGGAGATAGCGCCGGAAACCTCGCCTTTTGCCTTCTTCGGCGCTGGAACCTGGTTGCTGCGCCTTCTCTTTGTCCATGTGCACACACACGATTCCTCAGCGAAAACCATGCAGAAACCTTTCCACGAGCACCCAGGGATGTGCACCCAGCACCACGTGCACGCACACGCAGCTAGAGAAAAGCACCTACCTTTTCACACACTGATGCCTAAGCAAACGCGTGGCCACACACACGCACACATCCGCAAGCGCGCCTACTCCCATCTATTGAGGGAAAGACGGACGAGCAACGTCCTGACAGGCTTGAGGGGAAAAACGTCCGTTGACGGTTGGCGTACTGCACGCCCGCCTACGGGGCTGCAGGGGAATCCACATTTGGAAGGTACCTGAAGATGTGCGCCTGTTCTTGGAGCTCCGCTAGTAGGGTAGCAAAGACACTCGTAGGCAGTACTGAATGCTGCTCCGTGCTACTTCTCCTCCGCTGGCAAATGCTTCACAGTCGCCCGAGGAAAGACGTTTAACAATCGATCTCCAAGAGGAACGAAACACATGATGCCATAAGGCGAAAGAATAGCAGGGCATCTCTTCACAGGCTTGTCCCTGATCTATAGCTGAGGGCAAACACTTGTGTGCTTGTGGGAGAGCCTGTGTCTTTCCTGGAAGCGTTTGGGAGTTTTGCTCAGACGCGTGTTTCCTCAAGTTCAAGAATCAAGATCTAGGATACCTGCAGACAGGTGCCTGTTTGTGTGGAGACAGTCTGTTTGAAACTGTGTTCCTCAGCGCCCGCTCTTTCTCCCCGTCGCTCCACACGCCTGGGAGTCCCTTTCTTTCTCTCCACAAGCACGTGTGTTGACTTCGTCGCACATGTGCATCTGCACAAGCGTTGAGCTCAGCAGAGCGTGTCTCTTGACACTTGATGTGCGTTGGCTGTGTCTGCCTGCTCCAGTGAAGAGAGAAACGGGAAATCATCTTGGTAGAGGCAACAAAGCAAAAGCGAGGCAGGATTGACATCTGCTCAACAGAGACGGATTCCCTGCGCTGACACAGTTCACAGTTACACGAGAAGCAATCTGAGCGGTCCGTCGACCGGAGACATGTTTCCCAAGAGGTCGTTTAGCGAGTGAACAGCAGTGTGCGCGACTTTCAGGAGTGTGCCTGGAAAGTGCCAGAATCACCAGGAGCATCTGTGCAAAAGCTGCTGCCTCTGTGACCGCATTGAGGCACGTTCGCGTGTCTGCGAGTATATAGACGGCTCTTTCGCGTTCACTCCGAGGGAAACGGTCCGCTATTGCTTCTGTGCGCACAGACGCGATTCCCTTGTCTCTTGCGAACACAGGGAACTCTGTGCATCCAAATCTACAGGCTAAGGACGCGTCTGCATATGTTTTGGTGAACAATCGAGTGTGCGTGTTCTGACAGCTGCCTCTATGCAGACGTCTCCACAGAGCCACTTCTGAATGCCCCGCAGCCCAGGACTGAATGGATACACTAACAAGTGCACCGGTGTGAGCAACCACATATGCAGAAGGACGTCTTTCATCTCACAGAAGCGCGAACGTCTTGGCGTTCAAGCACATGGCAGAAACAAGGTGTGAACAGATGAGCTGCTGCTATTTTCTCCGTTCGGCATGCTTCGTTGTAGCTCTCTTGCCGGTCGCCGGCTTAGCGGCTTGCTTTGCGCGACTAGCTCTGGGGAGAGAAGGAGATAGCGCCGGAAACCTCGCCTTTTGCCTTCTTCGGCGCTGGAACCTGGTTGCTGCGCCTTCTCTTTGTCCATGTGCACACACACGATTCCTCAGCGAAAACCATGCAGAAACCTTTCCACGAGCACCCAGGGATGTGCACCCAGCACCACGTGCACGCACACGCAGCTAGAGAAAAGCACCTACCTTTTCACACACTGATGCCTAAGCAAACGCGTGGCCACACACACGCACACATCCGCAAGCGCGCCTACTCCCATCTATTGAGGGAAAGACGGACGAGCTCTTTGGTTGCTCTTCACAGGCTTGTCCCTGATCTATAGCTGAGGGCAAGCACTTGTGTGCTTGTGGGAGAGCCTGTGTCTTTCCTGGAAGCGTTTGGGAGTTTTGCTCAGACGCGTGTTTCCTCAAGTTCAAGAATCAAGATCTAGGATACCTGCAGACAGGTGCCTGTTTGTGTGGAGACAGTCTGTTTGAAACTGTGTTCCTCAGCGCCCGCTCTTTCTCCCCGTCGCTCCACACGCCTGGGAGTCCCTTTCTTTCTCTCCACAAGCACGTGTGTTGACTTCGTCGCACATGTGCATCTGCACAAGCGTTGAGCTCAGCAGAGCGTGTCTCTTGACACTTGACGTGCGTTGGCTGTGTCTGCCTGCTCCAGTGAAGAGAGAAACGGGAAATCATCTTGGTAGAGGCAACAAAGCAAAAGCGAGGCAGGATTGACATCTGCTCAACAGAGACGGATTCCCTGCGCTGACACAGTTCACAGTTACACGAGAAGCAATCTGAGCGGTCCGTCGACCGGAGACGTGTTTCCCAAGAGGTCGTTTAGCGAGTGAACAGCAGTGTGCGCGACTTTCAGGAGTGTGCCTGGAAAGTGCCAGAATCACCAGGAGCATCTGTGCAAAAGCTGCTGCCTCTGTGACCGCATTGAGGCACGTTCGCGTGTCTGCGAGTATATAGACGGCTCTTTCGCGTTCACTCCGAGGGAAACGGTCCGCTATTGCTTCTGTGCGCACAGACGCGATTCCCTTGTCTCTTGCGAACACAGGGAACTCTGTGCATCCAAATCTACAGGCTAAGGACGCGTCTGCATATGTTTTGGTGAACAATCGAGTGTGCGTGTTCTGACAGCTGCCTCTATGCAGACGTCTCCACAGAGCCACTTCTGAATGCCCCGCAGCCCAGGACTGAATGGATACACTAACAAGTGCACCGGTGTGAGCAACCACATATGCAGAAGGACGTCTTTCATCTCACAGAAGCGCGAACGTCTTGGCGTTCAAGCACATGGCAGAAACAAGGTGTGAACAGATGAGCTGCTGCTATTTTCTCCGTTCGGCATGCTTCGTTGTAGCTCTCTTGCCGGTCGCCGGCTTAGCGGCTTGCTTTGCGCGACTAGCTCTGGGGAGAGAAGGAGATAGCGCCGGAAACCTCGCCTTTTGCCTTCTTCGGCGCTGGAACCTGGTTGCTGCGCCTTCTCTTTGTCCATGTGCACACACACGATTCCTCAGCGAAAACCATGCAGAAACCTTTCCACGAGCACCCAGGGATGTGCACCCAGCACCACGTGCACGCACACGCAGCTAGAGAAAAGCACCTACCTTTTCACACACTGATGCCTAAGCAAACGCGTGGCCACACACACGCACACATCCGCAAGCGCGCCTACTCCCATCTATTGAGGGAAAGACGGACGAGCTCTTTGGTTGCTCTTCACAGGCTTGTCCCTGATCTATAGCTGAGGGCAAACACTTGTGTGCTTGTGGGAGAGCCTGTGTCTTTCCTGGAAGCGTTTGGGAGTTTTGCTCAGACGCGTGTTTCCTCAAGTTCAAGAATCAAGATCTAGGATACCTGCAGACAGGTGCCTGTTTGTGTGGAGACAGTCTGTTTGAAACTGTGTTCCTCAGCGCCCGCTCTTTCTCCCCGTCGCTCCACACGCCTGGGAGTCCCTTTCTTTCTCTCCACAAGCACGTGTGTTGACTTCGTCGCACATGTGCATCTGCACAAGCGTTGAGCTCAGCAGAGCGTGTCTCTTGACACTTGATGTGCGTTGGCTGTGTCTGCCTGCTCCAGTGAAGAGAGAAACGGGAAATCATCTTGGTAGAGGCAACAAAGCAAAAGCGAGGCAGGATTGACATCTGCTCAACAGAGACGGATTCCCTGCGCTGACACAGTTCACAGTTACACGAGAAGCAATCTGAGCGGTCCGTCGACCGGAGACGTGTTTCCCAAGAGGTCGTTTAGCGAGTGAACAGCAGTGTGCGCGACTTTCAGGAGTGTGCCTGGAAAGTGCCAGAATCACCAGGAGCATCTGTGCAAAAGCTGCTGCCTCTGTGACCGCATTGAGGCACGTTCGCGTGTCTGCGAGTATATAGACGGCTCTTTCGCGTTCACTCCGAGGGAAACGGTCCGCTATTGCTTCTGTGCGCACAGACGCGATTCCCTTGTCTCTTGCGAACACAGGGAACTCTGTGCATCCAAATCTACAGGCTAAGGACGCGTCTGCATATGTTTTGGTGAACAATCGAGTGTGCGTGTTCTGACAGCTGCCTCTATGCAGACGTCTCCACAGAGCCACTTCTGAATGCCCCGCAGCCCAGGACTGAATGGATACACTAACAAGTGCACCGGTGTGAGCAACCACATATGCAGAAGGACGTCTTTCATCTCACAGAAGCGCGAACGTCTTGGCGTTCAAGCACATGGCAGAAACAAGGTGTGAACAGATGAGCTGCTGCTATTTTCTCCGTTCGGCATGCTTCGTTGTAGCTCTCTTGCCGGTCGCCGGCTTAGCGGCTTGCTTTGCGCGACTAGCTCTGGGGAGAGAAGGAGATAGCGCCGGAAACCTCGCCTTTTGCCTTCTTCGGCGCTGGAACCTGGTTGCTGCGCCTTCTCTTTGTCCATGTGCACACACACGATTCCTCAGCGAAAACCATGCAGAAACCTTTCCACGAGCACCCAGGGATGTGCACCCAGCACCACGTGCACGCACACGCAGCTAGAGAAAAGCACCTACCTTTTCACACACTGATGCCTAAGCAAACGCGTGGCCACACACACGCACACATCCGCAAGCGCGCCTACTCCCATCTATTGAGGGAAAGACGGACGAGCTCTTTGGTTGCTCTTCACAGGCTTGTCCCTGATCTATAGCTGAGGGCAAACACTTGTGTGCTTGTGGGAGAGCCTGTGTCTTTCCTGGAAGCGTTTGGGAGTTTTGCTCAGACGCGTGTTTCCTCAAGTTCAAGAATCAAGATCTAGGATACCTGCAGACAGGTGCCTGTTTGTGTGGAGACAGTCTGTTTGAAACTGTGTTCCTCAGCGCCCGCTCTTTCTCCCCGTCGCTCCACACGCCTGGGAGTCCCTTTCTTTCTCTCCACAAGCACGTGTGTTGACATCGTCGCACATGTGCATCTGCACAAGCGTTGAGCTCAGCAGAGCGTGTCTCTTGACACTTGATGTGCGTTGGCTGTGTCTGCCTGCTCCAGTGAAGAGAGAAACGGGAAATCATCTTGGTAGAGGCAACAAAGCAAAAGCGAGGCAGGATTGACATCTGCTCAACAGAGACGGATTCCCTGCGCTGACACAGTTCACAGTTACACGAGAAGCAATCTGAGCGGTCCGTCGACCGGAGACGTGTTTCCCAAGAGGTCGTTTAGCGAGTGAACAGCAGTGTGCGCGACTTTCAGGAGTGTGCCTGGAAAGTGCCAGAATCACCAGGAGCATCTGTGCAAAAGCTGCTGCCTCTGTGACTGCATTGAGGCACGTTCGCGTGTCTGCGAGTATATAGACGGCTCTTTCGCGTTCACTCCGAGGGAAACGGTCCGCTATTGCTTCTGTGCGCACAGACGCGATTCCCTTGTCTCTTGCGAACACAGGGAACTCTGTGCATCCAAATCTACAGGCTAAGGACGCGTCTGCATATGTTTTGGTGAACAATCGAGTGTGCGTGTTCTGACAGCTGCCTCTATGCAGACGTCTCCACAGAGCCACTTCTGAATGCCCCGCAGCCCAGGACTGAATGGATACACTAACAAGTGCACCGGTGTGAGCAACCACATATGCAGAAGGACATCTTTCATCTCACAGAAGCGCGAACGTCTTGGCGTTCAAGCACATGGCAGAAACAAGGTGTGAACAGATGAGCTGCTGCTATTTTCTCCGTTCGGCATGCTTCGTTGTAGCTCTCTTGCCGGTCGCCGGCTTAGCGGCTTGCTTTGCGCGACTAGCTCTGGGGAGAGAAGGAGATAGCGCCGGAAACCTCGCCTTTTGCCTTCTTCGGCGCTGGAACCTGGTTGCTGCGCCTTCTCTTTGTCCATGTGCACACACACGATTCCTCAGCGAAAACCATGCAGAAACCTTTCCACGAGCACCCAGGGATGTGCACCCAGCACCACGTGCACGCACACGCAGCTAGAGAAAAGCACCTACCTTTTCACACACTGATGCCTAAGCAAACGCGTGGCCACACACACGCACACATCCGCAAGCGCGCCTACTCCCATCTATTGAGGGAAAGACGGACGAGCAACTTCCTGACAGGCTTGAGGGGAAAAACGTCCGTTGACGGTTGGCGTACTGCACGCCCGCCTACGGGGCTGCAGGGGAATCCACATTTGGAAGGTACCTGAAGATGTGTGCCTGTTCTTGGAGCTCCGCTAGTAGGGTAGCAAAGACACTCGTAGGCAGTACTGAATGCTGCTCCGTGCTACTTCTCCTCCGCTGGCAAATGCTTCACAGTCGCCCTAGGAAAGACGTTTAACAATCGATCTCCAAGAGGAACGAAACACATGATGCCATAAGGCGAAAGAATAGCAGGGCATCTCTTCACAGGCTTGTCCCTGATCTATAGCTGAGGGCAAACACTTGTGTGCTTGTGGGAGAGCCTGTGTCTTTCCTGGAAGCGTTTGGGAGTTTTGCTCAGACGCGTGTTTCCTCAAGTTCAAGAATCAAGATCTAGGATACCTGCAGACAGGTGCCTGTTTGTGTGGAGACAGTCTGTTTGAAACTGTGTTCCTCAGCGCCCGCTCTTTCTCCCCGTCGCTCCACACGCCTGGGAGTCCCTTTCTTTCTCTCCACAAGCACGTGTGTTGACTTCGTCGCACATGTGCATCTGCACAAGCGTTGAGCTCAGCAGAGCGTGTCTCTTGACACTTGATGTGCGTTGGCTGTGTCTGCCTGCTCCAGTGAAGAGAGAAACGGGAAATCATCTTGGTAGAGGCAACAAAGCAAAAGCGAGGCAGGATTGACATCTGCTCAACAGAGACGGATTCCCTGCGCTGACACAGTTCACAGTTACACGAGAAGCAATCTGAGCGGTCCGTCGACCGGAGACGTGTTTCCCAAGAGGTCGTTTAGCGAGTGAACAGCAGTGTGCGCGACTTTCAGGAGTGTGCCTGGAAAGTGCCAGAATCACCAGGAGCATCTGTGCAAAAGCTGCTGCCTCTGTGACCGCATTGAGGCACGTTCGCGTGTCTGCGAGTATATAGACGGCTCTTTCGCGTTCACTCCGAGGGAAACGGTCCGCTATTGCTTCTGTGCGCACAGACGCGATTCCCTTGTCTCTTGCGAACACAGGGAACTCTGTGCATCCAAATCTACAGGCTAAGGACGCGTCTGCATATGTTTTGGTGAACAATCGAGTGTGCGTGTTCTGACAGCTGCCTCTATGCAGACGTCTCCACAGAGCCACTTCTGAATGCCCCGCAGCCCAGGACTGAATGGATACACTAACAAGTGCACCGGTGTGAGCAACCACATATGCAGAAGGACGTCTTTCATCTCACAGAAGCGCGAACGTCTTGGCGTTCAAGCACATGGCAGAAACAAGGTGTGAACAGATGAGCTGCTGCTATTTTCTCCGTTCGGCATGCTTCGTTGTAGCTCTCTTGCCGGTCGCCGGCTTAGCGGCTTGCTTTGCGCGACTAGCTCTGGGGAGAGAAGGAGATAGCGCCGGAAACCTCGCCTTTTGCCTTCTTCGGCGCTGGAACCTGGTTGCTGCGCCTTCTCTTTGTCCATGTGCACACACACGATTCCTCAGCGAAAACCATGCAGAAACCTTTCCACGAGCACCCAGGGATGTGCACCCAGCACCACGTGCACGCACACGCAGCTAGAGAAAAGCACCTACCTTTTCACACACTGATGCCTAAGCAAACGCGTGGCCACACACACGCACACATCCGCAAGCGCGCCTACTCCCATCTATTGAGGGAAAGACGGACGAGCTCTTTGGTTGCTCTTCACAGGCTTGTCCCTGATCTATAGCTGAGGGCAAACACTTGTGTGCTTGTGGGAGAGCCTGTGTCTTTCCTGGAAGCGTTTGGGAGTTTTGCTCAGACGCGTGTTTCCTCAAGTTCAAGAATCAAGATCTAGGATACCTGCAGACAGGTGCCTGTTTGTGTGGAGACAGTCTGTTTGAAACTGTGTTCCTCAGCGCCCGCTCTTTCTCCCCGTCGCTCCACACGCCTGGGAGTCCCTTTCTTTCTCTCCACAAGCACGTGTGTTGACTTCGTCGCACATGTGCATCTGCACAAGCGTTGAGCTCAGCAGAGCGTGTCTCTTGACACTTGATGTGCGTTGGCTGTGTCTGCCTGCTCCAGTGAAGAGAGAAACGGGAAATCATCTTGGTAGAGGCAACAAAGCAAAAGCGAGGCAGGATTGACATCTGCTCAACAGAGACGGATTCCCTGCGCTGACACAGTTCACAGTTACACGAGAAGCAATCTGAGCGGTCCGTCGACCGGAGACGTGTTTCCCAAGAGGTCGTTTAGCGAGTGAACAGCAGTGTGCGCGACTTTCAGGAGTGTGCCTGGAAAGTGCCAGAATCACCAGGAGCATCTGTGCAAAAGCTGCTGCCTCTGTGACCGCATTGAGGCACGTTCGCGTGTCTGCGAGTATATAGACGGCTCTTTCGCGTTCACTCCGAGGGAAACGGTCCGCTATTGCTTCTGTGCGCACAGACGCGATTCCCTTGTCTCTTGCGAACACAGGGAACTCTGTGCATCCAAATCTACAGGCTAAGGACGCGTCTGCATATGTTTTGGTGAACAATCGAGTGTGCGTGTTCTGACAGCTGCCTCTATGCAGACGTCTCCACAGAGCCACTTCTGAATGCCCCGCAGCCCAGGACTGAATGGATACACTAACAAGTGCACCGGTGTGAGCAACCACATATGCAGAAGGACGTCTTTCATCTCACAGAAGCGCGAACGTCTTGGCGTTCAAGCACATGGCAGAAACAAGGTGTGAACAGATGAGCTGCTGCTATTTTCTCCGTTCGGCATGCTTCGTTGTAGCTCTCTTGCCGGTCGCCGGCTTAGCGGCTTGCTTTGCGCGACTAGCTCTGGGGAGAGAAGGAGATAGCGCCGGAAACCTCGCCTTTTGCCTTCTTCGGCGCTGGAACCTGGTTGCTGCGCCTTCTCTTTGTCCATGTGCACACACACGATTCCTCAGCGAAAACCATGCAGAAACCTTTCCACGAGCACCCAGGGATGTGCACCCAGCACCACGTGCACGCACACGCAGCTAGAGAAAAGCACCTACCTTTTCACACACTGATGCCTAAGCAAACGCGTGGCCACACACACGCACACATCCGCAAGCGCGCCTACTCCCATCTATTGAGGGAAAGACGGACGAGCTCTTTGGTTGCTCTTCACAGGCTTGTCCCTGATCTATAGCTGAGGGCAAACACTTGTGTGCTTGTGGGAGAGCCTGTGTCTTTCCTGGAAGCGTTTGGGAGTTTTGCTCAGACGCGTGTTTCCTCAAGTTCAAGAATCAAGATCTAGGATACCTGCAGACAGGTGCCTGTTTGTGTGGAGACAGTCTGTTTGAAACTGTGTTCCTCAGCGCCCGCTCTTTCTCCCCGTCGCTCCACACGCCTGGGAGTCCCTTTCTTTCTCTCCACAAGCACGTGTGTTGACTTCGTCGCACATGTGCATCTGCACAAGCGTTGAGCTCAGCAGAGCGTGTCTCTTGACACTTGATGTGCGTTGGCTGTGTCTGCCTGCTCCAGTGAAGAGAGAAACGGGAAATCATCTTGGTAGAGGCAACAAAGCAAAAGCGAGGCAGGATTGACATCTGCTCAACAGAGACGGATTCCCTGCGCTGACACAGTTCACAGTTACACGAGAAGCAATCTGAGCGGTCCGTCGACCGGAGACGTGTTTCCCAAGAGGTCGTTTAGCGAGTGAACAGCAGTGTGCGCGACTTTCAGGAGTGTGCCTGGAAAGTGCCAGAATCACCAGGAGCATCTGTGCAAAAGCTGCTGCCTCTGTGACCGCATTGAGGCACGTTCGCGTGTCTGCGAGTATATAGACGGCTCTTTCGCGTTCACTCCGAGGGAAACGGTCCGCTATTGCTTCTGTGCGCACAGACGCGATTCCCTTGTCTCTTGCGAACACAGGGAACTCTGTGCATCCAAATCTACAGGCTAAGGACGCGTCTGCATATGTTTTGGTGAACAATCGAGTGTGCGTGTTCTGACAGCTGCCTCTATGCAGACGTCTCCACAGAGCCACTTCTGAATGCCCCGCAGCCCAGGACTGAATGGATACACTAACAAGTGCACCGGTGTGAGCAACCACATATGCAGAAGGACGTCTTTCATCTCACAGAAGCGCGAACGTCTTGGCGTTCAAGCACATGGCAGAAACAAGGTGTGAACAGATGAGCTGCTGCTATTTTCTCCGTTCGGCATGCTTCGTTGTAGCTCTCTTGCCGGTCGCCGGCTTAGCGGCTTGCTTTGCGCGACTAGCTCTGGGGAGAGAAGGAGATAGCGCCGGAAACCTCGCCTTTTGCCTTCTTCGGCGCTGGAACCTGGTTGCTGCGCCTTCTCTTTGTCCATGTGCACACACACGATTCCTCAGCGAAAACCATGCAGAAACCTTTCCACGAGCACCCAGGGATGTGCACCCAGCACCACGTGCACGCACACGCAGCTAGAGAAAAGCACCTACCTTTTCACACACTGATGCCTAAGCAAACGCGTGGCCACACACACGCACACATCCGCAAGCGCGCCTACTCCCATCTATTGAGGGAAAGACGGACGAGCTCTTTGGTTGCTCTTCACAGGCTTGTCCCTGATCTATAGCTGAGGGCAAACACTTGTGTGCTTGTGGGAGAGCCTGTGTCTTTCCTGGAAGCGTTTGGGAGTTTTGCTCAGACGCGTGTTTCCTCAAGTTCAAGAATCAAGATCTAGGATACCTGCAGACAGGTGCCTGTTTGTGTGGAGACAGTCTGTTTGAAACTGTGTTCCTCAGCGCCCGCTCTTTCTCCCCGTCGCTCCACACGCCTGGGAGTCCCTTTCTTTCTCTCCACAAGCACGTGTGTTGACTTCGTCGCACATGTGCATCTGCACAAGCGTTGAGCTCAGCAGAGCGTGTCTCTTGACACTTGATGTGCGTTGGCTGTGTCTGCCTGCTCCAGTGAAGAGAGAAACGGGAAATCATCTTGGTAGAGGCAACAAAGCAAAAGCGAGGCAGGATTGACATCTGCTCAACAGAGACGGATTCCCTGCGCTGACACAGTTCACAGTTACACGAGAAGCAATCTGAGCGGTCCGTCGACCGGAGACGTGTTTCCCAAGAGGTCGTTTAGCGAGTGAACAGCAGTGTGCGCGACTTTCAGGAGTGTGCCTGGAAAGTGCCAGAATCACCAGGAGCATCTGTGCAAAAGCTGCTGCCTCTGTGACCGCATTGAGGCACGTTCGCGTGTCTGCGAGTATATAGACGGCTCTTTCGCGTTCACTCCGAGGGAAACGGTCCGCTATTGCTTCTGTGCGCACAGACGCGATTCCCTTGTCTCTTGCGAACACAGGGAACTCTGTGCATCCAAATCTACAGGCTAAGGACGCGTCTGCATATGTTTTGGTGAACAATCGAGTGTGCGTGTTCTGACAGCTGCCTCTATGCAGACGTCTCCACAGAGCCACTTCTGAATGCCCCGCAGCCCAGGACTGAATGGATACACTAACAAGTGCACCGGTGTGAGCAACCACATATGCAGAAGGACGTCTTTCATCTCACAGAAGCGCGAACGTCTTGGCGTTCAAGCACATGGCAGAAACAAGGTGTGAACAGATGAGCTGCTGCTATTTTCTCCGTTCGGCATGCTTCGTTGTAGCTCTCTTGCCGGTCGCCGGCTTAGCGGCTTGCTTTGCGCGACTAGCTCTGGGGAGAGAAGGAGATAGCGCCGGAAACCTCGCCTTTTGCCTTCTTCGGCGCTGGAACCTGGTTGCTGCGCCTTCTCTTTGTCCATGTGCACACACACGATTCCTCAGCGAAAACCATGCAGAAACCTTTCCACGAGCACCCAGGGATGTGCACCCAGCACCACGTGCACGCACACGCAGCTAGAGAAAAGCACCTACCTTTTCACACACTGATGCCTAAGCAAACGCGTGGCCACACACACGCACACATCCGCAAGCGCGCCTACTCCCATCTATTGAGGGAAAGACGGACGAGCTCTTTGGTTGCTCTTCACAGGCTTGTCCCTGATCTATAGCTGAGGGCAAACACTTGTGTGCTTGTGGGAGAGCCTGTGTCTTTCCTGGAAGCGTTTGGGAGTTTTGCTCAGACGCGTGTTTCCTCAAGTTCAAGAATCAAGATCTAGGATACCTGCAGACAGGTGCCTGTTTGTGTGGAGACAGTCTGTTTGAAACTGTGTTCCTCAGCGCCCGCTCTTTCTCCCCGTCGCTCCACACGCCTGGGAGTCCCTTTCTTTCTCTCCACAAGCACGTGTGTTGACTTCGTCGCACATGTGCATCTGCACAAGCGTTGAGCTCAGCAGAGCGTGTCTCTTGACACTTGATGTGCGTTGGCTGTGTCTGCCTGCTCCAGTGAAGAGAGAAACGGGAAATCATCTTGGTAGAGGCAACAAAGCAAAAGCGAGGCAGGATTGACATCTGCTCAACAGAGACGGATTCCCTGCGCTGACACAGTTCACAGTTACACGAGAAGCAATCTGAGCGGTCCGTCGACCGGAGACGTGTTTCCCAAGAGGTCGTTTAGCGAGTGAACAGCAGTGTGCGCGACTTTCAGGAGTGTGCCTGGAAAGTGCCAGAATCACCAGGAGCATCTGTGCAAAAGCTGCTGCCTCTGTGACCGCATTGAGGCACGTTCGCGTGTCTGCGAGTATATAGACGGCTCTTTCGCGTTCACTCCGAGGGAAACGGTCCGCTATTGCTTCTGTGCGCACAGACGCGATTCCCTTGTCTCTTGCGAACACAGGGAACTCTGTGCATCCAAATCTACAGGCTAAGGACGCGTCTGCATATGTTTTGGTGAACAATCGAGTGTGCGTGTTCTGACAGCTGCCTCTATGCAGACGTCTCCACAGAGCCACTTCTGAATGCCCCGCAGCCCAGGACTGAATGGATACACTAACAAGTGCACCGGTGTGAGCAACCACATATGCAGAAGGACGTCTTTCATCTCACAGAAGCGCGAACGTCTTGGCGTTCAAGCACATGGCAGAAACAAGGTGTGAACAGATGAGCTGCTGCTATTTTCTCCGTTCGGCATGCTTCGTTGTAGCTCTCTTGCCGGTCGCCGGCTTAGCGGCTTGCTTTGCGCGACTAGCTCTGGGGAGAGAAGGAGATAGCGCCGGAAACCTCGCCTTTTGCCTTCTTCGGCGCTGGAACCTGGTTGCTGCGCCTTCTCTTTGTCCATGTGCACACACACGATTCCTCAGCGAAAACCATGCAGAAACCTTTCCACGAGCACCCAGGGATGTGCACCCAGCACCACGTGCACGCACACGCAGCTAGAGAAAAGCACCTACCTTTTCACACACTGATGCCTAAGCAAACGCGTGGCCACACACACGCACACATCCGCAAGCGCGCCTACTCCCATCTATTGAGGGAAAGACGGACGAGCTCTTTGGTTGCTCTTCACAGGCTTGTCCCTGATCTATAGCTGAGGGCAAACACTTGTGTGCTTGTGGGAGAGCCTGTGTCTTTCCTGGAAGCGTTTGGGAGTTTTGCTCAGACGCGTGTTTCCTCAAGTTCAAGAATCAAGATCTAGGATACCTGCAGACAGGTGCCTGTTTGTGTGGAGACAGTCTGTTTGAAACTGTGTTCCTCAGCGCCCGCTCTTTCTCCCCGTCGCTCCACACGCCTGGGAGTCCCTTTCTTTCTCTCCACAAGCACGTGTGTTGACTTCGTCGCACATGTGCATCTGCACAAGCGTTGAGCTCAGCAGAGCGTGTCTCTTGACACTTGATGTGCGTTGGCTGTGTCTGCCTGCTCCAGTGAAGAGAGAAACGGGAAATCATCTTGGTAGAGGCAACAAAGCAAAAGCGAGGCAGGATTGACATCTGCTCAACAGAGACGGATTCCCTGCGCTGACACAGTTCACAGTTACACGAGAAGCAATCTGAGCGGTCCGTCGACCGGAGACGTGTTTCCCAAGAGGTCGTTTAGCGAGTGAACAGCAGTGTGCGCGACTTTCAGGAGTGTGCCTGGAAAGTGCCAGAATCACCAGGAGCATCTGTGCAAAAGCTGCTGCCTCTGTGACCGCATTGAGGCACGTTCGCGTGTCTGCGAGTATATAGACGGCTCTTTCGCGTTCACTCCGAGGGAAACGGTCCGCTATTGCTTCTGTGCGCACAGACGCGATTCCCTTGTCTCTTGCGAACACAGGGAACTCTGTGCATCCAAATCTACAGGCTAAGGACGCGTCTGCATATGTTTTGGTGAACAATCGAGTGTGCGTGTTCTGACAGCTGCCTCTATGCAGACGTCTCCACAGAGCCACTTCTGAATGCCCCGCAGCCCAGGACTGAATGGATACACTAACAAGTGCACCGGTGTGAGCAACCACATATGCAGAAGGACGTCTTTCATCTCACAGAAGCGCGAACGTCTTGGCGTTCAAGCACATGGCAGAAACAAGGTGTGAACAGATGAGCTGCTGCTATTTTCTCCGTTCGGCATGCTTCGTTGTAGCTCTCTTGCCGGTCGCCGGCTTAGCGGCTTGCTTTGCGCGACTAGCTCTGGGGAGAGAAGGAGATAGCGCCGGAAACCTCGCCTTTTGCCTTCTTCGGCGCTGGAACCTGGTTGCTGCGCCTTCTCTTTGTCCATGTGCACACACACGATTCCTCAGCGAAAACCATGCAGAAACCTTTCCACGAGCACCCAGGGATGTGCACCCAGCACCACGTGCACGCACACGCAGCTAGAGAAAAGCACCTACCTTTTCACACACTGATGCCTAAGCAAACGCGTGGCCACACACACGCACACATCCGCAAGCGCGCCTACTCCCATCTATTGAGGGAAAGACGGACGAGCTCTTTGGTTGCTCTTCACAGGCTTGTCCCTGATCTATAGCTGAGGGCAAACACTTGTGTGCTTGTGGGAGAGCCTGTGTCTTTCCTGGAAGCGTTTGGGAGTTTTGCTCAGACGCGTGTTTCCTCAAGTTCAAGAATCAAGATCTAGGATACCTGCAGACAGGTGCCTGTTTGTGTGGAGACAGTCTGTTTGAAACTGTGTTCCTCAGCGCCCGCTCTTTCTCCCCGTCGCTCCACACGCCTGGGAGTCCCTTTCTTTCTCTCCACAAGCACGTGTGTTGACATCGTCGCACATGTGCATCTGCACAAGCGTTGAGCTCAGCAGAGCGTGTCTCTTGACACTTGATGTGCGTTGGCTGTGTCTGCCTGCTCCAGTGAAGAGAGAAACGGGAAATCATCTTGGTAGAGGCAACAAAGCAAAAGCGAGGCAGGATTGACATCTGCTCAACAGAGACGGATTCCCTGCGCTGACACAGTTCACAGTTACACGAGAAGCAATCTGAGCGGTCCGTCGACCGGAGACGTGTTTCCCAAGAGGTCGTTTAGCGAGTGAACAGCAGTGTGCGCGACTTTCAGGAGTGTGCCTGGAAAGTGCCAGAATCACCAGGAGCATCTGTGCAAAAGCTGCTGCCTCTGTGACTGCATTGAGGCACGTTCGCGTGTCTGCGAGTATATAGACGGCTCTTTCGCGTTCACTCCGAGGGAAACGGTCCGCTATTGCTTCTGTGCGCACAGACGCGATTCCCTTGTCTCTTGCGAACACAGGGAACTCTGTGCATCCAAATCTACAGGCTAAGGACGCGTCTGCATATGTTTTGGTGAACAATCGAGTGTGCGTGTTCTGACAGCTGCCTCTATGCAGACGTCTCCACAGAGCCACTTCTGAATGCCCCGCAGCCCAGGACTGAATGGATACACTAACAAGTGCACCGGTGTGAGCAACCACATATGCAGAAGGACGTCTTTCATCTCACAGAAGCGCGAACGTCTTGGCGTTCAAGCACATGGCAGAAACAAGGTGTGAACAGATGAGCTGCTGCTATTTTCTCCGTTCGGCATGCTTCGTTGTAGCTCTCTTGCCGGTCGCCGGCTTAGCGGCTTGCTTTGCGCGACTAGCTCTGGGGAGAGAAGGAGATAGCGCCGGAAACCTCGCCTTTTGCCTTCTTCGGCGCTGGAACCTGGTTGCTGCGCCTTCTCTTTGTCCATGTGCACACACACGATTCCTCAGCGAAAACCATGCAGAAACCTTTCCACGAGCACCCAGGGATGTGCACCCAGCACCACGTGCACGCACACGCAGCTAGAGAAAAGCACCTACCTTTTCACACACTGATGCCTAAGCAAACGCGTGGCCACACACACGCACACATCCGCAAGCGCGCCTACTCCCATCTATTGAGGGAAAGACGGACGAGCAACTTCCTGACAGGCTTGAGGGGAAAAACGTCCGTTGACGGTTGGCGTACTGCACGCCCGCCTACGGGGCTGCAGGGGAATCCACATTTGGAAGGTACCTGAAGATGTGTGCCTGTTCTTGGAGCTCCGCTAGTAGGGTAGCAAAGACACTCGTAGGCAGTACTGAATGCTGCTCCGTGCTACTTCTCCTCCGCTGGCAAATGCTTCACAGTCGCCCTAGGAAAGACGTTTAACAATCGATCTCCAAGAGGAACGAAACACATGATGCCATAAGGCGAAAGAATAGCAGGGCATCTCTTCACAGGCTTGTCCCTGATCTATAGCTGAGGGCAAACACTTGTGTGCTTGTGGGAGAGCCTGTGTCTTTCCTGGAAGCGTTTGGGAGTTTTGCTCAGACGCGTGTTTCCTCAAGTTCAAGAATCAAGATCTAGGATACCTGCAGACAGGTGCCTGTTTGTGTGGAGACAGTCTGTTTGAAACTGTGTTCCTCAGCGCCCGCTCTTTCTCCCCGTCGCTCCACACGCCTGGGAGTCCCTTTCTTTCTCTCCACAAGCACGTGTGTTGACTTCGTCGCACATGTGCATCTGCACAAGCGTTGAGCTCAGCAGAGCGTGTCTCTTGACACTTGATGTGCGTTGGCTGTGTCTGCCTGCTCCAGTGAAGAGAGAAACGGGAAATCATCTTGGTAGAGGCAACAAAGCAAAAGCGAGGCAGGATTGACATCTGCTCAACAGAGACGGATTCCCTGCGCTGACACAGTTCACAGTTACACGAGAAGCAATCTGAGCGGTCCGTCGACCGGAGACGTGTTTCCCAAGAGGTCGTTTAGCGAGTGAACAGCAGTGTGCGCGACTTTCAGGAGTGTGCCTGGAAAGTGCCAGAATCACCAGGAGCATCTGTGCAAAAGCTGCTGCCTCTGTGACCGCATTGAGGCACGTTCGCGTGTCTGCGAGTATATAGACGGCTCTTTCGCGTTCACTCCGAGGGAAACGGTCCGCTATTGCTTCTGTGCGCACAGACGCGATTCCCTTGTCTCTTGCGAACACAGGGAACTCTGTGCATCCAAATCTACAGGCTAAGGACGCGTCTGCATATGTTTTGGTGAACAATCGAGTGTGCGTGTTCTGACAGCTGCCTCTATGCAGACGTCTCCACAGAGCCACTTCTGAATGCCCCGCAGCCCAGGACTGAATGGATACACTAACAAGTGCACCGGTGTGAGCAACCACATATGCAGAAGGACGTCTTTCATCTCACAGAAGCGCGAACGTCTTGGCGTTCAAGCACATGGCAGAAACAAGGTGTGAACACATGAGCTGCTGCTATTTTCTCCGTTCGGCATGCTTCGTTGTAGCTCTCTTGCCGGTCGCCGGCTTAGCGGCTTGCTTTGCGCGACTAGCTCTGGGGAGAGAAGGAGATAGCGCCGGAAACCTCGCCTTTTGCCTTCTTCGGCGCTGGAACCTGGTTGCTGCGCCTTCTCTTTGTCCATGTGCACACACACGATTCCTCAGCGAAAACCATGCAGAAACCTTTCCACGAGCACCCAGGGATGTGCACCCAGCACCACGTGCACGCACACGCAGCTAGAGAAAAGCACCTACCTTTTCACACACTGATGCCTAAGCAAACGCGTGGCCACACACACGCACACATCCGCAAGCGCGCCTACTCCCATCTATTGAGGGAAAGACGGACGAGCTCTTTGGTTGCTCTTCACAGGCTTGTCCCTGATCTATAGCTGAGGGCAAACACTTGTGTGCTTGTGGGAGAGCCTGTGTCTTTCCTGGAAGCGTTTGGGAGTTTTGCTCAGACGCGTGTTTCCTCAAGTTCAAGAATCAAGATCTAGGATACCTGCAGACAGGTGCCTGTTTGTGTGGAGACAGTCTGTTTGAAACTGTGTTCCTCAGCGCCCGCTCTTTCTCCCCGTCGCTCCACACGCCTGGGAGTCCCTTTCTTTCTCTCCACAAGCACGTGTGTTGACTTCGTCGCACATGTGCATCTGCACAAGCGTTGAGCTCAGCAGAGCGTGTCTCTTGACACTTGATGTGCGTTGGCTGTGTCTGCGTGCTCCAGTGAAGAGAGAAACGGGAAATCATCTTGGTAGAGGCAACAAAGCAAAAGCGAGGCAGGATTGACATCTGCTCAACAGAGACGGATTCCCTGCGCTGACACAGTTCACAGTTACACGAGAAGCAATCTGAGCGGTCCGTCGACCGGAGACGTGTTTCCCAAGAGGTCGTTTAGCGAGTGAACAGCAGTGTGCGCGACTTTCAGGAGTGTGCCTGGAAAGTGCCAGAATCACCAGGAGCATCTGTGCAAAAGCTGCTGCCTCTGTGACCGCATTGAGGCACGTTCGCGTGTCTGCGAGTATATAGACGGCTCTTTCGCGTTCACTCCGAGGGAAACGGTCCGCTATTGCTTCTGTGCGCACAGACGCGATTCCCTTGTCTCTTGCGAACACAGGGAACTCTGTGCATCCAAATCTACAGGCTAAGGACGCGTCTGCATATGTTTTGGTGAACAATCGAGTGTGCGTGTTCTGACAGCTGCCTCTATGCAGACGTCTCCACAGAGCCACTTCTGAATGCCCCGCAGCCCAGGACTGAATGGATACACTAACAAGTGCACCGGTGTGAGCAACCACATATGCAGAAGGACGTCTTTCATCTCACAGAAGCGCGAACGTCTTGGCGTTCAAGCACATGGCAGAAACAAGGTGTGAACAGATGAGCTGCTGCTATTTTCTCCGTTCGGCATGCTTCGTTGTAGCTCTCTTGCCGGTCGCCGGCTTAGCGGCTTGCTTTGCGCGACTAGCTCTGGGGAGAGAAGGAGATAGCGCCGGAAACCTCGCCTTTTGCCTTCTTCGGCGCTGGAACCTGGTTGCTGCGCCTTCTCTTTGTCCATGTGCACACACACGATTCCTCAGCGAAAACCATGCAGAAACCTTTCCACGAGCACCCAGGGATGTGCACCCAGCACCACGTGCACGCACACGCAGCTAGAGAAAAGCACCTACCTTTTCACACACTGATGCCTAAGCAAACGCGTGGCCACACACACGCACACATCCGCAAGCGCGCCTACTCCCATCTATTGAGGGAAAGACGGACGAGCTCTTTGGTTGCTCTTCACAGGCTTGTCCCTGATCTATAGCTGAGGGCAAACACTTGTGTGCTTGTGGGAGAGCCTGTGTCTTTCCTGGAAGCGTTTGGGAGTTTTGCTCAGACGCGTGTTTCCTCAAGTTCAAGAATCAAGATCTAGGATACCTGCAGACAGGTGCCTGTTTGTGTGGAGACAGTCTGTTTGAAACTGTGTTCCTCAGCGCCCGCTCTTTCTCCCCGTCGCTCCACACGCCTGGGAGTCCCTTTCTTTCTCTCCACAAGCACGTGTGTTGACTTCGTCGCACATGTGCATCTGCACAAGCGTTGAGCTCAGCAGAGCGTGTCTCTTGACACTTGATGTGCGTTGGCTGTGTCTGCCTGCTCCAGTGAAGAGAGAAACGGGAAATCATCTTGGTAGAGGCAACAAAGCAAAAGCGAGGCAGGATTGACATCTGCTCAACAGAGACGGATTCCCTGCGCTGACACAGTTCACAGTTACACGAGAAGCAATCTGAGCGGTCCGTCGACCGGAGACGTGTTTCCCAAGAGGTCGTTTAGCGAGTGAACAGCAGTGTGCGCGACTTTCAGGAGTGTGCCTGGAAAGTGCCAGAATCACCAGGAGCATCTGTGCAAAAGCTGCTGCCTCTGTGACCGCATTGAGGCACGTTCGCGTGTCTGCGAGTATATAGACGGCTCTTTCGCGTTCACTCCGAGGGAAACGGTCCGCTATTGCTTCTGTGCGCACAGACGCGATTCCCTTGTCTCTTGCGAACACAGGGAACTCTGTGCATCCAAATCTACAGGCTAAGGACGCGTCTGCATATGTTTTGGTGAACAATCGAGTGTGCGTGTTCTGACAGCTGCCTCTATGCAGACGTCTCCACAGAGCCACTTCTGAATGCCCCGCAGCCCAGGACTGAATGGATACACTAACAAGTGCACCGGTGTGAGCAACCACATATGCAGAAGGACGTCTTTCATCTCACAGAAGCGCGAACGTCTTGGCGTTCAAGCACATGGCAGAAACAAGGTGTGAACAGATGAGCTGCTGCTATTTTCTCCGTTCGGCATGCTTCGTTGTAGCTCTCTTGCCGGTCGCCGGCTTAGCGGCTTGCTTTGCGCGACTAGCTCTGGGGAGAGAAGGAGATAGCGCCGGAAACCTCGCCTTTTGCCTTCTTCGGCGCTGGAACCTGGTTGCTGCGCCTTCTCTTTGTCCATGTGCACACACACGATTCCTCAGCGAAAACCATGCAGAAACCTTTCCACGAGCACCCAGGGATGTGCACCCAGCACCACGTGCACGCACACGCAGCTAGAGAAAAGCACCTACCTTTTCACACACTGATGCCTAAGCAAACGCGTGGCCACACACACGCACACATCCGCAAGCGCGCCTACTCCCATCTATTGAGGGAAAGACGGACGAGCTCTTTGGTTGCTCTTCACAGGCTTGTCCCTGATCTATAGCTGAGGGCAAACACTTGTGTGCTTGTGGGAGAGCCTGTGTCTTTCCTGGAAGCGTTTGGGAGTTTTGCTCAGACGCGTGTTTCCTCAAGTTCAAGAATCAAGATCTAGGATACCTGCAGACAGGTGCCTGTTTGTGTGGAGACAGTCTGTTTGAAACTGTGTTCCTCAGCGCCCGCTCTTTCTCCCCGTCGCTCCACACGCCTGGGAGTCCCTTTCTTTCTCTCCACAAGCACGTGTGTTGACTTCGTCGCACATGTGCATCTGCACAAGCGTTGAGCTCAGCAGAGCGTGTCTCTTGACACTTGATGTGCGTTGGCTGTGTCTGCCTGCTCCAGTGAAGAGAGAAACGGGAAATCATCTTGGTAGAGGCAACAAAGCAAAAGCGAGGCAGGATTGACATCTGCTCAACAGAGACGGATTCCCTGCGCTGACACAGTTCACAGTTACACGAGAAGCAATCTGAGCGGTCCGTCGACCGGAGACGTGTTTCCCAAGAGGTCGTTTAGCGAGTGAACAGCAGTGTGCGCGACTTTCAGGAGTGTGCCTGGAAAGTGCCAGAATCACCAGGAGCATCTGTGCAAAAGCTGCTGCCTCTGTGACCGCATTGAGGCACGTTCGCGTGTCTGCGAGTATATAGACGGCTCTTTCGCGTTCACTCCGAGGGAAACGGTCCGCTATTGCTTCTGTGCGCACAGACGCGATTCCCTTGTCTCTTGCGAACACAGGGAACTCTGTGCATCCAAATCTACAGGCTAAGGACGCGTCTGCATATGTTTTGGTGAACAATCGAGTGTGCGTGTTCTGACAGCTGCCTCTATGCAGACGTCTCCACAGAGCCACTTCTGAATGCCCCGCAGCCCAGGACTGAATGGATACACTAACAAGTGCACCGGTGTGAGCAACCACATATGCAGAAGGACGTCTTTCATCTCACAGAAGCGCGAACGTCTTGGCGTTCAAGCACATGGCAGAAACAAGGTGTGAACAGATGAGCTGCTGCTATTTTCTCCGTTCGGCATGCTTCGTTGTAGCTCTCTTGCCGGTCGCCGGCTTAGCGGCTTGCTTTGCGCGACTAGCTCTGGGGAGAGAAGGAGATAGCGCCGGAAACCTCGCCTTTTGCCTTCTTCGGCGCTGGAACCTGGTTGCTGCGCCTTCTCTTTGTCCATGTGCACACACACGATTCCTCAGCGAAAACCATGCAGAAACCTTTCCACGAGCACCCAGGGATGTGCACCCAGCACCACGTGCACGCACACGCAGCTAGAGAAAAGCACCTACCTTTTCACACACTGATGCCTAAGCAAACGCGTGGCCACACACACGCACACATCCGCAAGCGCGCCTACTCCCATCTATTGAGGGAAAGACGGACGAGCTCTTTGGTTGCTCTTCACAGGCTTGTCCCTGATCTATAGCTGAGGGCAAACACTTGTGTGCTTGTGGGAGAGCCTGTGTCTTTCCTGGAAGCGTTTGGGAGTTTTGCTCAGACGCGTGTTTCCTCAAGTTCAAGAATCAAGATCTAGGATACCTGCAGACAGGTGCCTGTTTGTGTGGAGACAGTCTGTTTGAAACTGTGTTCCTCAGCGCCCGCTCTTTCTCCCCGTCGCTCCACACGCCTGGGAGTCCCTTTCTTTCTCTCCACAAGCACGTGTGTTGACTTCGTCGCACATGTGCATCTGCACAAGCGTTGAGCTCAGCAGAGCGTGTCTCTTGACACTTGATGTGCGTTGGCTGTGTCTGCCTGCTCCAGTGAAGAGAGAAACGGGAAATCATCTTGGTAGAGGCAACAAAGCAAAAGCGAGGCAGGATTGACATCTGCTCAACAGAGACGGATTCCCTGCGCTGACACAGTTCACAGTTACACGAGAAGCAATCTGAGCGGTCCGTCGACCGGAGACGTGTTTCCCAAGAGGTCGTTTAGCGAGTGAACAGCAGTGTGCGCGACTTTCAGGAGTGTGCCTGGAAAGTGCCAGAATCACCAGGAGCATCTGTGCAAAAGCTGCTGCCTCTGTGACCGCATTGAGGCACGTTCGCGTGTCTGCGAGTATATAGACGGCTCTTTCGCGTTCACTCCGAGGGAAACGGTCCGCTATTGCTTCTGTGCGCACAGACGCGATTCCCTTGTCTCTTGCGAACACAGGGAACTCTGTGCATCCAAATCTACAGGCTAAGGACGCGTCTGCATATGTTTTGGTGAACAATCGAGTGTGCGTGTTCTGACAGCTGCCTCTATGCAGACGTCTCCACAGAGCCACTTCTGAATGCCCCGCAGCCCAGGACTGAATGGATACACTAACAAGTGCACCGGTGTGAGCAACCACATATGCAGAAGGACGTCTTTCATCTCACAGAAGCGCGAACGTCTTGGCGTTCAAGCACATGGCAGAAACAAGGTGTGAACAGATGAGCTGCTGCTATTTTCTCCGTTCGGCATGCTTCGTTGTAGCTCTCTTGCCGGTCGCCGGCTTAGCGGCTTGCTTTGCGCGACTAGCTCTGGGGAGAGAAGGAGATAGCGCCGGAAACCTCGCCTTTTGCCTTCTTCGGCGCTGGAACCTGGTTGCTGCGCCTTCTCTTTGTCCATGTGCACACACACGATTCCTCAGCGAAAACCATGCAGAAACCTTTCCACGAGCACCCAGGGATGTGCACCCAGCACCACGTGCACGCACACGCAGCTAGAGAAAAGCACCTACCTTTTCACACACTGCTGCCTAAGCAAACGCGTGGCCACACACACGCACACATCCGCAAGCGCGCCTACTCCCATCTATTGAGGGAAAGACGGACGAGCTCTTTGGTTGCTCTTCACAGGCTTGTCCCTGATCTATAGCTGAGGGCAAACACTTGTGTGCTTGTGGGAGAGCCTGTGTCTTTCCTGGAAGCGTTTGGGAGTTTTGCTCAGACGCGTGTTTCCTCAAGTTCAAGAATCAAGATCTAGGATACCTGCAGACAGGTGCCTGTTTGTGTGGAGACAGTCTGTTTGAAACTGTGTTCCTCAGCGCCCGCTCTTTCTCCCCGTCGCTCCACACGCCTGGGAGTCCCTTTCTTTCTCTCCACAAGCACGTGTGTTGACTTCGTCGCACATGTGCATCTGCACAAGCGTTGAGCTCAGCAGAGCGTGTCTCTTGACACTTGATGTGCGTTGGCTGTGTCTGCCTGCTCCAGTGAAGAGAGAAACGGGAAATCATCTTGGTAGAGGCAACAAAGCAAAAGCGAGGCAGGATTGACATCTGCTCAACAGAGACGGATTCCCTGCGCTGACACAGTTCACAGTTACACGAGAAGCAATCTGAGCGGTCCGTCGACCGGAGACGTGTTTCCCAAGAGGTCGTTTAGCGAGTGAACAGCAGTGTGCGCGACTTTCAGGAGTGTGCCTGGAAAGTGCCAGAATCACCAGGAGCATCTGTGCAAAACCTGCTGCCTCTGTGACCGCATTGAGGCACGTTCGCGTGTCTGCGAGTATATAGACGGCTCTTTCGCGTTCACTCCGAGGGAAACGGTCCGCTATTGCTTCTGTGCGCACAGACGCGATTCCCTTGTCTCTTGCGAACACAGGGAACTCTGTGCATCCAAATCTACAGGCTAAGGACGCGTCTGCATATGTTTTGGTGAACAATCGAGTGTGCGTGTTCTGACAGCTGCCTCTATGCAGACGTCTCCACAGAGCCACTTCTGAATGCCCCGCAGCCCAGGACTGAATGGATACACTAACAAGTGCACCGGTGTGAGCAACCACATATGCAGAAGGACGTCTTTCATCTCACAGAAGCGCGAACGTCTTGGCGTTCAAGCACATGGCAGAAACAAGGTGTGAACAGATGAGCTGCTGCTATTTTCTCCGTTCGGCATGCTTCGTTGTAGCTCTCTTGCCGGTCGCCGGCTTAGCGGCTTGCTTTGCGCGACTAGCTCTGGGGAGAGAAGGAGATAGCGCCGGAAACCTCGCCTTTTGCCTTCTTCGGCGCTGGAACCTGGTTGCTGCGCCTTCTCTTTGTCCATGTGCACACACACGATTCCTCAGCGAAAACCATGCAGAAACCTTTCCACGAGCACCCAGGGATGTGCACCCAGCACCACGTGCACGCACACGCAGCTAGAGAAAAGCACCTACCTTTTCACACACTGATGCCTAAGCAAACGCGTGGCCACACACACGCACACATCCGCAAGCGCGCCTACTCCCATCTATTGAGGGAAAGACGGACGAGCTCTTTGGTTGCTCTTCACAGGCTTGTCCCTGATCTATAGCTGAGGGCAAACACTTGTGTGCTTGTGGGAGAGCCTGTGTCTTTCCTGGAAGCGTTTGGGAGTTTTGCTCAGACGCGTGTTTCCTCAAGTTCAAGAATCAAGATCTAGGATACCTGCAGACAGGTGCCTGTTTGTGTGGAGACAGTCTGTTTGAAACTGTGTTCCTCAGCGCCCGCTCTTTCTCCCCGTCGCTCCACACGCCTGGGAGTCCCTTTCTTTCTCTCCACAAGCACGTGTGTTGACTTCGTCGCACATGTGCATCTGCACAAGCGTTGAGCTCAGCAGAGCGTGTCTCTTGACACTTGATGTGCGTTGGCTGTGTCTGCCTGCTCCAGTGAAGAGAGAAACGGGAAATCATCTTGGTAGAGGCAACAAAGCAAAAGCGAGGCAGGATTGACATCTGCTCAACAGAGACGGATTCCCTGCGCTGACACAGTTCACAGTTACACGAGAAGCAATCTGAGCGGTCCGTCGACCGGAGACGTGTTTCCCAAGAGGTCGTTTAGCGAGTGAACAGCAGTGTGCGCGACTTTCAGGAGTGTGCCTGGAAAGTGCCAGAATCACCAGGAGCATCTGTGCAAAAGCTGCTGCCTCTGTGACCGCATTGAGGCACGTTCGCGTGTCTGCGAGTATATAGACGGCTCTTTCGCGTTCACTCCGAGGGAAACGGTCCGCTATTGCTTCTGTGCGCACAGACGCGATTCCCTTGTCTCTTGCGAACACAGGGAACTCTGTGCATCCAAATCTACAGGCTAAGGACGCGTCTGCATATGTTTTGGTGAACAATCGAGTGTGCGTGTTCTGACAGCTGCCTCTATGCAGACGTCTCCACAGAGCCACTTCTGAATGCCCCGCAGCCCAGGACTGAATGGATACACTAACAAGTGCACCGGTGTGAGCAACCACATATGCAGAAGGACGTCTTTCATCTCACAGAAGCGCGAACGTCTTGGCGTTCAAGCACATGGCAGAAACAAGGTGTGAACAGATGAGCTGCTGCTATTTTCTCCGTTCGGCATGCTTCGTTGTAGCTCTCTTGCCGGTCGCCGGCTTAGCGGCTTGCTTTGCGCGACTAGCTCTGGGGAGAGAAGGAGATAGCGCCGGAAACCTCGCCTTTTGCCTTCTTCGGCGCTGGAACCTGGTTGCTGCGCCTTCTCTTTGTCCATGTGCACACACACGATTCCTCAGCGAAAACCATGCAGAAACCTTTCCACGAGCACCCAGGGATGTGCACCCAGCACCACGTGCACGCACACGCAGCTAGAGAAAAGCACCTACCTTTTCACACACTGCTGCCTAAGCAAACGCGTGGCCACACACACGCACACATCCGCAAGCGCGCCTACTCCCATCTATTGAGGGAAAGACGGACGAGCTCTTTGGTTGCTCTTCACAGGCTTGTCCCTGATCTATAGCTGAGGGCAAACACTTGTGTGCTTGTGGGAGAGCCTGTGTCTTTCCTGGAAGCGTTTGGGAGTTTTGCTCAGACGCGTGTTTCCTCAAGTTCAAGAATCAAGATCTAGGATACCTGCAGACAGGTGCCTGTTTGTGTGGAGACAGTCTGTTTGAAACTGTGTTCCTCAGCGCCCGCTCTTTCTCCCCGTCGCTCCACACGCCTGGGAGTCCCTTTCTTTCTCTCCACAAGCACGTGTGTTGACTTCGTCGCACATGTGCATCTGCACAAGCGTTGAGCTCAGCAGAGCGTGTCTCTTGACACTTGATGTGCGTTGGCTGTGTCTGCCTGCTCCAGTGAAGAGAGAAACGGGAAATCATCTTGGTAGAGGCAACAAAGCAAAAGCGAGGCAGGATTGACATCTGCTCAACAGAGACGGATTCCCTGCGCTGACACAGTTCACAGTTACACGAGAAGCAATCTGAGCGGTCCGTCGACCGGAGACGTGTTTCCCAAGAGGTCGTTTAGCGAGTGAACAGCAGTGTGCGCGACTTTCAGGAGTGTGCCTGGAAAGTGCCAGAATCACCAGGAGCATCTGTGCAAAAGCTGCTGCCTCTGTGACCGCATTGAGGCACGTTCGCGTGTCTGCGAGTATATAGACGACTCTTTCGCGTTCACTCCGAGGGAAACGGTCCGCTATTGCTTCTGTGCGCACAGACGCGATTCCCTTGTCTCTTGCGAACACAGGGAACTCTGTGCATCCAAATCTACAGGCTAAGGACGCGTCTGCATATGTTTTGGTGAACAATCGAGTGTGCGTGTTCTGACAGCTGCCTCTATGCAGACGTCTCCACAGAGCCACTTCTGAATGCCCCGCAGCCCAGGACTGAATGGATACACTAACAAGTGCACCGGTGTGAGCAACCACATATGCAGAAGGACGTCTTTCATCTCACAGAAGCGCGAACGTCTTGGCGTTCAAGCACATGGCAGAAACAAGGTGTGAACAGATGAGCTGCTGCTATTTTCTCCGTTCGGCATGCTTCGTTGTAGCTCTCTTGCCGGTCGCCGGCTTAGCGGCTTGCTTTGCGCGACTAGCTCTGGGGAGAGAAGGAGATAGCGCCGGAAACCTCGCCTTTTGCCTTCTTCGGCGCTGGAACCTGGTTGCTGCGCCTTCTCTTTGTCCATGTGCACACACACGATTCCTCAGCGAAAACCATGCAGAAACCTTTCCACGAGCACCCAGGGATGTGCACCCAGCACCACGTGCACGCACACGCAGCTAGAGAAAAGCACCTACCTTTTCACACACTGATGCCTAAGCAAACGCGTGGCCACACACACGCACACATCCGCAAGCGCGCCTACTCCCATCTATTGAGGGAAAGACGGACGAGCTCTTTGGTTGCTCTTCACAGGCTTGTCCCTGATCTATAGCTGAGGGCAAACACTTGTGTGCTTGTGGGAGAGCCTGTGTCTTTCCTGGAAGCGTTTGGGAGTTTTGCTCAGACGCGTGTTTCCTCAAGTTCAAGAATCAAGATCTAGGATACCTGCAGACAGGTGCCTGTTTGTGTGGAGACAGTCTGTTTGAAACTGTGTTCCTCAGCGCCCGCTCTTTCTCCCCGTCGCTCCACACGCCTGGGAGTCCCTTTCTTTCTCTCCACAAGCACGTGTGTTGACTTCGTCGCACATGTGCATCTGCACAAGCGTTGAGCTCAGCAGAGCGTGTCTCTTGACACTTGATGTGCGTTGGCTGTGTCTGCCTGCTCCAGTGAAGAGAGAAACGGGAAATCATCTTGGTAGAGGCAACAAAGCAAAAGCGAGGCAGGATTGACATCTGCTCAACAGAGACGGATTCCCTGCGCTGACACAGTTCACAGTTACACGAGAAGCAATCTGAGCGGTCCGTCGACCGGAGACGTGTTTCCCAAGAGGTCGTTTAGCGAGTGAACAGCAGTGTGCGCGACTTTCAGGAGTGTGCCTGGAAAGTGCCAGAATCACCAGGAGCATCTGTGCAAAAGCTGCTGCCTCTGTGACCGCATTGAGGCACGTTCGCGTGTCTGCGAGTATATAGACGGCTCTTTCGCGTTCACTCCGAGGGAAACGGTCCGCTATTGCTTCTGTGCGCACAGACGCGATTCCCTTGTCTCTTGCGAACACAGGGAACTCTGTGCATCCAAATCTACAGGCTAAGGACGCGTCTGCATATGTTTTGGTGAACAATCGAGTGTGCGTGTTCTGACAGCTGCCTCTATGCAGACGTCTCCACAGAGCCACTTCTGAATGCCCCGCAGCCCAGGACTGAATGGATACACTAACAAGTGCACCGGTGTGAGCAACCACATATGCAGAAGGACGTCTTTCATCTCACAGAAGCGCGAACGTCTTGGCGTTCAAGCACATGGCAGAAACAAGGTGTGAACAGATGAGCTGCTGCTATTTTCTCCGTTCGGCATGCTTCGTTGTAGCTCTCTTGCCGGTCGCCGGCTTAGCGGCTTGCTTTGCGCGACTAGCTCTGGGGAGAGAAGGAGATAGCGCCGGAAACCTCGCCTTTTGCCTTCTTCGGCGCTGGAACCTGGTTGCTGCGCCTTCTCTTTGTCCATGTGCACACACACGATTCCTCAGCGAAAACCATGCAGAAACCTTTCCACGAGCACCCAGGGATGTGCACCCAGCACCACGTGCACGCACACGCAGCTAGAGAAAAGCACCTACCTTTTCACACACTGATGCCTAAGCAAACGCGTGGCCACACACACGCACACATCCGCAAGCGCGCCTACTCCCATCTATTGAGGGAAAGACGGACGAGCTCTTTGGTTGCTCTTCACAGGCTTGTCCCTGATCTATAGCTGAGGGCAAACACTTGTGTGCTTGTGGGAGAGCCTGTGTCTTTCCTGGAAGCGTTTGGGAGTTTTGCTCAGACGCGTGTTTCCTCAAGTTCAAGAATCAAGATCTAGGATACCTGCAGACAGGTGCCTGTTTGTGTGGAGACAGTCTGTTTGAAACTGTGTTCCTCAGCGCCCGCTCTTTCTCCCCGTCGCTCCACACGCCTGGGAGTCCCTTTCTTTCTCTCCACAAGCACGTGTGTTGACTTCGTCGCACATGTGCATCTGCACAAGCGTTGAGCTCAGCAGAGCGTGTCTCTTGACACTTGATGTGCGTTGGCTGTGTCTGCCTGCTCCAGTGAAGAGAGAAACGGGAAATCATCTTGGTAGAGGCAACAAAGCAAAAGCGAGGCAGGATTGACATCTGCTCAACAGAGACGGATTCCCTGCGCTGACACAGTTCACAGTTACACGAGAAGCAATCTGAGCGGTCCGTCGACCGGAGACGTGTTTCCCAAGAGGTCGTTTAGCGAGTGAACAGCAGTGTGCGCGACTTTCAGGAGTGTGCCTGGAAAGTGCCAGAATCACCAGGAGCATCTGTGCAAAAGCTGCTGCCTCTGTGACCGCATTGAGGCACGTTCGCGTGTCTGCGAGTATATAGACGGCTCTTTCGCGTTCACTCCGAGGGAAACGGTCCGCTATTGCTTCTGTGCGCACAGACGCGATTCCCTTGTCTCTTGCGAACACAGGGAACTCTGTGCATCCAAATCTACAGGCTAAGGACGCGTCTGCATATGTTTTGGTGAACAATCGAGTGTGCGTGTTCTGACAGCTGCCTCTATGCAGACGTCTCCACAGAGCCACTTCTGAATGCCCCGCAGCCCAGGACTGAATGGATACACTAACAAGTGCACCGGTGTGAGCAACCACATATGCAGAAGGACGTCTTTCATCTCACAGAAGCGCGAACGTCTTGGCGTTCAAGCACATGGCAGAAACAAGGTGTGAACAGATGAGCTGCTGCTATTTTCTCCGTTCGGCATGCTTCGTTGTAGCTCTCTTGCCGGTCGCCGGCTTAGCGGCTTGCTTTGCGCGACTAGCTCTGGGGAGAGAAGGAGATAGCGCCGGAAACCTCGCCTTTTGCCTTCTTCGGCGCTGGAACCTGGTTGCTGCGCCTTCTCTTTGTCCATGTGCACACACACGATTCCTCAGCGAAAACCATGCAGAAACCTTTCCACGAGCACCCAGGGATGTGCACCCAGCACCACGTGCACGCACACGCAGCTAGAGAAAAGCACCTACCTTTTCACACACTGCTGCCTAAGCAAACGCGTGGCCACACACACGCACACATCCGCAAGCGCGCCTACTCCCATCTATTGAGGGAAAGACGGACGAGCTCTTTGGTTGCTCTTCACAGGCTTGTCCCTGATCTATAGCTGAGGGCAAACACTTGTGTGCTTGTGGGAGAGCCTGTGTCTTTCCTGGAAGCGTTTGGGAGTTTTGCTCAGACGCGTGTTTCCTCAAGTTCAAGAATCAAGATCTAGGATACCTGCAGACAGGTGCCTGTTTGTGTGGAGACAGTCTGTTTGAAACTGTGTTCCTCAGCGCCCGCTCTTTCTCCCCGTCGCTCCACACGCCTGGGAGTCCCTTTCTTTCTCTCCACAAGCACGTGTCTTGACTTCGTCGCACATGTGCATCTGCACAAGCGTTGAGCTCAGCAGAGCGTGTCTCTTGACACTTGATGTGCGTTGGCTGTGTCTGCCTGCTCCAGTGAAGAGAGAAACGGGAAATCATCTTGGTAGAGGCAACAAAGCAAAAGCGAGGCAGGATTGACATCTGCTCAACAGAGACGGATTCCCTGCGCTGACACAGTTCACAGTTACACGAGAAGCAATCTGAGCGGTCCGTCGACCGGAGACGTGTTTCCCAAGAGGTCGTTTAGCGAGTGAACAGCAGTGTGCGCGACTTTCAGGAGTGTGCCTGGAAAGTGCCAGAATCACCAGGAGCATCTGTGCAAAAGCTGCTGCCTCTGTGACCGCATTGAGGCACGTTCGCGTGTCTGCGAGTATATAGACGGCTCTTTCGCGTTCACTCCGAGGGAAACGGTCCGCTATTGCTTCTGTGCGCACAGACGCGATTCCCTTGTCTCTTGCGAACACAGGGAACTCTGTGCATCCAAATCTACAGGCTAAGGACGCGTCTGCATATGTTTTGGTGAACAATCGAGTGTGCGTGTTCTGACAGCTGCCTCTATGCAGACGTCTCCACAGAGCCACTTCTGAATGCCCCGCAGCCCAGGACTGAATGGATACACTAACAAGTGCACCGGTGTGAGCAACCACATATGCAGAAGGACGTCTTTCATCTCACAGAAGCGCGAACGTCTTGGCGTTCAAGCACATGGCAGAAACAAGGTGTGAACAGATGAGCTGCTGCTATTTTCTCCGTTCGGCATGCTTCGTTGTAGCTCTCTTGCCGGTCGCCGGCTTAGCGGCTTGCTTTGCGCGACTAGCTCTGGGGAGAGAAGGAGATAGCGCCGGAAACCTCGCCTTTTGCCTTCTTCGGCGCTGGAACCTGGTTGCTGCGCCTTCTCTTTGTCCATGTGCACACACACGATTCCTCAGCGAAAACCATGCAGAAACCTTTCCACGAGCACCCAGGGATGTGCACCCAGCACCACGTGCACGCACACGCAGCTAGAGAAAAGCACCTACCTTTTCACACACTGATGCCTAAGCAAACGCGTGGCCACACACACGCACACATCCGCAAGCGCGCCTACTCCCATCTATTGAGGGAAAGACGGACGAGCTCTTTGGTTGCTCTTCACAGGCTTGTCCCTGATCTATAGCTGAGGGCAAACACTTGTGTGCTTGTGGGAGAGCCTGTGTCTTTCCTGGAAGCGTTTGGGAGTTTTGCTCAGACGCGTGTTTCCTCAAGTTCAAGAATCAAGATCTAGGATACCTGCAGACAGGTGCCTGTTTGTGTGGAGACAGTCTGTTTGAAACTGTGTTCCTCAGCGCCCGCTCTTTCTCCCCGTCGCTCCACACGCCTGGGAGTCCCTTTCTTTCTCTCCACAAGCACGTGTGTTGACTTCGTCGCACATGTGCATCTGCACAAGCGTTGAGCTCAGCAGAGCGTGTCTCTTGACACTTGATGTGCGTTGGCTGTGTCTGCCTGCTCCAGTGAAGAGAGAAACGGGAAATCATCTTGGTAGAGGCAACAAAGCAA
Organism: Patagioenas fasciata; assembly: GCF_037038585.1. Taxonomy (NCBI): domain Eukaryota; kingdom Metazoa; phylum Chordata; class Aves; order Columbiformes; family Columbidae; genus Patagioenas; species Patagioenas fasciata. The sequence goes on along the minus strand of NW_027288816.1, from coordinate 144,526 downwards.
AAGCGAGGCAGGATTGACATCTGCTCAACAGAGACGGATTCCCTGCGCTGACACAGTTCACAGTTACACGAGAAGCAATCTGAGCGGTCCGTCGACCGGAGACGTGTTTCCCAAGAGGTCGTTTAGCGAGTGAACAGCAGTGTGCGCGACTTTCAGGAGTGTGCCTGGAAAGTGCCAGAATCACCAGGAGCATCTGTGCAAAAGCTGCTGCCTCTGTGACCGCATTGAGGCACGTTCGCGTGTCTGCGAGTATATAGACGGCTCTTTCGCGTTCACTCCGAGGGAAACGGTCCGCTATTGCTTCTGTGCGCACAGACGCGATTCCCTTGTCTCTTGCGAACACAGGGAACTCTGTGCATCCAAATCTACAGGCTAAGGACGCGTCTGCATATGTTTTGGTGAACAATCGAGTGTGCGTGTTCTGACAGCTGCCTCTATGCAGACGTCTCCACAGAGCCACTTCTGAATGCCCCGCAGCCCAGGACTGAATGGATACACTAACAAGTGCACCGGTGTGAGCAACCACATATGCAGAAGGACGTCTTTCATCTCACAGAAGCGCGAACGTCTTGGCGTTCAAGCACATGGCAGAAACAAGGTGTGAACAGATGAGCTGCTGCTATTTTCTCCGTTCGGCATGCTTCGTTGTAGCTCTCTTGCCGGTCGCCGGCTTAGCGGCTTGCTTTGCGCGACTAGCTCTGGGGAGAGAAGGAGATAGCGCCGGAAACCTCGCCTTTTGCCTTCTTCGGCGCTGGAACCTGGTTGCTGCGCCTTCTCTTTGTCCATGTGCACACACACGATTCCTCAGCGAAAACCATGCAGAAACCTTTCCACGAGCACCCAGGGATGTGCACCCAGCACCACGTGCACGCACACGCAGCTAGAGAAAAGCACCTACCTTTTCACACACTGATGCCTAAGCAAACGCGTGGCCACACACACGCACACATCCGCAAGCGCGCCTACTCCCATCTATTGAGGGAAAGACGGACGAGCTCTTTGGTTGCTCTTCACAGGCTTGTCCCTGATCTATAGCTGAGGGCAAACACTTGTGTGCTTGTGGGAGAGCCTGTGTCTTTCCTGGAAGCGTTTGGGAGTTTTGCTCAGACGCGTGTTTCCTCAAGTTCAAGAATCAAGATCTAGGATACCTGCAGACAGGTGCCTGTTTGTGTGGAGACAGTCTGTTTGAAACTGTGTTCCTCAGCGCCCGCTCTTTCTCCCCGTCGCTCCACACGCCTGGGAGTCCCTTTCTTTCTCTCCACAAGCACGTGTCTTGACTTCGTCGCACATGTGCATCTGCACAAGCGTTGAGCTCAGCAGAGCGTGTCTCTTGACACTTGATGTGCGTTGGCTGTGTCTGCCTGCTCCAGTGAAGAGAGAAACGGGAAATCATCTTGGTAGAGGCAACAAAGCAAAAGCGAGGCAGGATTGACATCTGCTCAACAGAGACGGATTCCCTGCGCTGACACAGTTCACAGTTACACGAGAAGCAATCTGAGCGGTCCGTCGACCGGAGACGTGTTTCCCAAGAGGTCGTTTAGCGAGTGAACAGCAGTGTGCGCGACTTTCAGGAGTGTGCCTGGAAAGTGCCAGAATCACCAGGAGCATCTGTGCAAAAGCTGCTGCCTCTGTGACCGCATTGAGGCACGTTCGCGTGTCTGCGAGTATATAGACGGCTCTTTCGCGTTCACTCCGAGGGAAACGGTCCGCTATTGCTTCTGTGCGCACAGACGCGATTCCCTTGTCTCTTGCGAACACAGGGAACTCTGTGCATCCAAATCTACAGGCTAAGGACGCGTCTGCGTATGTTTTGGTGAACAATCGAGTGTGCGTGTTCTGACAGCTGCCTCTATGCAGACGTCTCCACAGAGCCACTTCTGAATGCCCCGCAGCCCAGGACTGAATGGATACACTAACAAGTGCACCGGTGTGAGCAACCACATATGCAGAAGGACGTCTTTCATCTCACAGAAGCGCGAACGTCTTGGCGTTCAAGCACATGGCAGAAACAAGGTGTGAACAGATGAGCTGCTGCTATTTTCTCCGTTCGGCATGCTTCGTTGTAGCTCTCTTGCCGGTCGCCGGCTTAGCGGCTTGCTTTGCGCGACTAGCTCTGGGGAGAGAAGGAGATAGCGCCGGAAACCTCGCCTTTTGCCTTCTTCGGCGCTGGAACCTGGTTGCTGCGCCTTCTCTTTGTCCATGTGCACACACACGATTCCTCAGCGAAAACCATGCAGAAACCTTTCCACGAGCACCCAGGGATGTGCACCCAGCACCACGTGCACGCACACGCAGCTAGAGAAAAGCACCTACCTTTTCACACACTGATGCCTAAGCAAACGCGTGGCCACACACACGCACACATCCGCAAGCGCGCCTACTCCCATCTATTGAGGGAAAGACGGACGAGCTCTTTGGTTGCTCTTCACAGGCTTGTCCCTGATCTATAGCTGAGGGCAAACACTTGTGTGCTTGTGGGAGAGCCTGTGTCTTTCCTGGAAGCGTTTGGGAGTTTTGCTCAGACGCGTGTTTCCTCAAGTTCAAGAATCAAGATCTAGGATACCTGCAGACAGGTGCCTGTTTGTGTGGAGACAGTCTGTTTGAAACTGTGTTCCTCAGCGCCCGCTCTTTCTCCCCGTCGCTCCACACGCCTGGGAGTCCCTTTCTTTCTCTCCACAAGCACGTGTGTTGACTTCGTCGCACATGTGCATCTGCACAAGCGTTGAGCTCAGCAGAGCGTGTCTCTTGACACTTGATGTGCGTTGGCTGTGTCTGCCTGCTCCAGTGAAGAGAGAAACGGGAAATCATCTTGGTAGAGGCAACAAAGCAAAAGCGAGGCAGGATTGACATCTGCTCAACAGAGACGGATTCCCTGCGCTGACACAGTTCACAGTTACACGAGAAGCAATCTGAGCGGTCCGTCGACCGGAGACGTGTTTCCCAAGAGGTCGTTTAGCGAGTGAACAGCAGTGTGCGCGACTTTCAGGAGTGTGCCTGGAAAGTGCCAGAATCACCAGGAGCATCTGTGCAAAAGCTGCTGCCTCTGTGACCGCATTGAGGCACGTTCGCGTGTCTGCGAGTATATAGACGGCTCTTTCGCGTTCACTCCGAGGGAAACGGTCCGCTATTGCTTCTGTGCGCACAGACGCGATTCCCTTGTCTCTTGCGAACACAGGGAACTCTGTGCATCCAAATCTACAGGCTAAGGACGCGTCTGCATATGTTTTGGTGAACAATCGAGTGTGCGTGTTCTGACAGCTGCCTCTATGCAGACGTCTCCACAGAGCCACTTCTGAATGCCCCGCAGCCCAGGACTGAATGGATACACTAACAAGTGCACCGGTGTGAGCAACCACATATGCAGAAGGACGTCTTTCATCTCACAGAAGCGCGAACGTCTTGGCGTTCAAGCACATGGCAGAAACAAGGTGTGAACAGATGAGCTGCTGCTATTTTCTCCGTTCGGCATGCTTCGTTGTAGCTCTCTTGCCGGTCGCCGGCTTAGCGGCTTGCTTTGCGCGACTAGCTCTGGGGAGAGAAGGAGATAGCGCCGGAAACCTCGCCTTTTGCCTTCTTCGGCGCTGGAACCTGGTTGCTGCGCCTTCTCTTTGTCCATGTGCACACACACGATTCCTCAGCGAAAACCATGCAGAAACCTTTCCACGAGCACCCAGGGATGTGCACCCAGCACCACGTGCACGCACACGCAGCTAGAGAAAAGCACCTACCTTTTCACACACTGAAGCCTAAGCAAACGCGTGGCCACACACACGCACACATCCGCAAGCGCGCCTACTCCCATCTATTGAGGGAAAGACGGACGAGCTCTTTGGTTGCTCTTCACAGGCTTGTCCCTGATCTATAGCTGAGGGCAAACACTTGTGTGCTTGTGGGAGAGCCTGTGTCTTTCCTGGAAGCGTTTGGGAGTTTTGCTCAGACGCGTGTTTCCTCAAGTTCAAGAATCAAGATCTAGGATACCTGCAGACAGGTGCCTGTTTGTGTGGAGACAGTCTGTTTGAAACTGTGTTCCTCAGCGCCCGCTCTTTCTCCCCGTCGCTCCACACGCCTGGGAGTCCCTTTCTTTCTCTCCACAAGCACGTGTGTTGACTTCGTCGCACATGTGCATCTGCACAAGCGTTGAGCTCAGCAGAGCGTGTCTCTTGACACTTGATGTGCGTTGGCTGTGTCTGCCTGCTCCAGTGAAGAGAGAAACGGGAAATCATCTTGGTAGAGGCAACAAAGCAAAAGCGAGGCAGGATTGACATCTGCTCAACAGAGACGGATTCCCTGCGCTGACACAGTTCACAGTTACACGAGAAGCAATCTGAGCGGTCCGTCGACCGGAGACGTGTTTCCCAAGAGGTCGTTTAGCGAGTGAACAGCAGTGTGCGCGACTTTCAGGAGTGTGCCTGGAAAGTGCCAGAATCACCAGGAGCATCTGTGCAAAAGCTGCTGCCTCTGTGACCGCATTGAGGCACGTTCGCGTGTCTGCGAGTATATAGACGGCTCTTTCGCGTTCACTCCGAGGGAAACGGTCCGCTATTGCTTCTGTGCGCACAGACGCGATTCCCTTGTCTCTTGCGAACACAGGGAACTCTGTGCATCCAAATCTACAGGCTAAGGACGCGTCTGCATATGTTTTGGTGAACAATCGAGTGTGCGTGTTCTGACAGCTGCCTCTATGCAGACGTCTCCACAGAGCCACTTCTGAATGCCCCGCAGCCCAGGACTGAATGGATACACTAACAAGTGCACCGGTGTGAGCAACCACATATGCAGAAGGACGTCTTTCATCTCACAGAAGCGCGAACGTCTTGGCGTTCAAGCACATGGCAGAAACAAGGTGTGAACAGATGAGCTGCTGCTATTTTCTCCGTTCGGCATGCTTCGTTGTAGCTCTCTTGCCGGTCGCCGGCTTAGCGGCTTGCTTTGCGCGACTAGCTCTGGGGAGAGAAGGAGATAGCGCCGGAAACCTCGCCTTTTGCCTTCTTCGGCGCTGGAACCTGGTTGCTGCGCCTTCTCTTTGTCCATGTGCACACACACGATTCCTCAGCGAAAACCATGCAGAAACCTTTCCACGAGCACCCAGGGATGTGCACCCAGCACCACGTGCACGCACACGCAGCTAGAGAAAAGCACCTACCTTTTCACACACTGATGCCTAAGCAAACGCGTGGCCACACACACGCACACATCCGCAAGCGCGCCTACTCCCATCTATTGAGAGAAAGACGGACGAGCTCTTTGGTTGCTCTTCACAGGCTTGTCCCTGATCTATAGCTGAGGGCAAACACTTGTGTGCTTGTGGGAGAGCCTGTGTCTTTCCTGGAAGCGTTTGGGAGTTTTGCTCAGACGCGTGTTTCCTCAAGTTCAAGAATCAAGATCTAGGATACCTGCAGACAGGTGCCTGTTTGTGTGGAGACAGTCTGTTTGAAACTGTGTTCCTCAGCGCCCGCTCTTTCTCCCCGTCGCTCCACACGCCTGGGAGTCCCTTTCTTTCTCTCCACAAGCACGTGTGTTGACTTCGTCGCACATGTGCATCTGCACAAGCGTTGAGCTCAGCAGAGCGTGTCTCTTGACACTTGACGTGCGTTGGCTGTGTCTGCCTGCTCCAGTGAAGAGAGAAACGGGAAATCATCTTGGTAGAGGCAACAAAGCAAAAGCGAGGCAGGATTGACATCTGCTCAACAGAGACGGATTCCCTGCGCTGACACAGTTCACAGTTACACGAGAAGCAATCTGAGCGGTCCGTCGACCGGAGACGTGTTTCCCAAGAGGTCGTTTAGCGAGTGAACAGCAGTGTGCGCGACTTTCAGGAGTGTGCCTGGAAAGTGCCAGAATCACCAGGAGCATCTGTGCAAAAGCTGCTGCCTCTGTGACCGCATTGAGGCACGTTCGCGTGTCTGCGAGTATATAGACGGCTCTTTCGCGTTCACTCCGAGGGAAACGGTCCGCTATTGCTTCTGTGCGCACAGACGCGATTCCCTTGTCTCTTGCGAACACAGGGAACTCTGTGCATCCAAATCTGCAGGCTAAGGACGCGTCTGCATATGTTTTGGTGAACAATCGAGTGTGCGTGTTCTGACAGCTGCCTCTATGCAGACGTCTCCACAGAGCCACTTCTGAATGCCCCGCAGCCCAGGACTGAATGGATACACTAACAAGTGCACCGGTGTGAGCAACCACATATGCAGAAGGACGTCTTTCATCTCACAGAAGCGCGAACGTCTTGGCGTTCAAGCACATGGCAGAAACAAGGTGTGAACAGATGAGCTGCTGCTATTTTCTCCGTTCGGCATGCTTCGTTGTAGCTCTCTTGCCGGTCGCCGGCTTAGCGGCTTGCTTTGCGCGACTAGCTCTGGGGAGAGAAGGAGATAGCGCCGGAAACCTCGCCTTTTGCCTTCTTCGGCGCTGGAACCTGGTTGCTGCGCCTTCTCTTTGTCCATGTGCACACACACGATTCCTCAGCGAAAACCATGCAGAAACCTTTCCACGAGCACCCAGGGATGTGCACCCAGCACCACGTGCACGCACACGCAGCTAGAGAAAAGCACCTACCTTTTCACACACTGATGCCTAAGCAAACGCGTGGCCACACACACGCACACATCCGCAAGCGCGCCTACTCCCATCTATTGAGAGAAAGACGGACGAGCTCTTTGGTTGCTCTTCACAGGCTTGTCCCTGATCTATAGCTGAGGGCAAACACTTGTGTGCTTGTGGGAGAGCCTGTGTCTTTCCTGGAAGCGTTTGGGAGTTTTGCTCAGACGCGTGTTTCCTCAAGTTCAAGAATCAAGATCTAGGATACCTGCAGACAGGTGCCTGTTTGTGTGGAGACAGTCTGTTTGAAACTGTGTTCCTCAGCGCCCGCTCTTTCTCCCCGTCGCTCCACACGCCTGGGAGTCCCTTTCTTTCTCTCCACAAGCACGTGTGTTGACTTCGTCGCACATGTGCATCTGCACAAGCGTTGAGCTCAGCAGAGCGTGTCTCTTGACACTTGATGTGCGTTGGCTGTGTCTGCCTGCTCCAGTGAAGAGAGAAACGGGAAATCATCTTGGTAGAGGCAACAAAGCAAAAGCGAGGCAGGATTGACATCTGCTCAACAGAGACGGATTCCCTGCGCTGACACAGTTCACAGTTACACGAGAAGCAATCTGAGCGGTCCGTCGACCGGAGACGTGTTTCCCAAGAGGTCGTTTAGCGAGTGAACAGCAGTGTGCGCGACTTTCAGGAGTGTGCCTGGAAAGTGCCAGAATCACCAGGAGCATCTGTGCAAAAGCTGCTGCCTCTGTGACCGCATTGAGGCACGTTCGCGTGTCTGCGAGTATATAGACGGCTCTTTCGCGTTCACTCCGAGGGAAACGGTCCGCTATTGCTTCTGTGCGCACAGACGCGATTCCCTTGTCTCTTGCGAACACAGGGAACTCTGTGCATCCAAATCTACAGGCTAAGGACGCGTCTGCGTATGTTTTGGTGAACAATCGAGTGTGCGTGTTCTGACAGCTGCCTCTATGCAGACGTCTCCACAGAGCCACTTCTGAATGCCCCGCAGCCCAGGACTGAATGGATACACTAACAAGTGCACCGGTGTGAGCAACCACATATGCAGAAGGACGTCTTTCATCTCACAGAAGCGCGAACGTCTTGGCGTTCAAGCACATGGCAGAAACAAGGTGTGAACAGATGAGCTGCTGCTACTTTCTCCGTTCGGCATGCTTCGTTGTAGCTCTCTTGCCGGTCGCCGGCTTAGCGGCTTGCTTTGCGCGACTAGCTCTGGGGAGAGAAGGAGATAGCGCCGGAAACCTCGCCTTTTGCCTTCTTCGGCGCTGGAACCTGGTTGCTGCGCCTTCTCTTTGTCCATGTGCACACACACGATTCCTCAGCGAAAACCATGCAGAAACCTTTCCACGAGCACCCAGGGATGTGCACCCAGCACCACGTGCACGCACACGCAGCTAGAGAAAAGCACCTACCTTTTCACACACTGATGCCTAAGCAAACGCGTGGCCACACACACGCACACATCCGCAAGCGCGCCTACTCCCATCTATTGAGGGAAAGACGGACGAGCTCTTTGGTTGCTCTTCACAGGCTTGTCCCTGATCTATAGCTGAGGGCAAACACTTGTGTGCTTGTGGGAGAGCCTGTGTCTTTCCTGGAAGCGTTTGGGAGTTTTGCTCAGACGCGTGTTTCCTCAAGTTCAAGAATCAAGATCTAGGATACCTGCAGACAGGTGCCTGTTTGTGTGGAGACAGTCTGTTTGAAACTGTGTTCCTCAGCGCCCGCTCTTTCTCCCCGTCGCTCCACACGCCTGGGAGTCCCTTTCTTTCTCTCCACAAGCACGTGTGTTGACTTCGTCGCACATGTGCATCTGCACAAGCGTTGAGCTCAGCAGAGCGTGTCTCTTGACACTTGATGTGCGTTGGCTGTGTCTGCCTGCTCCAGTGAAGAGAGAAACGGGAAATCATCTTGGTAGAGGCAACAAAGCAAAAGCGAGGCAGGATTGACATCTGCTCAACAGAGACGGATTCCCTGCGCTGACACAGTTCACAGTTACACGAGAAGCAATCTGAGCGGTCCGTCGACCGGAGACGTGTTTCCCAAGAGGTCGTTTAGCGAGTGAACAGCAGTGTGCGCGACTTTCAGGAGTGTGCCTGGAAAGTGCCAGAATCACCAGGAGCATCTGTGCAAAAGCTGCTGCCTCTGTGACCGCATTGAGGCACGTTCGCGTGTCTGCGAGTATATAGACGGCTCTTTCGCGTTCACTCCGAGGGAAACGGTCCGCTATTGCTTCTGTGCGCACAGACGCGATTCCCTTGTCTCTTGCGAACACAGGGAACTCTGTGCATCCAAATCTACAGGCTAAGGACGCGTCTGCATATGTTTTGGTGAACAATCGAGTGTGCGTGTTCTGACAGCTGCCTCTATGCAGACGTCTCCACAGAGCCACTTCTGAATGCCCCGCAGCCCAGGACTGAATGGATACACTAACAAGTGCACCGGTGTGAGCAACCACATATGCAGAAGGACGTCTTTCATCTCACAGAAGCGCGAACGTCTTGGCGTTCAAGCACATGGCAGAAACAAGGTGTGAACAGATGAGCTGCTGCTATTTTCTCCGTTCGGCATGCTTCGTTGTAGCTCTCTTGCCGGTCGCCGGCTTAGCGGCTTGCTTTGCGCGACTAGCTCTGGGGAGAGAAGGAGATAGCGCCGGAAACCTCGCCTTTTGCCTTCTTCGGCGCTGGAACCTGGTTGCTGCGCCTTCTCTTTGTCCATGTGCACACACACGATTCCTCAGCGAAAACCATGCAGAAACCTTTCCACGAGCACCCAGGGATGTGCACCCAGCACCACGTGCACGCACACGCAGCTAGAGAAAAGCACCTACCTTTTCACACACTGATGCCTAAGCAAACGCGTGGCCACACACACGCACACATCCGCAAGCGCGCCTACTCCCATCTATTGAGGGAAAGACGGACGAGCAACGTCCTGACAGGCTTGAGGGGAAAAACGTCCGTTGACGGTTGGCGTACTGCACGCCCGCCTACGGGGCTGCAGGGGAATCCACATTTGGAAGGTACCTGAAGATGTGTGCCTGTTCTTGGAGCTCCGCTAGTAGGGTAGCAAAGACACTCGTAGGCAGTACTGAATGCTGCTCCGTGCTACTTCTCCTCCGCTGGCAAATGCTTCACAGTCGCCCGAGGAAAGACGTTTAACAATCGATCTCCAAGAGGAACGAAACACATGATGCCATAAGGCGAAAGAATAGCAGGGCATCTCTTCACAGGCTTGTCCCTGATCTATAGCTGAGGGCAAACACTTGTGTGCTTGTGGGAGAGCCTGTGTCTTTCCTGGAAGCGTTTGGGAGTTTTGCTCAGACGCGTGTTTCCTCAAGTTCAAGAATCAAGATCTAGGATACCTGCAGACAGGTGCCTGTTTGTGTGGAGACAGTCTGTTTGAAACTGTGTTCCTCAGCGCCCGCTCTTTCTCCCCGTCGCTCCACACGCCTGGGAGTCCCTTTCTTTCTCTCCACAAGCACGTGTGTTGACTTCGTCGCACATGTGCATCTGCACAAGCGTTGAGCTCAGCAGAGCGTGTCTCTTGACACTTGATGTGCGTTGGCTGTGTCTGCCTGCTCCAGTGAAGAGAGAAACGGGAAATCATCTTGGTAGAGGCAACAAAGCAAAAGCGAGGCAGGATTGACATCTGCTCAACAGAGACGGATTCCCTGCGCTGACACAGTTCACAGTTACACGAGAAGCAATCTGAGCGGTCCGTCGACCGGAGACGTGTTTCCCAAGAGGTCGTTTAGCGAGTGAACAGCAGTGTGCGCGACTTTCAGGAGTGTGCCTGGAAAGTGCCAGAATCACCAGGAGCATCTGTGCAAAAGCTGCTGCCTCTGTGACCGCATTGAGGCACGTTCGCGTGTCTGCGAGTATATAGACGGCTCTTTCGCGTTCACTCCGAGGGAAACGGTCCGCTATTGCTTCTGTGCGCACAGACGCGATTCCCTTGTCTCTTGCGAACACAGGGAACTCTGTGCATCCAAATCTACAGGCTAAGGACGCGTCTGCATATGTTTTGGTGAACAATCGAGTGTGCGTGTTCTGACAGCTGCCTCTATGCAGACGTCTCCACAGAGCCACTTCTGAATGCCCCGCAGCCCAGGACTGAATGGATACACTAACAAGTGCACCGGTGTGAGCAACCACATATGCAGAAGGACGTCTTTCATCTCACAGAAGCGCGAACGTCTTGGCGTTCAAGCACATGGCAGAAACAAGGTGTGAACAGATGAGCTGCTGCTATTTTCTCCGTTCGGCATGCTTCGTTGTAGCTCTCTTGCCGGTCGCCGGCTTAGCGGCTTGCTTTGCGCGACTAGCTCTGGGGAGAGAAGGAGATAGCGCCGGAAACCTCGCCTTTTGCCTTCTTCGGCGCTGGAACCTGGTTGCTGCGCCTTCTCTTTGTCCATGTGCACACACACGATTCCTCAGCGAAAACCATGCAGAAACCTTTCCACGAGCACCCAGGGATGTGCACCCAGCACCACGTGCACGCACACGCAGCTAGAGAAAAGCACCTACCTTTTCACACACTGATGCCTAAGCAAACGCGTGGCCACACACACGCACACATCCGCAAGCGCGCCTACTCCCATCTATTGAGGGAAAGACGGACGAGCAACGTCCTGACAGGCTTGAGGGGAAAAACGTCCGTTGACGGTTGGCGTACTGCACGCCCGCCTACGGGGCTGCAGGGGAATCCACATTTGGAAGGTACCTGAAGATGTGTGCCTGTTCTTGGAGCTCCGCTAGTAGGGTAGCAAAGACACTCGTAGGCAGTACTGAATGCTGCTCCGTGCTACTTCTCCTCCGCTGGCAAATGCTTCACAGTCGCCCGAGGAAAGACCTTTAACAATCGATCTCCAAGAGGAACGAAACACATGATGCCATAAGGCGAAAGAATAGCAGGGCATCTCTTCACAGGCTTGTCCCTGATCTATAGCTGAGGGCAAACACTTGTGTGCTTGTGGGAGAGCCTGTGTCTTTCCTGGAAGCGTTTGGGAGTTTTGCTCAGACGCGTGTTTCCTCAAGTTCAAGAATCAAGATCTAGGATACCTGCAGACAGGTGCCTGTTTGTGTGGAGACAGTCTGTTTGAAACTGTGTTCCTCAGCGCCCGCTCTTTCTCCCCGTCGCTCCACACGCCTGGGAGTCCCTTTCTTTCTCTCCACAAGCACGTGTCTTGACTTCGTCGCACATGTGCATCTGCACAAGCGTTGAGCTCAGCAGAGCGTGTCTCTTGACACTTGATGTGCGTTGGCTGTGTCTGCCTGCTCCAGTGAAGAGAGAAACGGGAAATCATCTTGGTAGAGGCAACAAAGCAAAAGCGAGGCAGGATTGACATCTGCTCAACAGAGACGGATTCCCTGCGCTGACACAGTTCACAGTTACACGAGAAGCAATCTGAGCGGTCCGTCGACCGGAGACGTGTTTCCCAAGAGGTCGTTTAGCGAGTGAACAGCAGTGTGCGCGACTTTCAGGAGTGTGCCTGGAAAGTGCCAGAATCACCAGGAGCATCTGTGCAAAAGCTGCTGCCTCTGTGACCGCATTGAGGCACGTTCGCGTGTCTGCGAGTATATAGACGGCTCTTTCGCGTTCACTCCGAGGGAAACGGTCCGCTATTGCTTCTGTGCGCACAGACGCGATTCCCTTGTCTCTTGCGAACACAGGGAACTCTGTGCATCCAAATCTACAGGCTAAGGACGCGTCTGCATATGTTTTGGTGAACAATCGAGTGTGCGTGTTCTGACAGCTGCCTCTATGCAGACGTCTCCACAGAGCCACTTCTGAATGCCCCGCAGCCCAGGACTGAATGGATACACTAACAAGTGCACCGGTGTGAGCAACCACATATGCAGAAGGACGTCTTTCATCTCACAGAAGCGCGAACGTCTTGGCGTTCAAGCACATGGCAGAAACAAGGTGTGAACAGATGAGCTGCTGCTATTTTCTCCGTTCGGCATGCTTCGTTGTAGCTCTCTTGCCGGTCGCCGGCTTAGCGGCTTGCTTTGCGCGACTAGCTCTGGGGAGAGAAGGAGATAGCGCCGGAAACCTCGCCTTTTGCCTTCTTCGGCGCTGGAACCTGGTTGCTGCGCCTTCTCTTTGTCCATGTGCACACACACGATTCCTCAGCGAAAACCATGCAGAAACCTTTCCACGAGCACCCAGGGATGTGCACCCAGCACCACGTGCACGCACACGCAGCTAGAGAAAAGCACCTACCTTTTCACACACTGATGCCTAAGCAAACGCGTGGCCACACACACGCACACATCCGCAAGCGCGCCTACTCCCATCTATTGAGGGAAAGACGGACGAGCTCTTTGGTTGCTCTTCACAGGCTTGTCCCTGATCTATAGCTGAGGGCAAACACTTGTGTGCTTGTGGGAGAGCCTGTGTCTTTCCTGGAAGCGTTTGGGAGTTTTGCTCAGACGCGTGTTTCCTCAAGTTCAAGAATCAAGATCTAGGATACCTGCAGACAGGTGCCTGTTTGTGTGGAGACAGTCTGTTTGAAACTGTGTTCCTCAGCGCCCGCTCTTTCTCCCCGTCGCTCCACACGCCTGGGAGTCCCTTTCTTTCTCTCCACAAGCACGTGTGTTGACTTCGTCGCACATGTGCATCTGCACAAGCGTTGAGCTCAGCAGAGCGTGTCTCTTGACACTTGATGTGCGTTGGCTGTGTCTGCCTGCTCCAGTGAAGAGAGAAACGGGAAATCATCTTGGTAGAGGCAACAAAGCAAAAGCGAGGCAGGATTGACATCTGCTCAACAGAGACGGATTCCCTGCGCTGACACAGTTCACAGTTACACGAGAAGCAATCTGAGCGGTCCGTCGACCGGAGACGTGTTTCCCAAGAGGTCGTTTAGCGAGTGAACAGCAGTGTGCGCGACTTTCAGGAGTGTGCCTGGAAAGTGCCAGAATCACCAGGAGCATCTGTGCAAAAGCTGCTGCCTCTGTGACCGCATTGAGGCACGTTCGCGTGTCTGCGAGTATATAGACGGCTCTTTCGCGTTCACTCCGAGGGAAACGGTCCGCTATTGCTTCTGTGCGCACAGACGCGATTCCCTTGTCTCTTGCGAACACAGGGAACTCTGTGCATCCAAATCTACAGGCTAAGGACGCGTCTGCATATGTTTTGGTGAACAATCGAGTGTGCGTGTTCTGACAGCTGCCTCTATGCAGACGTCTCCACAGAGCCACTTCTGAATGCCCCGCAGCCCAGGACTGAATGGATACACTAACAAGTGCACCGGTGTGAGCAACCACATATGCAGAAGGACGTCTTTCATCTCACAGAAGCGCGAACGTCTTGGCGTTCAAGCACATGGCAGAAACAAGGTGTGAACAGATGAGCTGCTGCTATTTTCTCCGTTCGGCATGCTTCGTTGTAGCTCTCTTGCCGGTCGCCGGCTTAGCGGCTTGCTTTGCGCGACTAGCTCTGGGGAGAGAAGGAGATAGCGCCGGAAACCTCGCCTTTTGCCTTCTTCGGCGCTGGAACCTGGTTGCTGCGCCTTCTCTTTGTCCATGTGCACACACACGATTCCTCAGCGAAAACCATGCAGAAACCTTTCCACGAGCACCCAGGGATGTGCACCCAGCACCACGTGCACGCACACGCAGCTAGAGAAAAGCACCTACCTTTTCACACACTGATGCCTAAGCAAACGCGTGGCCACACACACGCACACATCCGCAAGCGCGCCTACTCCCATCTATTGAGGGAAAGACGGACGAGCTCTTTGGTTGCTCTTCACAGGCTTGTCCCTGATCTATAGCTGAGGGCAAACACTTGTGTGCTTGTGGGAGAGCCTGTGTCTTTCCTGGAAGCGTTTGGGAGTTTTGCTCAGACGCGTGTTTCCTCAAGTTCAAGAATCAAGATCTAGGATACCTGCAGACAGGTGCCTGTTTGTGTGGAGACAGTCTGTTTGAAACTGTGTTCCTCAGCGCCCGCTCTTTCTCCCCGTCGCTCCACACGCCTGGGAGTCCCTTTCTTTCTCTCCACAAGCACGTGTGTTGACTTCGTCGCACATGTGCATCTGCACAAGCGTTGAGCTCAGCAGAGCGTGTCTCTTGACACTTGATGTGCGTTGGCTGTGTCTGCCTGCTCCAGTGAAGAGAGAAACGGGAAATCATCTTGGTAGAGGCAACAAAGCAAAAGCGAGGCAGGATTGACATCTGCTCAACAGAGACGGATTCCCTGCGCTGACACAGTTCACAGTTACACGAGAAGCAATCTGAGCGGTCCGTCGACCGGAGACGTGTTTCCCAAGAGGTCGTTTAGCGAGTGAACAGCAGTGTGCGCGACTTTCAGGAGTGTGCCTGGAAAGTGCCAGAATCACCAGGAGCATCTGTGCAAAAGCTGCTGCCTCTGTGACCGCATTGAGGCACGTTCGCGTGTCTGCGAGTATATAGACGGCTCTTTCGCGTTCACTCCGAGGGAAACGGTCCGCTATTGCTTCTGTGCGCACAGACGCGATTCCCTTGTCTCTTGCGAACACAGGGAACTCTGTGCATCCAAATCTACAGGCTAAGGACGCGTCTGCATATGTTTTGGTGAACAATCGAGTGTGCGTGTTCTGACAGCTGCCTCTATGCAGACGTCTCCACAGAGCCACTTCTGAATGCCCCGCAGCCCAGGACTGAATGGATACACTAACAAGTGCACCGGTGTGAGCAACCACATATGCAGAAGGACGTCTTTCATCTCACAGAAGCGCGAACGTCTTGGCGTTCAAGCACATGGCAGAAACAAGGTGTGAACAGATGAGCTGCTGCTATTTTCTCCGTTCGGCATGCTTCGTTGTAGCTCTCTTGCCGGTCGCCGGCTTAGCGGCTTGCTTTGCGCGACTAGCTCTGGGGAGAGAAGGAGATAGCGCCGGAAACCTCGCCTTTTGCCTTCTTCGGCGCTGGAACCTGGTTGCTGCGCCTTCTCTTTGTCCATGTGCACACACACGATTCCTCAGCGAAAACCATGCAGAAACCTTTCCACGAGCACCCAGGGATGTGCACCCAGCACCACGTGCACGCACACGCAGCTAGAGAAAAGCACCTACCTTTTCACACACTGATGCCTAAGCAAACGCGTGGCCACACACACGCACACATCCGCAAGCGCGCCTACTCCCATCTATTGAGAGAAAGACGGACGAGCTCTTTGGTTGCTCTTCACAGGCTTGTCCCTGATCTATAGCTGAGGGCAAACACTTGTGTGCTTGTGGGAGAGCCTGTGTCTTTCCTGGAAGCGTTTGGGAGTTTTGCTCAGACGCGTGTTTCCTCAAGTTCAAGAATCAAGATCTAGGATACCTGCAGACAGGTGCCTGTTTGTGTGGAGACAGTCTGTTTGAAACTGTGTTCCTCAGCGCCCGCTCTTTCTCCCCGTCGCTCCACACGCCTGGGAGTCCCTTTCTTTCTCTCCACAAGCACGTGTGTTGACTTCGTCGCACATGTGCATCTGCACAAGCGTTGAGCTCAGCAGAGCGTGTCTCTTGACACTTGACGTGCGTTGGCTGTGTCTGCCTGCTCCAGTGAAGAGAGAAACGGGAAATCATCTTGGTAGAGGCAACAAAGCAAAAGCGAGGCAGGATTGACATCTGCTCAACAGAGACGGATTCCCTGCGCTGACACAGTTCACAGTTACACGAGAAGCAATCTGAGCGGTCCGTCGACCGGAGACGTGTTTCCCAAGAGGTCGTTTAGCGAGTGAACAGCAGTGTGCGCGACTTTCAGGAGTGTGCCTGGAAAGTGCCAGAATCACCAGGAGCATCTGTGCAAAAGCTGCTGCCTCTGTGACCGCATTGAGGCACGTTCGCGTGTCTGCGAGTATATAGACGGCTCTTTCGCGTTCACTCCGAGGGAAACGGTCCGCTATTGCTTCTGTGCGCACAGACGCGATTCCCTTGTCTCTTGCGAACACAGGGAACTCTGTGCATCCAAATCTACAGGCTAAGGACGCGTCTGCATATGTTTTGGTGAACAATCGAGTGTGCGTGTTCTGACAGCTGCCTCTATGCAGACGTCTCCACAGAGCCACTTCTGAATGCCCCGCAGCCCAGGACTGAATGGATACACTAACAAGTGCACCGGTGTGAGCAACCACATATGCAGAAGGACGTCTTTCATCTCACAGAAGCGCGAACGTCTTGGCGTTCAAGCACATGGCAGAAACAAGGTGTGAACAGATGAGCTGCTGCTACTTTCTCCGTTCGGCATGCTTCGTTGTAGCTCTCTTGCCGGTCGCCGGCTTAGCGGCTTGCTTTGCGCGACTAGCTCTGGGGAGAGAAGGAGATAGCGCCGGAAACCTCGCCTTTTGCCTTCTTCGGCGCTGGAACCTGGTTGCTGCGCCTTCTCTTTGTCCATGTGCACACACACGATTCCTCAGCGAAAACCATGCAGAAACCTTTCCACGAGCACCCAGGGATGTGCACCCAGCACCACGTGCACGCACACGCAGCTAGAGAAAAGCACCTACCTTTTCACACACTGATGCCTAAGCAAACGCGTGGCCACACACACGCACACATCCGCAAGCGCGCCTACTCCCATCTATTGAGGGAAAGACGGACGAGCTCTTTGGTTGCTCTTCACAGGCTTGTCCCTGATCTATAGCTGAGGGCAAACACTTGTGTGCTTGTGGGAGAGCCTGTGTCTTTCCTGGAAGCGTTTGGGAGTTTTGCTCAGACGCGTGTTTCCTCAAGTTCAAGAATCAAGATCTAGGATACCTGCAGACAGGTGCCTGTTTGTGTGGAGACAGTCTGTTTGAAACTGTGTTCCTCAGCGCCCGCTCTTTCTCCCCGTCGCTCCACACGCCTGGGAGTCCCTTTCTTTCTCTCCACAAGCACGTGTGTTGACTTCGTCGCACATGTGCATCTGCACAAGCGTTGAGCTCAGCAGAGCGTGTCTCTTGACACTTGATGTGCGTTGGCTGTGTCTGCCTGCTCCAGTGAAGAGAGAAACGGGAAATCATCTTGGTAGAGGCAACAAAGCAAAAGCGAGGCAGGATTGACATCTGCTCAACAGAGACGGATTCCCTGCGCTGACACAGTTCACAGTTACACGAGAAGCAATCTGAGCGGTCCGTCGACCGGAGACGTGTTTCCCAAGAGGTCGTTTAGCGAGTGAACAGCAGTGTGCGCGACTTTCAGGAGTGTGCCTGGAAAGTGCCAGAATCACCAGGAGCATCTGTGCAAAAGCTGCTGCCTCTGTGACCGCATTGAGGCACGTTCGCGTGTCTGCGAGTATATAGACGGCTCTTTCGCGTTCACTCCGAGGGAAACGGTCCGCTATTGCTTCTGTGCGCACAGACGCGATTCCCTTGTCTCTTGCGAACACAGGGAACTCTGTGCATCCAAATCTACAGGCTAAGGACGCGTCTGCATATGTTTTGGTGAACAATCGAGTGTGCGTGTTCTGACAGCTGCCTCTATGCAGACGTCTCCACAGAGCCACTTCTGAATGCCCCGCAGCCCAGGACTGAATGGATACACTAACAAGTGCACCGGTGTGAGCAACCACATATGCAGAAGGACGTCTTTCATCTCACAGAAGCGCGAACGTCTTGGCGTTCAAGCACATGGCAGAAACAAGGTGTGAACAGATGAGCTGCTGCTATTTTCTCCGTTCGGCATGCTTCGTTGTAGCTCTCTTGCCGGTCGCCGGCTTAGCGGCTTGCTTTGCGCGACTAGCTCTGGGGAGAGAAGGAGATAGCGCCGGAAACCTCGCCTTTTGCCTTCTTCGGCGCTGGAACCTGGTTGCTGCGCCTTCTCTTTGTCCATGTGCACACACACGATTCCTCAGCGAAAACCATGCAGAAACCTTTCCACGAGCACCCAGGGATGTGCACCCAGCACCACGTGCACGCACACGCAGCTAGAGAAAAGCACCTACCTTTTCACACACTGATGCCTAAGCAAACGCGTGGCCACACACACGCACACATCCGCAAGCGCGCCTACTCCCATCTATTGAGGGAAAGACGGACGAGCAACGTCCTGACAGGCTTGAGGGGAAAAACGTCCGTTGACGGTTGGCGTACTGCACGCCCGCCTACGGGGCTGCAGGGGAATCCACATTTGGAAGGTACCTGAAGATGTGCGCCTGTTCTTGGAGCTCCGCTAGTAGGGTAGCAAAGACACTCGTAGGCAGTACTGAATGCTGCTCCGTGCTACTTCTCCTCCGCTGGCAAATGCTTCACAGTCGCCCGAGGAAAGACGTTTAACAATCGATCTCCAAGAGGAACGAAACACATGATGCCATAAGGCGAAAGAATAGCAGGGCATCTCTTCACAGGCTTGTCCCTGATCTATAGCTGAGGGCAAACACTTGTGTGCTTGTGGGAGAGCCTGTGTCTTTCCTGGAAGCGTTTGGGAGTTTTGCTCAGACGCGTGTTTCCTCAAGTTCAAGAATCAAGATCTAGGATACCTGCAGACAGGTGCCTGTTTGTGTGGAGACAGTCTGTTTGAAACTGTGTTCCTCAGCGCCCGCTCTTTCTCCCCGTCGCTCCACACGCCTGGGAGTCCCTTTCTTTCTCTCCACAAGCACGTGTGTTGACTTCGTCGCACATGTGCATCTGCACAAGCGTTGAGCTCAGCAGAGCGTGTCTCTTGACACTTGATGTGCGTTGGCTGTGTCTGCCTGCTCCAGTGAAGAGAGAAACGGGAAATCATCTTGGTAGAGGCAACAAAGCAAAAGCGAGGCAGGATTGACATCTGCTCAACAGAGACGGATTCCCTGCGCTGACACAGTTCACAGTTACACGAGAAGCAATCTGAGCGGTCCGTCGACCGGAGACGTGTTTCCCAAGAGGTCGTTTAGCGAGTGAACAGCAGTGTGCGCGACTTTCAGGAGTGTGCCTGGAAAGTGCCAGAATCACCAGGAGCATCTGTGCAAAAGCTGCTGCCTCTGTGACCGCATTGAGGCACGTTCGCGTGTCTGCGAGTATATAGACGGCTCTTTCGCGTTCACTCCGAGGGAAACGGTCCGCTATTGCTTCTGTGCGCACAGACGCGATTCCCTTGTCTCTTGCGAACACAGGGAACTCTGTGCATCCAAATCTACAGGCTAAGGACGCGTCTGCATATGTTTTGGTGAACAATCGAGTGTGCGTGTTCTGACAGCTGCCTCTATGCAGACGTCTCCACAGAGCCACTTCTGAATGCCCCGCAGCCCAGGACTGAATGGATACACTAACAAGTGCACCGGTGTGAGCAACCACATATGCAGAAGGACGTCTTTCATCTCACAGAAGCGCGAACGTCTTGGCGTTCAAGCACATGGCAGAAACAAGGTGTGAACAGATGAGCTGCTGCTATTTTCTCCGTTCGGCATGCTTCGTTGTAGCTCTCTTGCCGGTCGCCGGCTTAGCGGCTTGCTTTGCGCGACTAGCTCTGGGGAGAGAAGGAGATAGCGCCGGAAACGTCGCCTTTTGCCTTCTTCGGCGCTGGAACCTGGTTGCTGCGCCTTCTCTTTGTCCATGTGCACACACACGATTCCTCAGCGAAAACCATGCAGAAACCTTTCCACGAGCACCCAGGGATGTGCACCCAGCACCACGTGCACGCACACGCAGCTAGAGAAAAGCACCTACCTTTTCACACACTGATGCCTAAGCAAACGCGTGGCCACACACACGCACACATCCGCAAGCGCGCCTACTCCCATCTATTGAGGGAAAGACGGACGAGCAACGTCCTGACAGGCTTGAGGGGAAAAACGTCCGTTGACGGTTGGCGTACTGCACGCCCGCCTACGGGGCTGCAGGGGAATCCACATTTGGAAGGTACCTGAAGATGTGTGCCTGTTCTTGGAGCTCCGCTAGTAGGGTAGCAAAGACACTCGTAGGCAGTACTGAATGCTGCTCCGTGCTACTTCTCCTCCGCTGGCAAATGCTTCACAGTCGCCCGAGGAAAGACGTTTAACAATCGATCTCCAAGAGGAACGAAACACATGATGCCATAAGGCGAAAGAATAGCAGGGCATCTCTTCACAGGCTTGTCCCTGATCTATAGCTGAGGGCAAACACTTGTGTGCTTGTGGGAGAGCCTGTGTCTTTCCTGGAAGCGTTTGGGAGTTTTGCTCAGACGCGTGTTTCCTCAAGTTCAAGAATCAAGATCTAGGATACCTGCAGACAGGTGCCTGTTTGTGTGGAGACAGTCTGTTTGAAACTGTGTTCCTCAGCGCCCGCTCTTTCTCCCCGTCGCTCCACACGCCTGGGAGTCCCTTTCTTTCTCTCCACAAGCACGTGTCTTGACTTCGTCGCACATGTGCATCTGCACAAGCGTTGAGCTCAGCAGAGCGTGTCTCTTGACACTTGATGTGCGTTGGCTGTGTCTGCGTGCTCCAGTGAAGAGAGAAACGGGAAATCATCTTGGTAGAGGCAACAAAGCAAAAGCGAGGCAGGATTGACATCTGCTCAACAGAGACGGATTCCCTGCGCTGACACAGTTCACAGTTACACGAGAAGCAATCTGAGCGGTCCGTCGACCGGAGACGTGTTTCCCAAGAGGTCGTTTAGCGAGTGAACAGCAGTGTGCGCGACTTTCAGGAGTGTGCCTGGAAAGTGCCAGAATCACCAGGAGCATCTGTGCAAAAGCTGCTGCCTCTGTGACCGCATTGAGGCACGTTCGCGTGTCTGCGAGTATATAGACGGCTCTTTCGCGTTCACTCCGAGGGAAACGGTCCGCTATTGCTTCTGTGCGCACAGACGCGATTCCCTTGTCTCTTGCGAACACAGGGAACTCTGTGCATCCAAATCTACAGGCTAAGGACGCGTCTGCATATGTTTTGGTGAACAATCGAGTGTGCGTGTTCTGACAGCTGCCTCTATGCAGACGTCTCCACAGAGCCACTTCTGAATGCCCCGCAGCCCAGGACTGAATGGATACACTAACAAGTGCACCGGTGTGAGCAACCACATATGCAGAAGGACGTCTTTCATCTCACAGAAGCGCGAACGTCTTGGCGTTCAAGCACATGGCAGAAACAAGGTGTGAACAGATGAGCTGCTGCTATTTTCTCCGTTCGGCATGCTTCGTTGTAGCTCTCTTGCCGGTCGCCGGCTTAGCGGCTTGCTTTGCGCGACTAGCTCTGGGGAGAGAAGGAGATAGCGCCGGAAACCTCGCCTTTTGCCTTCTTCGGCGCTGGAACCTGGTTGCTGCGCCTTCTCTTTGTCCATGTGCACACACACGATTCCTCAGCGAAAACCATGCAGAAACCTTTCCACGAGCACCCAGGGATGTGCACCCAGCACCACGTGCACGCACACGCAGCTAGAGAAAAGCACCTACCTTTTCACACACTGATGCCTAAGCAAACGCGTGGCCACACACACGCACACATCCGCAAGCGCGCCTACTCCCATCTATTGAGGGAAAGACGGACGAGCAACGTCCTGACAGGCTTGAGGGGAAAAACGTCCGTTGACGGTTGGCGTACTGCACGCCCGCCTACGGGGCTGCAGGGGAATCCACATTTGGAAGGTACCTGAAGATGTGCGCCTGTTCTTGGAGCTCCGCTAGTAGGGTAGCAAAGACACTCGTAGGCAGTACTGAATGCTGCTCCGTGCTACTTCTCCTCCGCTGGCAAATGCTTCACAGTCGCCCGAGGAAAGACGTTTAACAATCGATCTCCAAGAGGAACGAAACACATGATGCCATAAGGCGAAAGAATAGCAGGGCATCTCTTCACAGGCTTGTCCCTGATCTATAGCTGAGGGCAAACACTTGTGTGCTTGTGGGAGAGCCTGTGTCTTTCCTGGAAGCGTTTGGGAGTTTTGCTCAGACGCGTGTTTCCTCAAGTTCAAGAATCAAGATCTAGGATACCTGCAGACAGGTGCCTGTTTGTGTGGAGACAGTCTGTTTGAAACTGTGTTCCTCAGCGCCCGCTCTTTCTCCCCGTCGCTCCACACGCCTGGGAGTCCCTTTCTTTCTCTCCACAAGCACGTGTGTTGACTTCGTCGCACATGTGCATCTGCACAAGCGTTGAGCTCAGCAGAGCGTGTCTCTTGACACTTGATGTGCGTTGGCTGTGTCTGCCTGCTCCAGTGAAGAGAGAAACGGGAAATCATCTTGGTAGAGGCAACAAAGCAAAAGCGAGGCAGGATTGACATCTGCTCAACAGAGACGGATTCCCTGCGCTGACACAGTTCACAGTTACACGAGAAGCAATCTGAGCGGTCCGTCGACCGGAGACGTGTTTCCCAAGAGGTCGTTTAGCGAGTGAACAGCAGTGTGCGCGACTTTCAGGAGTGTGCCTGGAAAGTGCCAGAATCACCAGGAGCATCTGTGCAAAAGCTGCTGCCTCTGTGACCGCATTGAGGCACGTTCGCGTGTCTGCGAGTATATAGACGGCTCTTTCGCGTTCACTCCGAGGGAAACGGTCCGCTATTGCTTCTGTGCGCACAGACGCGATTCCCTTGTCTCTTGCGAACACAGGGAACTCTGTGCATCCAAATCTACAGGCTAAGGACGCGTCTGCATATGTTTTGGTGAACAATCGAGTGTGCGTGTTCTGACAGCTGCCTCTATGCAGACGTCTCCACAGAGCCACTTCTGAATGCCCCGCAGCCCAGGACTGAATGGATACACTAACAAGTGCACCGGTGTGAGCAACCACATATGCAGAAGGACGTCTTTCATCTCACAGAAGCGCGAACGTCTTGGCGTTCAAGCACATGGCAGAAACAAGGTGTGAACAGATGAGCTGCTGCTATTTTCTCCGTTCGGCATGCTTCGTTGTAGCTCTCTTGCCG
The DNA here is from genome assembly GCF_037038585.1 of Patagioenas fasciata. Lineage (NCBI taxonomy): Eukaryota > Metazoa > Chordata > Aves > Columbiformes > Columbidae > Patagioenas > Patagioenas fasciata. The sequence continues at coordinate 121,219 of NW_027288816.1, read as the reverse complement.
GTCGCCGGCTTAGCGGCTTGCTTTGCGCGACTAGCTCTGGGGAGAGAAGGAGATAGCGCCGGAAACCTCGCCTTTTGCCTTCTTCGGCGCTGGAACCTGGTTGCTGCGCCTTCTCTTTGTCCATGTGCACACACACGATTCCTCAGCGAAAACCATGCAGAAACCTTTCCACGAGCACCCAGGGATGTGCACCCAGCACCACGTGCACGCACACGCAGCTAGAGAAAAGCACCTACCTTTTCACACACTGATGCCTAAGCAAACGCGTGGCCACACACACGCACACATCCGCAAGCGCGCCTACTCCCATCTATTGAGGGAAAGACGGACGAGCAACGTCCTGACAGGCTTGAGGGGAAAAACGTCCGTTGACGGTTGGCGTACTGCACGCCCGCCTACGGGGCTGCAGGGGAATCCACATTTGGAAGGTACCTGAAGATGTGTGCCTGTTCTTGGAGCTCCGCTAGTAGGGTAGCAAAGACACTCGTAGGCAGTACTGAATGCTGCTCCGTGCTACTTCTCCTCCGCTGGCAAATGCTTCACAGTCGCCCGAGGAAAGACGTTTAACAATCGATCTCCAAGAGGAACGAAACACATGATGCCATAAGGCGAAAGAATAGCAGGGCATCTCTTCACAGGCTTGTCCCTGATCTATAGCTGAGGGCAAACACTTGTGTGCTTGTGGGAGAGCCTGTGTCTTTCCTGGAAGCGTTTGGGAGTTTTGCTCAGACGCGTGTTTCCTCAAGTTCAAGAATCAAGATCTAGGATACCTGCAGACAGGTGCCTGTTTGTGTGGAGACAGTCTGTTTGAAACTGTGTTCCTCAGCGCCCGCTCTTTCTCCCCGTCGCTCCACACGCCTGGGAGTCCCTTTCTTTCTCTCCACAAGCACGTGTCTTGACTTCGTCGCACATGTGCATCTGCACAAGCGTTGAGCTCAGCAGAGCGTGTCTCTTGACACTTGATGTGCGTTGGCTGTGTCTGCCTGCTCCAGTGAAGAGAGAAACGGGAAATCATCTTGGTAGAGGCAACAAAGCAAAAGCGAGGCAGGATTGACATCTGCTCAACAGAGACGGATTCCCTGCGCTGACACAGTTCACAGTTACACGAGAAGCAATCTGAGCGGTCCGTCGACCGGAGACGTGTTTCCCAAGAGGTCGTTTAGCGAGTGAACAGCAGTGTGCGCGACTTTCAGGAGTGTGCCTGGAAAGTGCCAGAATCACCAGGAGCATCTGTGCAAAAGCTGCTGCCTCTGTGACCGCATTGAGGCACGTTCGCGTGTCTGCGAGTATATAGACGGCTCTTTCGCGTTCACTCCGAGGGAAACGGTCCGCTATTGCTTCTGTGCGCACAGACGCGATTCCCTTGTCTCTTGCGAACACAGGGAACTCTGTGCATCCAAATCTACAGGCTAAGGACGCGTCTGCATATGTTTTGGTGAACAATCGAGTGTGCGTGTTCTGACAGCTGCCTCTATGCAGACGTCTCCACAGAGCCACTTCTGAATGCCCCGCAGCCCAGGACTGAATGGATACACTAACAAGTGCACCGGTGTGAGCAACCACATATGCAGAAGGACGTCTTTCATCTCACAGAAGCGCGAACGTCTTGGCGTTCAAGCACATGGCAGAAACAAGGTGTGAACAGATGAGCTGCTGCTATTTTCTCCGTTCGGCATGCTTCGTTGTAGCTCTCTTGCCGGTCGCCGGCTTAGCGGCTTGCTTTGCGCGACTAGCTCTGGGGAGAGAAGGAGATAGCGCCGGAAACCTCGCCTTTTGCCTTCTTCGGCGCTGGAACCTGGTTGCTGCGCCTTCTCTTTGTCCATGTGCACACACACGATTCCTCAGCGAAAACCATGCAGAAACCTTTCCACGAGCACCCAGGGATGTGCACCCAGCACCACGTGCACGCACACGCAGCTAGAGAAAAGCACCTACCTTTTCACACACTGATGCCTAAGCAAACGCGTGGCCACACACACGCACACATCCGCAAGCGCGCCTACTCCCATCTATTGAGGGAAAGACGGACGAGCAACGTCCTGACAGGCTTGAGGGGAAAAACGTCCGTTGACGGTTGGCGTACTGCACGCCCGCCTACGGGGCTGCAGGGGAATCCACATTTGGAAGGTACCTGAAGATGTGCGCCTGTTCTTGGAGCTCCGCTAGTAGGGTAGCAAAGACACTCGTAGGCAGTACTGAATGCTGCTCCGTGCTACTTCTCCTCCGCTGGCAAATGCTTCACAGTCGCCCGAGGAAAGACGTTTAACAATCGATCTCCAAGAGGAACGAAACACATGATGCCATAAGGCGAAAGAATAGCAGGGCATCTCTTCACAGGCTTGTCCCTGATCTATAGCTGAGGGCAAACACTTGTGTGCTTGTGGGAGAGCCTGTGTCTTTCCTGGAAGCGTTTGGGAGTTTTGCTCAGACGCGTGTTTCCTCAAGTTCAAGAATCAAGATCTAGGATACCTGCAGACAGGTGCCTGTTTGTGTGGAGACAGTCTGTTTGAAACTGTGTTCCTCAGCGCCCGCTCTTTCTCCCCGTCGCTCCACACGCCTGGGAGTCCCTTTCTTTCTCTCCACAAGCACGTGTGTTGACTTCGTCGCACATGTGCATCTGCACAAGCGTTGAGCTCAGCAGAGCGTGTCTCTTGACACTTGATGTGCGTTGGCTGTGTCTGCCTGCTCCAGTGAAGAGAGAAACGGGAAATCATCTTGGTAGAGGCAACAAAGCAAAAGCGAGGCAGGATTGACATCTGCTCAACAGAGACGGATTCCCTGCGCTGACACAGTTCACAGTTACACGAGAAGCAATCTGAGCGGTCCGTCGACCGGAGACGTGTTTCCCAAGAGGTCGTTTAGCGAGTGAACAGCAGTGTGCGCGACTTTCAGGAGTGTGCCTGGAAAGTGCCAGAATCACCAGGAGCATCTGTGCAAAAGCTGCTGCCTCTGTGACCGCATTGAGGCACGTTCGCGTGTCTGCGAGTATATAGACGGCTCTTTCGCGTTCACTCCGAGGGAAACGGTCCGCTATTGCTTCTGTGCGCACAGACGCGATTCCCTTGTCTCTTGCGAACACAGGGAACTCTGTGCATCCAAATCTACAGGCTAAGGACGCGTCTGCATATGTTTTGGTGAACAATCGAGTGTGCGTGTTCTGACAGCTGCCTCTATGCAGACGTCTCCACAGAGCCACTTCTGAATGCCCCGCAGCCCAGGACTGAATGGATACACTAACAAGTGCACCGGTGTGAGCAACCACATATGCAGAAGGACGTCTTTCATCTCACAGAAGCGCGAACGTCTTGGCGTTCAAGCACATGGCAGAAACAAGGTGTGAACAGATGAGCTGCTGCTATTTTCTCCGTTCGGCATGCTTCGTTGTAGCTCTCTTGCCGGTCGCCGGCTTAGCGGCTTGCTTTGCGCGACTAGCTCTGGGGAGAGAAGGAGATAGCGCCGGAAACCTCGCCTTTTGCCTTCTTCGGCGCTGGAACCTGGTTGCTGCGCCTTCTCTTTGTCCATGTGCACACACACGATTCCTCAGCGAAAACCATGCAGAAACCTTTCCACGAGCACCCAGGGATGTGCACCCAGCACCACGTGCACGCACACGCAGCTAGAGAAAAGCACCTACCTTTTCACACACTGATGCCTAAGCAAACGCGTGGCCACACACACGCACACATCCGCAAGCGCGCCTACTCCCATCTATTGAGGGAAAGACGGACGAGCAACGTCCTGACAGGCTTGAGGGGAAAAACGTCCGTTGACGGTTGGCGTACTGCACGCCCGCCTACGGGGCTGCAGGGGAATCCACATTTGGAAGGTACCTGAAGATGTGCGCCTGTTCTTGGAGCTCCGCTAGTAGGGTAGCAAAGACACTCGTAGGCAGTACTGAATGCTGCTCCGTGCTACTTCTCCTCCGCTGGCAAATGCTTCACAGTCGCCCGAGGAAAGACGTTTAACAATCGATCTCCAAGAGGAACGAAACACATGATGCCATAAGGCGAAAGAATAGCAGGGCATCTCTTCACAGGCTTGTCCCTGATCTATAGCTGAGGGCAAACACTTGTGTGCTTGTGGGAGAGCCTGTGTCTTTCCTGGAAGCGTTTGGGAGTTTTGCTCAGACGCGTGTTTCCTCAAGTTCAAGAATCAAGATCTAGGATACCTGCAGACAGGTGCCTGTTTGTGTGGAGACAGTCTGTTTGAAACTGTGTTCCTCAGCGCCCGCTCTTTCTCCCCGTCGCTCCACACGCCTGGGAGTCCCTTTCTTTCTCTCCACAAGCACGTGTGTTGACTTCGTCGCACATGTGCATCTGCACAAGCGTTGAGCTCAGCAGAGCGTGTCTCTTGACACTTGATGTGCGTTGGCTGTGTCTGCCTGCTCCAGTGAAGAGAGAAACGGGAAATCATCTTGGTAGAGGCAACAAAGCAAAAGCGAGGCAGGATTGACATCTGCTCAACAGAGACGGATTCCCTGCGCTGACACAGTTCACAGTTACACGAGAAGCAATCTGAGCGGTCCGTCGACCGGAGACGTGTTTCCCAAGAGGTCGTTTAGCGAGTGAACAGCAGTGTGCGCGACTTTCAGGAGTGTGCCTGGAAAGTGCCAGAATCACCAGGAGCATCTGTGCAAAAGCTGCTGCCTCTGTGACCGCATTGAGGCACGTTCGCGTGTCTGCGAGTATATAGACGGCTCTTTCGCGTTCACTCCGAGGGAAACGGTCCGCTATTGCTTCTGTGCGCACAGACGCGATTCCCTTGTCTCTTGCGAACACAGGGAACTCTGTGCATCCAAATCTACAGGCTAAGGACGCGTCTGCATATGTTTTGGTGAACAATCGAGTGTGCGTGTTCTGACAGCTGCCTCTATGCAGACGTCTCCACAGAGCCACTTCTGAATGCCCCGCAGCCCAGGACTGAATGGATACACTAACAAGTGCACCGGTGTGAGCAACCACATATGCAGAAGGACGTCTTTCATCTCACAGAAGCGCGAACGTCTTGGCGTTCAAGCACATGGCAGAAACAAGGTGTGAACAGATGAGCTGCTGCTATTTTCTCCGTTCGGCATGCTTCGTTGTAGCTCTCTTGCCGGTCGCCGGCTTAGCGGCTTGCTTTGCGCGACTAGCTCTGGGGAGAGAAGGAGATAGCGCCGGAAACCTCGCCTTTTGCCTTCTTCGGCGCTGGAACCTGGTTGCTGCGCCTTCTCTTTGTCCATGTGCACACACACGATTCCTCAGCGAAAACCATGCAGAAACCTTTCCACGAGCACCCAGGGATGTGCACCCAGCACCACGTGCACGCACACGCAGCTAGAGAAAAGCACCTACCTTTTCACACACTGATGCCTAAGCAAACGCGTGGCCACACACACGCACACATCCGCAAGCGCGCCTACTCCCATCTATTGAGGGAAAGACGGACGAGCTCTTTGGTTGCTCTTCACAGGCTTGTCCCTGATCTATAGCTGAGGGCAAACACTTGTGTGCTTGTGGGAGAGCCTGTGTCTTTCCTGGAAGCGTTTGGGAGTTTTGCTCAGACGCGTGTTTCCTCAAGTTCAAGAATCAAGATCTAGGATACCTGCAGACAGGTGCCTGTTTGTGTGGAGACAGTCTGTTTGAAACTGTGTTCCTCAGCGCCCGCTCTTTCTCCCCGTCGCTCCACACGCCTGGGAGTCCCTTTCTTTCTCTCCACAAGCACGTGTGTTGACTTCGTCGCACATGTGCATCTGCACAAGCGTTGAGCTCAGCAGAGCGTGTCTCTTGACACTTGATGTGCGTTGGCTGTGTCTGCCTGCTCCAGTGAAGAGAGAAACGGGAAATCATCTTGGTAGAGGCAACAAAGCAAAAGCGAGGCAGGATTGACATCTGCTCAACAGAGACGGATTCCCTGCGCTGACACAGTTCACAGTTACACGAGAAGCAATCTGAGCGGTCCGTCGACCGGAGACGTGTTTCCCAAGAGGTCGTTTAGCGAGTGAACAGCAGTGTGCGCGACTTTCAGGAGTGTGCCTGGAAAGTGCCAGAATCACCAGGAGCATCTGTGCAAAAGCTGCTGCCTCTGTGACCGCATTGAGGCACGTTCGCGTGTCTGCGAGTATATAGACGGCTCTTTCGCGTTCACTCCGAGGGAAACGGTCCGCTATTGCTTCTGTGCGCACAGACGCGATTCCCTTGTCTCTTGCGAACACAGGGAACTCTGTGCATCCAAATCTACAGGCTAAGGACGCGTCTGCATATGTTTTGGTGAACAATCGAGTGTGCGTGTTCTGACAGCTGCCTCTATGCAGACGTCTCCACAGAGCCACTTCTGAATGCCCCGCAGCCCAGGACTGAATGGATACACTAACAAGTGCACCGGTGTGAGCAACCACATATGCAGAAGGACGTCTTTCATCTCACAGAAGCGCGAACGTCTTGGCGTTCAAGCACATGGCAGAAACAAGGTGTGAACAGATGAGCTGCTGCTATTTTCTCCGTTCGGCATGCTTCGTTGTAGCTCTCTTGCCGGTCGCCGGCTTAGCGGCTTGCTTTGCGCGACTAGCTCTGGGGAGAGAAGGAGATAGCGCCGGAAACCTCGCCTTTTGCCTTCTTCGGCGCTGGAACCTGGTTGCTGCGCCTTCTCTTTGTCCATGTGCACACACACGATTCCTCAGCGAAAACCATGCAGAAACCTTTCCACGAGCACCCAGGGATGTGCACCCAGCACCACGTGCACGCACACGCAGCTAGAGAAAAGCACCTACCTTTTCACACACTGATGCCTAAGCAAACGCGTGGCCACACACACGCACACATCCGCAAGCGCGCCTACTCCCATCTATTGAGGGAAAGACGGACGAGCAACGTCCTGACAGGCTTGAGGGGAAAAACGTCCGTTGACGGTTGGCGTACTGCACGCCCGCCTACGGGGCTGCAGGGGAATCCACATTTGGAAGGTACCTGAAGATGTGCGCCTGTTCTTGGAGCTCCGCTAGTAGGGTAGCAAAGACACTCGTAGGCAGTACTGAATGCTGCTCCGTGCTACTTCTCCTCCGCTGGCAAATGCTTCACAGTCGCCCGAGGAAAGACGTTTAACAATCGATCTCCAAGAGGAACGAAACACATGATGCCATAAGGCGAAAGAATAGCAGGGCATCTCTTCACAGGCTTGTCCCTGATCTATAGCTGAGGGCAAACACTTGTGTGCTTGTGGGAGAGCCTGTGTCTTTCCTGGAAGCGTTTGGGAGTTTTGCTCAGACGCGTGTTTCCTCAAGTTCAAGAATCAAGATCTAGGATACCTGCAGACAGGTGCCTGTTTGTGTGGAGACAGTCTGTTTGAAACTGTGTTCCTCAGCGCCCGCTCTTTCTCCCCGTCGCTCCACACGCCTGGGAGTCCCTTTCTTTCTCTCCACAAGCACGTGTGTTGACTTCGTCGCACATGTGCATCTGCACAAGCGTTGAGCTCAGCAGAGCGTGTCTCTTGACACTTGATGTGCGTTGGCTGTGTCTGCCTGCTCCAGTGAAGAGAGAAACGGGAAATCATCTTGGTAGAGGCAACAAAGCAAAAGCGAGGCAGGATTGACATCTGCTCAACAGAGACGGATTCCCTGCGCTGACACAGTTCACAGTTACACGAGAAGCAATCTGAGCGGTCCGTCGACCGGAGACGTGTTTCCCAAGAGGTCGTTTAGCGAGTGAACAGCAGTGTGCGCGACTTTCAGGAGTGTGCCTGGAAAGTGCCAGAATCACCAGGAGCATCTGTGCAAAAGCTGCTGCCTCTGTGACCGCATTGAGGCACGTTCGCGTGTCTGCGAGTATATAGACGGCTCTTTCGCGTTCACTCCGAGGGAAACGGTCCGCTATTGCTTCTGTGCGCACAGACGCGATTCCCTTGTCTCTTGCGAACACAGGGAACTCTGTGCATCCAAATCTACAGGCTAAGGACGCGTCTGCATATGTTTTGGTGAACAATCGAGTGTGCGTGTTCTGACAGCTGCCTCTATGCAGACGTCTCCACAGAGCCACTTCTGAATGCCCCGCAGCCCAGGACTGAATGGATACACTAACAAGTGCACCGGTGTGAGCAACCACATATGCAGAAGGACGTCTTTCATCTCACAGAAGCGCGAACGTCTTGGCGTTCAAGCACATGGCAGAAACAAGGTGTGAAGAGATGAGCTGCTGCTATTTTCTCCGTTCGGCATGCTTCGTTGTAGCTCTCTTGCCGGTCGCCGGCTTAGCGGCTTGCTTTGCGCGACTAGCTCTGGGGAGAGAAGGAGATAGCGCCGGAAACCTCGCCTTTTGCCTTCTTCGGCGCTGGAACCTGGTTGCTGCGCCTTCTCTTTGTCCATGTGCACACACACGATTCCTCAGCGAAAACCATGCAGAAACCTTTCCACGAGCACCCAGGGATGTGCACCCAGCACCACGTGCACGCACACGCAGCTAGAGAAAAGCACCTACCTTTTCACACACTGATGCCTAAGCAAACGCGTGGCCACACACACGCACACATCCGCAAGCGCGCCTACTCCCATCTATTGAGGGAAAGACGGACGAGCAACGTCCTGACAGGCTTGAGGGGAAAAACGTCCGTTGACGGTTGGCGTACTGCACGCCCGCCTACGGGGCTGCAGGGGAATCCACATTTGGAAGGTACCTGAAGATGTGCGCCTGTTCTTGGAGCTCCGCTAGTAGGGTAGCAAAGACACTCGTAGGCAGTACTGAATGCTGCTCCGTGCTACTTCTCCTCCGCTGGCAAATGCTTCACAGTCGCCCGAGGAAAGACGTTTAACAATCGATCTCCAAGAGGAACGAAACACATGATGCCATAAGGCGAAAGAATAGCAGGGCATCTCTTCACAGGCTTGTCCCTGATCTATAGCTGAGGGCAAACACTTGTGTGCTTGTGGGAGAGCCTGTGTCTTTCCTGGAAGCGTTTGGGAGTTTTGCTCAGACGCGTGTTTCCTCAAGTTCAAGAATCAAGATCTAGGATACCTGCAGACAGGTGCCTGTTTGTGTGGAGACAGTCTGTTTGAAACTGTGTTCCTCAGCGCCCGCTCTTTCTCCCCGTCGCTCCACACGCCTGGGAGTCCCTTTCTTTCTCTCCACAAGCACGTGTGTTGACTTCGTCGCACATGTGCATCTGCACAAGCGTTGAGCTCAGCAGAGCGTGTCTCTTGACACTTGATGTGCGTTGGCTGTGTCTGCCTGCTCCAGTGAAGAGAGAAACGGGAAATCATCTTGGTAGAGGCAACAAAGCAAAAGCGAGGCAGGATTGACATCTGCTCAACAGAGACGGATTCCCTGCGCTGACACAGTTCACAGTTACACGAGAAGCAATCTGAGCGGTCCGTCGACCGGAGACGTGTTTCCCAAGAGGTCGTTTAGCGAGTGAACAGCAGTGTGCGCGACTTTCAGGAGTGTGCCTGGAAAGTGCCAGAATCACCAGGAGCATCTGTGCAAAAGCTGCTGCCTCTGTGACCGCATTGAGGCACGTTCGCGTGTCTGCGAGTATATAGACGGCTCTTTCGCGTTCACTCCGAGGGAAACGGTCCGCTATTGCTTCTGTGCGCACAGACGCGATTCCCTTGTCTCTTGCGAACACAGGGAACTCTGTGCATCCAAATCTACAGGCTAAGGACGCGTCTGCATATGTTTTGGTGAACAATCGAGTGTGCGTGTTCTGACAGCTGCCTCTATGCAGACGTCTCCACAGAGCCACTTCTGAATGCCCCGCAGCCCAGGACTGAATGGATACACTAACAAGTGCACCGGTGTGAGCAACCACATATGCAGAAGGACGTCTTTCATCTCACAGAAGCGCGAACGTCTTGGCGTTCAAGCACATGGCAGAAACAAGGTGTGAACAGATGAGCTGCTGCTATTTTCTCCGTTCGGCATGCTTCGTTGTAGCTCTCTTGCCGGTCGCCGGCTTAGCGGCTTGCTTTGCGCGACTAGCTCTGGGGAGAGAAGGAGATAGCGCCGGAAACCTCGCCTTTTGCCTTCTTCGGCGCTGGAACCTGGTTGCTGCGCCTTCTCTTTGTCCATGTGCACACACACGATTCCTCAGCGAAAACCATGCAGAAACCTTTCCACGAGCACCCAGGGATGTGCACCCAGCACCACGTGCACGCACACGCAGCTAGAGAAAAGCACCTACCTTTTCACACACTGATGCCTAAGCAAACGCGTGGCCACACACACGCACACATCCGCAAGCGCGCCTACTCCCATCTATTGAGGGAAAGACGGACGAGCAACGTCCTGACAGGCTTGAGGGGAAAAACGTCCGTTGACGGTTGGCGTACTGCACGCCCGCCTACGGGGCTGCAGGGGAATCCACATTTGGAAGGTACCTGAAGATGTGCGCCTGTTCTTGGAGCTCCGCTAGTAGGGTAGCAAAGACACTCGTAGGCAGTACTGAATGCTGCTCCGTGCTACTTCTCCTCCGCTGGCAAATGCTTCACAGTCGCCCGAGGAAAGACGTTTAACAATCGATCTCCAAGAGGAACGAAACACATGATGCCATAAGGCGAAAGAATAGCAGGGCATCTCTTCACAGGCTTGTCCCTGATCTATAGCTGAGGGCAAACACTTGTGTGCTTGTGGGAGAGCCTGTGTCTTTCCTGGAAGCGTTTGGGAGTTTTGCTCAGACGCGTGTTTCCTCAAGTTCAAGAATCAAGATCTAGGATACCTGCAGACAGGTGCCTGTTTGTGTGGAGACAGTCTGTTTGAAACTGTGTTCCTCAGCGCCCGCTCTTTCTCCCCGTCGCTCCACACGCCTGGGAGTCCCTTTCTTTCTCTCCACAAGCACGTGTGTTGACTTCGTCGCACATGTGCATCTGCACAAGCGTTGAGCTCAGCAGAGCGTGTCTCTTGACACTTGATGTGCGTTGGCTGTGTCTGCCTGCTCCAGTGAAGAGAGAAACGGGAAATCATCTTGGTAGAGGCAACAAAGCAAAAGCGAGGCAGGATTGACATCTGCTCAACAGAGACGGATTCCCTGCGCTGACACAGTTCACAGTTACACGAGAAGCAATCTGAGCGGTCCGTCGACCGGAGACGTGTTTCCCAAGAGGTCGTTTAGCGAGTGAACAGCAGTGTGCGCGACTTTCAGGAGTGTGCCTGGAAAGTGCCAGAATCACCAGGAGCATCTGTGCAAAAGCTGCTGCCTCTGTGACCGCATTGAGGCACGTTCGCGTGTCTGCGAGTATATAGACGGCTCTTTCGCGTTCACTCCGAGGGAAACGGTCCGCTATTGCTTCTGTGCGCACAGACGCGATTCCCTTGTCTCTTGCGAACACAGGGAACTCTGTGCATCCAAATCTACAGGCTAAGGACGCGTCTGCATATGTTTTGGTGAACAATCGAGTGTGCGTGTTCTGACAGCTGCCTCTATGCAGACGTCTCCACAGAGCCACTTCTGAATGCCCCGCAGCCCAGGACTGAATGGATACACTAACAAGTGCACCGGTGTGAGCAACCACATATGCAGAAGGACGTCTTTCATCTCACAGAAGCGCGAACGTCTTGGCGTTCAAGCACATGGCAGAAACAAGGTGTGAACAGATGAGCTGCTGCTATTTTCTCCGTTCGGCATGCTTCGTTGTAGCTCTCTTGCCGGTCGCCGGCTTAGCGGCTTGCTTTGCGCGACTAGCTCTGGGGAGAGAAGGAGATAGCGCCGGAAACCTCGCCTTTTGCCTTCTTCGGCGCTGGAACCTGGTTGCTGCGCCTTCTCTTTGTCCATGTGCACACACACGATTCCTCAGCGAAAACCATGCAGAAACCTTTCCACGAGCACCCAGGGATGTGCACCCAGCACCACGTGCACGCACACGCAGCTAGAGAAAAGCACCTACCTTTTCACACACTGATGCCTAAGCAAACGCGTGGCCACACACACGCACACATCCGCAAGCGCGCCTACTCCCATCTATTGAGGGAAAGACGGACGAGCTCTTTGGTTGCTCTTCACAGGCTTGTCCCTGATCTATAGCTGAGGGCAAACACTTGTGTGCTTGTGGGAGAGCCTGTGTCTTTCCTGGAAGCGTTTGGGAGTTTTGCTCAGACGCGTGTTTCCTCAAGTTCAAGAATCAAGATCTAGGATACCTGCAGACAGGTGCCTGTTTGTGTGGAGACAGTCTGTTTGAAACTGTGTTCCTCAGCGCCCGCTCTTTCTCCCCGTCGCTCCACACGCCTGGGAGTCCCTTTCTTTCTCTCCACAAGCACGTGTGTTGACTTCGTCGCACATGTGCATCTGCACAAGCGTTGAGCTCAGCAGAGCGTGTCTCTTGACACTTGATGTGCGTTGGCTGTGTCTGCCTGCTCCAGTGAAGAGAGAAACGGGAAATCATCTTGGTAGAGGCAACAAAGCAAAAGCGAGGCAGGATTGACATCTGCTCAACAGAGACGGATTCCCTGCGCTGACACAGTTCACAGTTACACGAGAAGCAATCTGAGCGGTCCGTCGACCGGAGACGTGTTTCCCAAGAGGTCGTTTAGCGAGTGAACAGCAGTGTGCGCGACTTTCAGGAGTGTGCCTGGAAAGTGCCAGAATCACCAGGAGCATCTGTGCAAAAGCTGCTGCCTCTGTGACCGCATTGAGGCACGTTCGCGTGTCTGCGAGTATATAGACGGCTCTTTCGCGTTCACTCCGAGGGAAACGGTCCGCTATTGCTTCTGTGCGCACAGACGCGATTCCCTTGTCTCTTGCGAACACAGGGAACTCTGTGCATCCAAATCTACAGGCTAAGGACGCGTCTGCATATGTTTTGGTGAACAATCGAGTGTGCGTGTTCTGACAGCTGCCTCTATGCAGACGTCTCCACAGAGCCACTTCTGAATGCCCCGCAGCCCAGGACTGAATGGATACACTAACAAGTGCACCGGTGTGAGCAACCACATATGCAGAAGGACGTCTTTCATCTCACAGAAGCGCGAACGTCTTGGCGTTCAAGCACATGGCAGAAACAAGGTGTGAACAGATGAGCTGCTGCTATTTTCTCCGTTCGGCATGCTTCGTTGTAGCTCTCTTGCCGGTCGCCGGCTTAGCGGCTTGCTTTGCGCGACTAGCTCTGGGGAGAGAAGGAGATAGCGCCGGAAACCTCGCCTTTTGCCTTCTTCGGCGCTGGAACCTGGTTGCTGCGCCTTCTCTTTGTCCATGTGCACACACACGATTCCTCAGCGAAAACCATGCAGAAACCTTTCCACGAGCACCCAGGGATGTGCACCCAGCACCACGTGCACGCACACGCAGCTAGAGAAAAGCACCTACCTTTTCACACACTGATGCCTAAGCAAACGCGTGGCCACACACACGCACACATCCGCAAGCGCGCCTACTCCCATCTATTGAGGGAAAGACGGACGAGCAACGTCCTGACAGGCTTGAGGGGAAAAACGTCCGTTGACGGTTGGCGTACTGCACGCCCGCCTACGGGGCTGCAGGGGAATCCACATTTGGAAGGTACCTGAAGATGTGCGCCTGTTCTTGGAGCTCCGCTAGTAGGGTAGCAAAGACACTCGTAGGCAGTACTGAATGCTGCTCCGTGCTACTTCTCCTCCGCTGGCAAATGCTTCACAGTCGCCCGAGGAAAGACGTTTAACAATCGATCTCCAAGAGGAACGAAACACATGATGCCATAAGGCGAAAGAATAGCAGGGCATCTCTTCACAGGCTTGTCCCTGATCTATAGCTGAGGGCAAACACTTGTGTGCTTGTGGGAGAGCCTGTGTCTTTCCTGGAAGCGTTTGGGAGTTTTGCTCAGACGCGTGTTTCCTCAAGTTCAAGAATCAAGATCTAGGATACCTGCAGACAGGTGCCTGTTTGTGTGGAGACAGTCTGTTTGAAACTGTGTTCCTCAGCGCCCGCTCTTTCTCCCCGTCGCTCCACACGCCTGGGAGTCCCTTTCTTTCTCTCCACAAGCACGTGTGTTGACTTCGTCGCACATGTGCATCTGCACAAGCGTTGAGCTCAGCAGAGCGTGTCTCTTGACACTTGATGTGCGTTGGCTGTGTCTGCCTGCTCCAGTGAAGAGAGAAACGGGAAATCATCTTGGTAGAGGCAACAAAGCAAAAGCGAGGCAGGATTGACATCTGCTCAACAGAGACGGATTCCCTGCGCTGACACAGTTCACAGTTACACGAGAAGCAATCTGAGCGGTCCGTCGACCGGAGACGTGTTTCCCAAGAGGTCGTTTAGCGAGTGAACAGCAGTGTGCGCGACTTTCAGGAGTGTGCCTGGAAAGTGCCAGAATCACCAGGAGCATCTGTGCAAAAGCTGCTGCCTCTGTGACCGCATTGAGGCACGTTCGCGTGTCTGCGAGTATATAGACGGCTCTTTCGCGTTCACTCCGAGGGAAACGGTCCGCTATTGCTTCTGTGCGCACAGACGCGATTCCCTTGTCTCTTGCGAACACAGGGAACTCTGTGCATCCAAATCTACAGGCTAAGGACGCGTCTGCATATGTTTTGGTGAACAATCGAGTGTGCGTGTTCTGACAGCTGCCTCTATGCAGACGTCTCCACAGAGCCACTTCTGAATGCCCCGCAGCCCAGGACTGAATGGATACACTAACAAGTGCACCGGTGTGAGCAACCACATATGCAGAAGGACGTCTTTCATCTCACAGAAGCGCGAACGTCTTGGCGTTCAAGCACATGGCAGAAACAAGGTGTGAACAGATGAGCTGCTGCTATTTTCTCCGTTCGGCATGCTTCGTTGTAGCTCTCTTGCCGGTCGCCGGCTTAGCGGCTTGCTTTGCGCGACTAGCTCTGGGGAGAGAAGGAGATAGCGCCGGAAACCTCGCCTTTTGCCTTCTTCGGCGCTGGAACCTGGTTGCTGCGCCTTCTCTTTGTCCATGTGCACACACACGATTCCTCAGCGAAAACCATGCAGAAACCTTTCCACGAGCACCCAGGGATGTGCACCCAGCACCACGTGCACGCACACGCAGCTAGAGAAAAGCACCTACCTTTTCACACACTGATGCCTAAGCAAACGCGTGGCCACACACACGCACACATCCGCAAGCGCGCCTACTCCCATCTATTGAGGGAAAGACGGACGAGCTCTTTGGTTGCTCTTCACAGGCTTGTCCCTGATCTATAGCTGAGGGCAAACACTTGTGTGCTTGTGGGAGAGCCTGTGTCTTTCCTGGAAGCGTTTGGGAGTTTTGCTCAGACGCGTGTTTCCTCAAGTTCAAGAATCAAGATCTAGGATACCTGCAGACAGGTGCCTGTTTGTGTGGAGACAGTCTGTTTGAAACTGTGTTCCTCAGCGCCCGCTCTTTCTCCCCGTCGCTCCACACGCCTGGGAGTCCCTTTCTTTCTCTCCACAAGCACGTGTGTTGACTTCGTCGCACATGTGCATCTGCACAAGCGTTGAGCTCAGCAGAGCGTGTCTCTTGACACTTGATGTGCGTTGGCTGTGTCTGCCTGCTCCAGTGAAGAGAGAAACGGGAAATCATCTTGGTAGAGGCAACAAAGCAAAAGCGAGGCAGGATTGACATCTGCTCAACAGAGACGGATTCCCTGCGCTGACACAGTTCACAGTTACACGAGAAGCAATCTGAGCGGTCCGTCGACCGGAGACGTGTTTCCCAAGAGGTCGTTTAGCGAGTGAACAGCAGTGTGCGCGACTTTCAGGAGTGTGCCTGGAAAGTGCCAGAATCACCAGGAGCATCTGTGCAAAAGCTGCTGCCTCTGTGACCGCATTGAGGCACGTTCGCGTGTCTGCGAGTATATAGACGGCTCTTTCGCGTTCACTCCGAGGGAAACGGTCCGCTATTGCTTCTGTGCGCACAGACGCGATTCCCTTGTCTCTTGCGAACACAGGGAACTCTGTGCATCCAAATCTACAGGCTAAGGACGCGTCTGCATATGTTTTGGTGAACAATCGAGTGTGCGTGTTCTGACAGCTGCCTCTATGCAGACGTCTCCACAGAGCCACTTCTGAATGCCCCGCAGCCCAGGACTGAATGGATACACTAACAAGTGCACCGGTGTGAGCAACCACATATGCAGAAGGACGTCTTTCATCTCACAGAAGCGCGAACGTCTTGGCGTTCAAGCACATGGCAGAAACAAGGTGTGAACAGATGAGCTGCTGCTATTTTCTCCGTTCGGCATGCTTCGTTGTAGCTCTCTTGCCGGTCGCCGGCTTAGCGGCTTGCTTTGCGCGACTAGCTCTGGGGAGAGAAGGAGATAGCGCCGGAAACCTCGCCTTTTGCCTTCTTCGGCGCTGGAACCTGGTTGCTGCGCCTTCTCTTTGTCCATGTGCACACACACGATTCCTCAGCGAAAACCATGCAGAAACCTTTCCACGAGCACCCAGGGATGTGCACCCAGCACCACGTGCACGCACACGCAGCTAGAGAAAAGCACCTACCTTTTCACACACTGATGCCTAAGCAAACGCGTGGCCACACACACGCACACATCCGCAAGCGCGCCTACTCCCATCTATTGAGGGAAAGACGGACGAGCTCTTTGGTTGCTCTTCACAGGCTTGTCCCTGATCTATAGCTGAGGGCAAACACTTGTGTGCTTGTGGGAGAGCCTGTGTCTTTCCTGGAAGCGTTTGGGAGTTTTGCTCAGACGCGTGTTTCCTCAAGTTCAAGAATCAAGATCTAGGATACCTGCAGACAGGTGCCTGTTTGTGTGGAGACAGTCTGTTTGAAACTGTGTTCCTCAGCGCCCGCTCTTTCTCCCCGTCGCTCCACACGCCTGGGAGTCCCTTTCTTTCTCTCCACAAGCACGTGTGTTGACTTCGTCGCACATGTGCATCTGCACAAGCGTTGAGCTCAGCAGAGCGTGTCTCTTGACACTTGATGTGCGTTGGCTGTGTCTGCCTGCTCCAGTGAAGAGAGAAACGGGAAATCATCTTGGTAGAGGCAACAAAGCAAAAGCGAGGCAGGATTGACATCTGCTCAACAGAGACGGATTCCCTGCGCTGACACAGTTCACAGTTACACGAGAAGCAATCTGAGCGGTCCGTCGACCGGAGACGTGTTTCCCAAGAGGTCGTTTAGCGAGTGAACAGCAGTGTGCGCGACTTTCAGGAGTGTGCCTGGAAAGTGCCAGAATCACCAGGAGCATCTGTGCAAAAGCTGCTGCCTCTGTGACCGCATTGAGGCACGTTCGCGTGTCTGCGAGTATATAGACGGCTCTTTCGCGTTCACTCCGAGGGAAACGGTCCGCTATTGCTTCTGTGCGCACAGACGCGATTCCCTTGTCTCTTGCGAACACAGGGAACTCTGTGCATCCAAATCTACAGGCTAAGGACGCGTCTGCATATGTTTTGGTGAACAATCGAGTGTGCGTGTTCTGACAGCTGCCTCTATGCAGACGTCTCCACAGAGCCACTTCTGAATGCCCCGCAGCCCAGGACTGAATGGATACACTAACAAGTGCACCGGTGTGAGCAACCACATATGCAGAAGGACGTCTTTCATCTCACAGAAGCGCGAACGTCTTGGCGTTCAAGCACATGGCAGAAACAAGGTGTGAACAGATGAGCTGCTGCTATTTTCTCCGTTCGGCATGCTTCGTTGTAGCTCTCTTGCCGGTCGCCGGCTTAGCGGCTTGCTTTGCGCGACTAGCTCTGGGGAGAGAAGGAGATAGCGCCGGAAACCTCGCCTTTTGCCTTCTTCGGCGCTGGAACCTGGTTGCTGCGCCTTCTCTTTGTCCATGTGCACACACACGATTCCTCAGCGAAAACCATGCAGAAACCTTTCCACGAGCACCCAGGGATGTGCACCCAGCACCACGTGCACGCACACGCAGCTAGAGAAAAGCACCTACCTTTTCACACACTGATGCCTAAGCAAACGCGTGGCCACACACACGCACACATCCGCAAGCGCGCCTACTCCCATCTATTGAGGGAAAGACGGACGAGCTCTTTGGTTGCTCTTCACAGGCTTGTCCCTGATCTATAGCTGAGGGCAAACACTTGTGTGCTTGTGGGAGAGCCTGTGTCTTTCCTGGAAGCGTTTGGGAGTTTTGCTCAGACGCGTGTTTCCTCAAGTTCAAGAATCAAGATCTAGGATACCTGCAGACAGGTGCCTGTTTGTGTGGAGACAGTCTGTTTGAAACTGTGTTCCTCAGCGCCCGCTCTTTCTCCCCGTCGCTCCACACGCCTGGGAGTCCCTTTCTTTCTCTCCACAAGCACGTGTGTTGACTTCGTCGCACATGTGCATCTGCACAAGCGTTGAGCTCAGCAGAGCGTGTCTCTTGACACTTGATGTGCGTTGGCTGTGTCTGCCTGCTCCAGTGAAGAGAGAAACGGGAAATCATCTTGGTAGAGGCAACAAAGCAAAAGCGAGGCAGGATTGACATCTGCTCAACAGAGACGGATTCCCTGCGCTGACACAGTTCACAGTTACACGAGAAGCAATCTGAGCGGTCCGTCGACCGGAGACGTGTTTCCCAAGAGGTCGTTTAGCGAGTGAACAGCAGTGTGCGCGACTTTCAGGAGTGTGCCTGGAAAGTGCCAGAATCACCAGGAGCATCTGTGCAAAAGCTGCTGCCTCTGTGACCGCATTGAGGCACGTTCGCGTGTCTGCGAGTATATAGACGGCTCTTTCGCGTTCACTCCGAGGGAAACGGTCCGCTATTGCTTCTGTGCGCACAGACGCGATTCCCTTGTCTCTTGCGAACACAGGGAACTCTGTGCATCCAAATCTACAGGCTAAGGACGCGTCTGCATATGTTTTGGTGAACAATCGAGTGTGCGTGTTCTGACAGCTGCCTCTATGCAGACGTCTCCACAGAGCCACTTCTGAATGCCCCGCAGCCCAGGACTGAATGGATACACTAACAAGTGCACCGGTGTGAGCAACCACATATGCAGAAGGACGTCTTTCATCTCACAGAAGCGCGAACGTCTTGGCGTTCAAGCACATGGCAGAAACAAGGTGTGAACAGATGAGCTGCTGCTATTTTCTCCGTTCGGCATGCTTCGTTGTAGCTCTCTTGCCGGTCGCCGGCTTAGCGGCTTGCTTTGCGCGACTAGCTCTGGGGAGAGAAGGAGATAGCGCCGGAAACCTCGCCTTTTGCCTTCTTCGGCGCTGGAACCTGGTTGCTGCGCCTTCTCTTTGTCCATGTGCACACACACGATTCCTCAGCGAAAACCATGCAGAAACCTTTCCACGAGCACCCAGGGATGTGCACCCAGCACCACGTGCACGCACACGCAGCTAGAGAAAAGCACCTACCTTTTCACACACTGATGCCTAAGCAAACGCGTGGCCACACACACGCACACATCCGCAAGCGCGCCTACTCCCATCTATTGAGGGAAAGACGGACGAGCTCTTTGGTTGCTCTTCACAGGCTTGTCCCTGATCTATAGCTGAGGGCAAACACTTGTGTGCTTGTGGGAGAGCCTGTGTCTTTCCTGGAAGCGTTTGGGAGTTTTGCTCAGACGCGTGTTTCCTCAAGTTCAAGAATCAAGATCTAGGATACCTGCAGACAGGTGCCTGTTTGTGTGGAGACAGTCTGTTTGAAACTGTGTTCCTCAGCGCCCGCTCTTTCTCCCCGTCGCTCCACACGCCTGGGAGTCCCTTTCTTTCTCTCCACAAGCACGTGTGTTGACTTCGTCGCACATGTGCATCTGCACAAGCGTTGAGCTCAGCAGAGCGTGTCTCTTGACACTTGATGTGCGTTGGCTGTGTCTGCCTGCTCCAGTGAAGAGAGAAACGGGAAATCATCTTGGTAGAGGCAACAAAGCAAAAGCGAGGCAGGATTGACATCTGCTCAACAGAGACGGATTCCCTGCGCTGACACAGTTCACAGTTACACGAGAAGCAATCTGAGCGGTCCGTCGACCGGAGACGTGTTTCCCAAGAGGTCGTTTAGCGAGTGAACAGCAGTGTGCGCGACTTTCAGGAGTGTGCCTGGAAAGTGCCAGAATCACCAGGAGCATCTGTGCAAAAGCTGCTGCCTCTGTGACCGCATTGAGGCACGTTCGCGTGTCTGCGAGTATATAGACGGCTCTTTCGCGTTCACTCCGAGGGAAACGGTCCGCTATTGCTTCTGTGCGCACAGACGCGATTCCCTTGTCTCTTGCGAACACAGGGAACTCTGTGCATCCAAATCTACAGGCTAAGGACGCGTCTGCATATGTTTTGGTGAACAATCGAGTGTGCGTGTTCTGACAGCTGCCTCTATGCAGACGTCTCCACAGAGCCACTTCTGAATGCCCCGCAGCCCAGGACTGAATGGATACACTAACAAGTGCACCGGTGTGAGCAACCACATATGCAGAAGGACGTCTTTCATCTCACAGAAGCGCGAACGTCTTGGCGTTCAAGCACATGGCA
Source organism: Patagioenas fasciata (assembly GCF_037038585.1). NCBI lineage: Eukaryota > Metazoa > Chordata > Aves > Columbiformes > Columbidae > Patagioenas > Patagioenas fasciata. The sequence goes on along the minus strand of NW_027288816.1, from coordinate 100,908 downwards.
GAAACAAGGTGTGAACAGATGAGCTGCTGCTATTTTCTCCGTTCGGCATGCTTCGTTGTAGCTCTCTTGCCGGTCGCCGGCTTAGCGGCTTGCTTTGCGCGACTAGCTCTGGGGAGAGAAGGAGATAGCGCCGGAAACCTCGCCTTTTGCCTTCTTCGGCGCTGGAACCTGGTTGCTGCGCCTTCTCTTTGTCCATGTGCACACACACGATTCCTCAGCGAAAACCATGCAGAAACCTTTCCACGAGCACCCAGGGATGTGCACCCAGCACCACGTGCACGCACACGCAGCTAGAGAAAAGCACCTACCTTTTCACACACTGATGCCTAAGCAAACGCGTGGCCACACACACGCACACATCCGCAAGCGCGCCTACTCCCATCTATTGAGGGAAAGACGGACGAGCTCTTTGGTTGCTCTTCACAGGCTTGTCCCTGATCTATAGCTGAGGGCAAACACTTGTGTGCTTGTGGGAGAGCCTGTGTCTTTCCTGGAAGCGTTTGGGAGTTTTGCTCAGACGCGTGTTTCCTCAAGTTCAAGAATCAAGATCTAGGATACCTGCAGACAGGTGCCTGTTTGTGTGGAGACAGTCTGTTTGAAACTGTGTTCCTCAGCGCCCGCTCTTTCTCCCCGTCGCTCCACACGCCTGGGAGTCCCTTTCTTTCTCTCCACAAGCACGTGTGTTGACTTCGTCGCACATGTGCATCTGCACAAGCGTTGAGCTCAGCAGAGCGTGTCTCTTGACACTTGATGTGCGTTGGCTGTGTCTGCCTGCTCCAGTGAAGAGAGAAACGGGAAATCATCTTGGTAGAGGCAACAAAGCAAAAGCGAGGCAGGATTGACATCTGCTCAACAGAGACGGATTCCCTGCGCTGACACAGTTCACAGTTACACGAGAAGCAATCTGAGCGGTCCGTCGACCGGAGACGTGTTTCCCAAGAGGTCGTTTAGCGAGTGAACAGCAGTGTGCGCGACTTTCAGGAGTGTGCCTGGAAAGTGCCAGAATCACCAGGAGCATCTGTGCAAAAGCTGCTGCCTCTGTGACCGCATTGAGGCACGTTCGCGTGTCTGCGAGTATATAGACGGCTCTTTCGCGTTCACTCCGAGGGAAACGGTCCGCTATTGCTTCTGTGCGCACAGACGCGATTCCCTTGTCTCTTGCGAACACAGGGAACTCTGTGCATCCAAATCTACAGGCTAAGGACGCGTCTGCATATGTTTTGGTGAACAATCGAGTGTGCGTGTTCTGACAGCTGCCTCTATGCAGACGTCTCCACAGAGCCACTTCTGAATGCCCCGCAGCCCAGGACTGAATGGATACACTAACAAGTGCACCGGTGTGAGCAACCACATATGCAGAAGGACGTCTTTCATCTCACAGAAGCGCGAACGTCTTGGCGTTCAAGCACATGGCAGAAACAAGGTGTGAACAGATGAGCTGCTGCTATTTTCTCCGTTCGGCATGCTTCGTTGTAGCTCTCTTGCCGGTCGCCGGCTTAGCGGCTTGCTTTGCGCGACTAGCTCTGGGGAGAGAAGGAGATAGCGCCGGAAACCTCGCCTTTTGCCTTCTTCGGCGCTGGAACCTGGTTGCTGCGCCTTCTCTTTGTCCATGTGCACACACACGATTCCTCAGCGAAAACCATGCAGAAACCTTTCCACGAGCACCCAGGGATGTGCACCCAGCACCACGTGCACGCACACGCAGCTAGAGAAAAGCACCTACCTTTTCACACACTGATGCCTAAGCAAACGCGTGGCCACACACACGCACACATCCGCAAGCGCGCCTACTCCCATCTATTGAGGGAAAGACGGACGAGCAACGTCCTGACAGGCTTGAGGGGAAAAACGTCCGTTGACGGTTGGCGTACTGCACGCCCGCCTACGGGGCTGCAGGGGAATCCACATTTGGAAGGTACCTGAAGATGTGCGCCTGTTCTTGGAGCTCCGCTAGTAGGGTAGCAAAGACACTCGTAGGCAGTACTGAATGCTGCTCCGTGCTACTTCTCCTCCGCTGGCAAATGCTTCACAGTCGCCCTAGGAAAGACGTTTAACAATCGATCTCCAAGAGGAACGAAACACATGATGCCATAAGGCGAAAGAATAGCAGGGCATCTCTTCACAGGCTTGTCCCTGATCTATAGCTGAGGGCAAACACTTGTGTGCTTGTGGGAGAGCCTGTGTCTTTCCTGGAAGCGTTTGGGAGTTTTGCTCAGACGCGTGTTTCCTCAAGTTCAAGAATCAAGATCTAGGATACCTGCAGACAGGTGCCTGTTTGTGTGGAGACAGTCTGTTTGAAACTGTGTTCCTCAGCGCCCGCTCTTTCTCCCCGTCGCTCCACACGCCTGGGAGTCCCTTTCTTTCTCTCCACAAGCACGTGTGTTGACTTCGTCGCACATGTGCATCTGCACAAGCGTTGAGCTCAGCAGAGCGTGTCTCTTGACACTTGATGTGCGTTGGCTGTGTCTGCCTGCTCCAGTGAAGAGAGAAACGGGAAATCATCTTGGTAGAGGCAACAAAGCAAAAGCGAGGCAGGATTGACATCTGCTCAACAGGGACGGATTCCCTGCGCTGACACAGTTCACAGTTACACGAGAAGCAATCTGAGCGGTCCGTCGACCGGAGACGTGTTTCCCAAGAGGTCGTTTAGCGAGTGAACAGCAGTGTGCGCGACTTTCAGGAGTGTGCCTGGAAAGTGCCAGAATCACCAGGAGCATCTGTGCAAAAGCTGCTGCCTCTGTGACCGCATTGAGGCACGTTCGCGTGTCTGCGAGTATATAGACGGCTCTTTCGCGTTCACTCCGAGGGAAACGGTCCGCTATTGCTTCTGTGCGCACAGACGCGATTCCCTTGTCTCTTGCGAACACAGGGAACTCTGTGCATCCAAATCTACAGGCTAAGGACGCGTCTGCATATGTTTTGGTGAACAATCGAGTGTGCGTGTTCTGACAGCTGCCTCTATGCAGACGTCTCCACAGAGCCACTTCTGAATGCCCCGCAGCCCAGGACTGAATGGATACACTAACAAGTGCACCGGTGTGAGCAACCACATATGCAGAAGGACGTCTTTCATCTCACAGAAGCGCGAACGTCTTGGCGTTCAAGCACATGGCAGAAACAAGGTGTGAACAGATGAGCTGCTGCTATTTTCTCCGTTCGGCATGCTTCGTTGTAGCTCTCTTGCCGGTCGCCGGCTTAGCGGCTTGCTTTGCGCGACTAGCTCTGGGGAGAGAAGGAGATAGCGCCGGAAACCTCGCCTTTTGCCTTCTTCGGCGCTGGAACCTGGTTGCTGCGCCTTCTCTTTGTCCATGTGCACACACACGATTCCTCAGCGAAAACCATGCAGAAACCTTTCCACGAGCACCCAGGGATGTGCACCCAGCACCACGTGCACGCACACGCAGCTAGAGAAAAGCACCTACCTTTTCACACACTGATGCCTAAGCAAACGCGTGGCCACACACACGCACACATCCGCAAGCGCGCCTACTCCCATCTATTGAGGGAAAGACGGACGAGCTCTTTGGTTGCTCTTCACAGGCTTGTCCCTGATCTATAGCTGAGGGCAAACACTTGTGTGCTTGTGGGAGAGCCTGTGTCTTTCCTGGAAGCGTTTGGGAGTTTTGCTCAGACGCGTGTTTCCTCAAGTTCAAGAATCAAGATCTAGGATACCTGCAGACAGGTGCCTGTTTGTGTGGAGACAGTCTGTTTGAAACTGTGTTCCTCAGCGCCCGCTCTTTCTCCCCGTCGCTCCACACGCCTGGGAGTCCCTTTCTTTCTCTCCACAAGCACGTGTGTTGACTTCGTCGCACATGTGCATCTGCACAAGCGTTGAGCTCAGCAGAGCGTGTCTCTTGACACTTGATGTGCGTTGGCTGTGTCTGCCTGCTCCAGTGAAGAGAGAAACGGGAAATCATCTTGGTAGAGGCAACAAAGCAAAAGCGAGGCAGGATTGACATCTGCTCAACAGAGACGGATTCCCTGCGCTGACACAGTTCACAGTTACACGAGAAGCAATCTGAGCGGTCCGTCGACCGGAGACGTGTTTCCCAAGAGGTCGTTTAGCGAGTGAACAGCAGTGTGCGCGACTTTCAGGAGTGTGCCTGGAAAGTGCCAGAATCACCAGGAGCATCTGTGCAAAAGCTGCTGCCTCTGTGACCGCATTGAGGCACGTTCGCGTGTCTGCGAGTATATAGACGGCTCTTTCGCGTTCACTCCGAGGGAAACGGTCCGCTATTGCTTCTGTGCGCACAGACGCGATTCCCTTGTCTCTTGCGAACACAGGGAACTCTGTGCATCCAAATCTACAGGCTAAGGACGCGTCTGCATATGTTTTGGTGAACAATCGAGTGTGCGTGTTCTGACAGCTGCCTCTATGCAGACGTCTCCACAGAGCCACTTCTGAATGCCCCGCAGCCCAGGACTGAATGGATACACTAACAAGTGCACCGGTGTGAGCAACCACATATGCAGAAGGACGTCTTTCATCTCACAGAAGCGCGAACGTCTTGGCGTTCAAGCACATGGCAGAAACAAGGTGTGAACAGATGAGCTGCTGCTATTTTCTCCGTTCGGCATGCTTCGTTGTAGCTCTCTTGCCGGTCGCCGGCTTAGCGGCTTGCTTTGCGCGACTAGCTCTGGGGAGAGAAGGAGATAGCGCCGGAAACCTCGCCTTTTGCCTTCTTCGGCGCTGGAACCTGGTTGCTGCGCCTTCTCTTTGTCCATGTGCACACACACGATTCCTCAGCGAAAACCATGCAGAAACCTTTCCACGAGCACCCAGGGATGTGCACCCAGCACCACGTGCACGCACACGCAGCTAGAGAAAAGCACCTACCTTTTCACACACTGATGCCTAAGCAAACGCGTGGCCACACACACGCACACATCCGCAAGCGCGCCTACTCCCATCTATTGAGGGAAAGACGGACGAGCAACGTCCTGACAGGCTTGAGGGGAAAAACGTCCGTTGACGGTTGGCGTACTGCACGCCCGCCTACGGGGCTGCAGGGGAATCCACATTTGGAAGGTACCTGAAGATGTGCGCCTGTTCTTGGAGCTCCGCTAGTAGGGTAGCAAAGACACTCGTAGGCAGTACTGAATGCTGCTCCGTGCTACTTCTCCTCCGCTGGCAAATGCTTCACAGTCGCCCTAGGAAAGACGTTTAACAATCGATCTCCAAGAGGAACGAAACACATGATGCCATAAGGCGAAAGAATAGCAGGGCATCTCTTCACAGGCTTGTCCCTGATCTATAGCTGAGGGCAAACACTTGTGTGCTTGTGGGAGAGCCTGTGTCTTTCCTGGAAGCGTTTGGGAGTTTTGCTCAGACGCGTGTTTCCTCAAGTTCAAGAATCAAGATCTAGGATACCTGCAGACAGGTGCCTGTTTGTGTGGAGACAGTCTGTTTGAAACTGTGTTCCTCAGCGCCCGCTCTTTCTCCCCGTCGCTCCACACGCCTGGGAGTCCCTTTCTTTCTCTCCACAAGCACGTGTGTTGACTTCGTCGCACATGTGCATCTGCACAAGCGTTGAGCTCAGCAGAGCGTGTCTCTTGACACTTGATGTGCGTTGGCTGTGTCTGCCTGCTCCAGTGAAGAGAGAAACGGGAAATCATCTTGGTAGAGGCAACAAAGCAAAAGCGAGGCAGGATTGACATCTGCTCAACAGGGACGGATTCCCTGCGCTGACACAGTTCACAGTTACACGAGAAGCAATCTGAGCGGTCCGTCGACCGGAGACGTGTTTCCCAAGAGGTCGTTTAGCGAGTGAACAGCAGTGTGCGCGACTTTCAGGAGTGTGCCTGGAAAGTGCCAGAATCACCAGGAGCATCTGTGCAAAAGCTGCTGCCTCTGTGACCGCATTGAGGCACGTTCGCGTGTCTGCGAGTATATAGACGGCTCTTTCGCGTTCACTCCGAGGGAAACGGTCCGCTATTGCTTCTGTGCGCACAGACGCGATTCCCTTGTCTCTTGCGAACACAGGGAACTCTGTGCATCCAAATCTACAGGCTAAGGACGCGTCTGCATATGTTTTGGTGAACAATCGAGTGTGCGTGTTCTGACAGCTGCCTCTATGCAGACGTCTCCACAGAGCCACTTCTGAATGCCCCGCAGCCCAGGACTGAATGGATACACTAACAAGTGCACCGGTGTGAGCAACCACATATGCAGAAGGACGTCTTTCATCTCACAGAAGCGCGAACGTCTTGGCGTTCAAGCACATGGCAGAAACAAGGTGTGAACAGATGAGCTGCTGCTATTTTCTCCGTTCGGCATGCTTCGTTGTAGCTCTCTTGCCGGTCGCCGGCTTAGCGGCTTGCTTTGCGCGACTAGCTCTGGGGAGAGAAGGAGATAGCGCCGGAAACCTCGCCTTTTGCCTTCTTCGGCGCTGGAACCTGGTTGCTGCGCCTTCTCTTTGTCCATGTGCACACACACGATTCCTCAGCGAAAACCATGCAGAAACCTTTCCACGAGCACCCAGGGATGTGCACCCAGCACCACGTGCACGCACACGCAGCTAGAGAAAAGCACCTACCTTTTCACACACTGATGCCTAAGCAAACGCGTGGCCACACACACGCACACATCCGCAAGCGCGCCTACTCCCATCTATTGAGGGAAAGACGGACGAGCAACGTCCTGACAGGCTTGAGGGGAAAAACGTCCGTTGACGGTTGGCGTACTGCACGCCCGCCTACGGGGCTGCAGGGGAATCCACATTTGGAAGGTACCTGAAGATGTGCGCCTGTTCTTGGAGCTCCGCTAGTAGGGTAGCAAAGACACTCGTAGGCAGTACTGAATGCTGCTCCGTGCTACTTCTCCTCCGCTGGCAAATGCTTCACAGTCGCCCGAGGAAAGACGTTTAACAATCGATCTCCAAGAGGAACGAAACACATGATGCCATAAGGCGAAAGAATAGCAGGGCATCTCTTCACAGGCTTGTCCCTGATCTATAGCTGAGGGCAAACACTTGTGTGCTTGTGGGAGAGCCTGTGTCTTTCCTGGAAGCGTTTGGGAGTTTTGCTCAGACGCGTGTTTCCTCAAGTTCAAGAATCAAGATCTAGGATACCTGCAGACAGGTGCCTGTTTGTGTGGAGACAGTCTGTTTGAAACTGTGTTCCTCAGCGCCCGCTCTTTCTCCCCGTCGCTCCACACGCCTGGGAGTCCCTTTCTTTCTCTCCACAAGCACGTGTGTTGACTTCGTCGCACATGTGCATCTGCACAAGCGTTGAGCTCAGCAGAGCGTGTCTCTTGACACTTGATGTGCGTTGGCTGTGTCTGCGTGCTCCAGTGAAGAGAGAAACGGGAAATCATCTTGGTAGAGGCAACAAAGCAAAAGCGAGGCAGGATTGACATCTGCTCAACAGGGACGGATTCCCTGCGCTGACACAGTTCACAGTTACACGAGAAGCAATCTGAGCGGTCCGTCGACCGGAGACGTGTTTCCCAAGAGGTCGTTTAGCGAGTGAACAGCAGTGTGCGCGACTTTCAGGAGTGTGCCTGGAAAGTGCCAGAATCACCAGGAGCATCTGTGCAAAAGCTGCTGCCTCTGTGACCGCATTGAGGCACGTTCGCGTGTCTGCGAGTATATAGACGGCTCTTTCGCGTTCACTCCGAGGGAAACGGTCCGCTATTGCTTCTGTGCGCACAGACGCGATTCCCTTGTCTCTTGCGAACACAGGGAACTCTGTGCATCCAAATCTACAGGCTAAGGACGCGTCTGCATATGTTTTGGTGAACAATCGAGTGTGCGTGTTCTGACAGCTGCCTCTATGCAGACGTCTCCACAGAGCCACTTCTGAATGCCCCGCAGCCCAGGACTGAATGGATACACTAACAAGTGCACCGGTGTGAGCAACCACATATGCAGAAGGACGTCTTTCATCTCACAGAAGCGCGAACGTCTTGGCGTTCAAGCACATGGCAGAAACAAGGTGTGAACAGATGAGCTGCTGCTATTTTCTCCGTTCGGCATGCTTCGTTGTAGCTCTCTTGCCGGTCGCCGGCTTAGCGGCTTGCTTTGCGCGACTAGCTCTGGGGAGAGAAGGAGATAGCGCCGGAAACCTCGCCTTTTGCCTTCTTCGGCGCTGGAACCTGGTTGCTGCGCCTTCTCTTTGTCCATGTGCACACACACGATTCCTCAGCGAAAACCATGCAGAAACCTTTCCACGAGCACCCAGGGATGTGCACCCAGCACCACGTGCACGCACACGCAGCTAGAGAAAAGCACCTACCTTTTCACACACTGATGCCTAAGCAAACGCGTGGCCACACACACGCACACATCCGCAAGCGCGCCTACTCCCATCTATTGAGGGAAAGACGGACGAGCAACGTCCTGACAGGCTTGAGGGGAAAAACGTCCGTTGACGGTTGGCGTACTGCACGCCCGCCTACGGGGCTGCAGGGGAATCCACATTTGGAAGGTACCTGAAGATGTGCGCCTGTTCTTGGAGCTCCGCTAGTAGGGTAGCAAAGACACTCGTAGGCAGTACTGAATGCTGCTCCGTGCTACTTCTCCTCCGCTGGCAAATGCTTCACAGTCGCCCTAGGAAAGACGTTTAACAATCGATCTCCAAGAGGAACGAAACACATGATGCCATAAGGCGAAAGAATAGCAGGGCATCTCTTCACAGGCTTGTCCCTGATCTATAGCTGAGGGCAAACACTTGTGTGCTTGTGGGAGAGCCTGTGTCTTTCCTGGAAGCGTTTGGGAGTTTTGCTCAGACGCGTGTTTCCTCAAGTTCAAGAATCAAGATCTAGGATACCTGCAGACAGGTGCCTGTTTGTGTGGAGACAGTCTGTTTGAAACTGTGTTCCTCAGCGCCCGCTCTTTCTCCCCGTCGCTCCACACGCCTGGGAGTCCCTTTCTTTCTCTCCACAAGCACGTGTGTTGACTTCGTCGCACATGTGCATCTGCACAAGCGTTGAGCTCAGCAGAGCGTGTCTCTTGACACTTGATGTGCGTTGGCTGTGTCTGCGTGCTCCAGTGAAGAGAGAAACGGGAAATCATCTTGGTAGAGGCAACAAAGCAAAAGCGAGGCAGGATTGACATCTGCTCAACAGGGACGGATTCCCTGCGCTGACACAGTTCACAGTTACACGAGAAGCAATCTGAGCGGTCCGTCGACCGGAGACGTGTTTCCCAAGAGGTCGTTTAGCGAGTGAACAGCAGTGTGCGCGACTTTCAGGAGTGTGCCTGGAAAGTGCCAGAATCACCAGGAGCATCTGTGCAAAAGCTGCTGCCTCTGTGACCGCATTGAGGCACGTTCGCGTGTCTGCGAGTATATAGACGGCTCTTTCGCGTTCACTCCGAGGGAAACGGTCCGCTATTGCTTCTGTGCGCACAGACGCGATTCCCTTGTCTCTTGCGAACACAGGGAACTCTGTGCATCCAAATCTACAGGCTAAGGACGCGTCTGCATATGTTTTGGTGAACAATCGAGTGTGCGTGTTCTGACAGCTGCCTCTATGCAGACGTCTCCACAGAGCCACTTCTGAATGCCCCGCAGCCCAGGACTGAATGGATACACTAACAAGTGCACCGGTGTGAGCAACCACATATGCAGAAGGACGTCTTTCATCTCACAGAAGCGCGAACGTCTTGGCGTTCAAGCACATGGCAGAAACAAGGTGTGAACAGATGAGCTGCTGCTATTTTCTCCGTTCGGCATGCTTCGTTGTAGCTCTCTTGCCGGTCGCCGGCTTAGCGGCTTGCTTTGCGCGACTAGCTCTGGGGAGAGGAGGAGATAGCGCCGGAAACCTCGCCTTTTGCCTTCTTCGGCGCTGGAACCTGGTTGCTGCGCCTTCTCTTTGTCCATGTGCACACACACGATTCCTCAGCGAAAACCATGCAGAAACCTTTCCACGAGCACCCAGGGATGTGCACCCAGCACCACGTGCACGCACACGCAGCTAGAGAAAAGCACCTACCTTTTCACACACTGATGCCTAAGCAAACGCGTGGCCACACACACGCACACATCCGCAAGCGCGCCTACTCCCATCTATTGAGGGAAAGATGGACGAGCAACGTCCTGACAGGCTTGAGGGGAAAAACGTCCGTTGACGGTTGGCGTACTGCACGCCCGCCTACGGGGCTGCAGGGGAATCCACATTTGGAAGGTACCTGAAGATGTGCGCCTGTTCTTGGAGCTCCGCTAGTAGGGTAGCAAAGACACTCGTAGGCAGTACTGAATGCTGCTCCGTGCTACTTCTCCTCCGCTGGCAAATGCTTCACAGTCGCCCGAGGAAAGACGTTTAACAATCGATCTCCAAGAGGAACGAAACACATGATGCCATAAGGCGAAAGAATAGCAGGGCATCTCTTCACAGGCTTGTCCCTGATCTATAGCTGAGGGCAAACACTTGTGTGCTTGTGGGAGAGCCTGTGTCTTTCCTGGAAGCGTTTGGGAGTTTTGCTCAGACGCGTGTTTCCTCAAGTTCAAGAATCAAGATCTAGGATACCTGCAGACAGGTGCCTGTTTGTGTGGAGACAGTCTGTTTGAAACTGTGTTCCTCAGCGCCCGCTCTTTCTCCCCGTCGCTCCACACGCCTGGGAGTCCCTTTCTTTCTCTCCACAAGCACGTGTGTTGACTTCGTCGCACATGTGCATCTGCACAAGCGTTGAGCTCAGCAGAGCGTGTCTCTTGACACTTGATGTGCGTTGGCTGTGTCTGCCTGCTCCAGTGAAGAGAGAAACGGGAAATCATCTTGGTAGAGGCAACAAAGCAAAAGCGAGGCAGGATTGACATCTGCTCAACAGAGACGGATTCCCTGCGCTGACACAGTTCACAGTTACACGAGAAGCAATCTGAGCGGTCCGTCGACCGGAGACGTGTTTCCCAAGAGGTCGTTTAGCGAGTGAACAGCAGTGTGCGCGACTTTCAGGAGTGTGCCTGGAAAGTGCCAGAATCACCAGGAGCATCTGTGCAAAAGCTGCTGCCTCTGTGACCGCATTGAGGCACGTTCGCGTGTCTGCGAGTATATAGACGGCTCTTTCGCGTTCACTCCGAGGGAAACGGTCCGCTATTGCTTCTGTGCGCACAGACGCGATTCCCTTGTCTCTTGCGAACACAGGGAACTCTGTGCATCCAAATCTACAGGCTAAGGACGCGTCTGCATATGTTTTGGTGAACAATCGAGTGTGCGTGTTCTGACAGCTGCCTCTATGCAGACGTCTCCACAGAGCCACTTCTGAATGCCCCGCAGCCCAGGACTGAATGGATACACTAACAAGTGCACCGGTGTGAGCAACCACATATGCAGAAGGACGTCTTTCATCTCACAGAAGCGCGAACGTCTTGGCGTTCAAGCACATGGCAGAAACAAGGTGTGAACAGATGAGCTGCTGCTATTTTCTCCGTTCGGCATGCTTCGTTGTAGCTCTCTTGCCGGTCGCCGGCTTAGCGGCTTGCTTTGCGCGACTAGCTCTGGGGAGAGAAGGAGATAGCGCCGGAAACCTCGCCTTTTGCCTTCTTCGGCGCTGGAACCTGGTTGCTGCGCCTTCTCTTTGTCCATGTGCACACACACGATTCCTCAGCGAAAACCATGCAGAAACCTTTCCACGAGCACCCAGGGATGTGCACCCAGCACCACGTGCACGCACACGCAGCTAGAGAAAAGCACCTACCTTTTCACACACTGATGCCTAAGCAAACGCGTGGCCACACACACGCACACATCCGCAAGCGCGCCTACTCCCATCTATTGAGGGAAAGACGGACGAGCAACGTCCTGACAGGCTTGAGGGGAAAAACGTCCGTTGACGGTTGGCGTACTGCACGCCCGCCTACGGGGCTGCAGGGGAATCCACATTTGGAAGGTACCTGAAGATGTGCGCCTGTTCTTGGAGCTCCGCTAGTAGGGTAGCAAAGACACTCGTAGGCAGTACTGAATGCTGCTCCGTGCTACTTCTCCTCCGCTGGCAAATGCTTCACAGTCGCCCGAGGAAAGACGTTTAACAATCGATCTCCAAGAGGAACGAAACACATGATGCCATAAGGCGAAAGAATAGCAGGGCATCTCTTCACAGGCTTGTCCCTGATCTATAGCTGAGGGCAAACACTTGTGTGCTTGTGGGAGAGCCTGTGTCTTTCCTGGAAGCGTTTGGGAGTTTTGCTCAGACGCGTGTTTCCTCAAGTTCAAGAATCAAGATCTAGGATACCTGCAGACAGGTGCCTGTTTGTGTGGAGACAGTCTGTTTGAAACTGTGTTCCTCAGCGCCCGCTCTTTCTCCCCGTCGCTCCACACGCCTGGGAGTCCCTTTCTTTCTCTCCACAAGCACGTGTGTTGACTTCGTCGCACATGTGCATCTGCACAAGCGTTGAGCTCAGCAGAGCGTGTCTCTTGACACTTGATGTGCGTTGGCTGTGTCTGCCTGCTCCAGTGAAGAGAGAAACGGGAAATCATCTTGGTAGAGGCAACAAAGCAAAAGCGAGGCAGGATTGACATCTGCTCAACAGAGACGGATTCCCTGCGCTGACACAGTTCACAGTTACACGAGAAGCAATCTGAGCGGTCCGTCGACCGGAGACGTGTTTCCCAAGAGGTCGTTTAGCGAGTGAACAGCAGTGTGCGCGACTTTCAGGAGTGTGCCTGGAAAGTGCCAGAATCACCAGGAGCATCTGTGCAAAAGCTGCTGCCTCTGTGACCGCATTGAGGCACGTTCGCGTGTCTGCGAGTATATAGACGGCTCTTTCGCGTTCACTCCGAGGGAAACGGTCCGCTATTGCTTCTGTGCGCACAGACGCGATTCCCTTGTCTCTTGCGAACACAGGGAACTCTGTGCATCCAAATCTACAGGCTAAGGACGCGTCTGCATATGTTTTGGTGAACAATCGAGTGTGCGTGTTCTGACAGCTGCCTCTATGCAGACGTCTCCACAGAGCCACTTCTGAATGCCCCGCAGCCCAGGACTGAATGGATACACTAACAAGTGCACCGGTGTGAGCAACCACATATGCAGAAGGACGTCTTTCATCTCACAGAGGCGCGAACGTCTTGGCGTTCAAGCACATGGCAGAAACAAGGTGTGAACAGATGAGCTGCTGCTATTTTCTCCGTTCGGCATGCTTCGTTGTAGCTCTCTTGCCGGTCGCCGGCTTAGCGGCTTGCTTTGCGCGACTAGCTCTGGGGAGAGAAGGAGATAGCGCCGGAAACCTCGCCTTTTGCCTTCTTCGGCGCTGGAACCTGGTTGCTGCGCCTTCTCTTTGTCCATGTGCACACACACGATTCCTCAGCGAAAACCATGCAGAAACCTTTCCACGAGCACCCAGGGATGTGCACCCAGCACCACGTGCACGCACACGCAGCTAGAGAAAAGCACCTACCTTTTCACACACTGATGCCTAAGCAAACGCGTGGCCACACACACGCACACATCCGCAAGCGCGCCTACTCCCATCTATTGAGGGAAAGACGGACGAGCAACGTCCTGACAGGCTTGAGGGGAAAAACGTCCGTTGACGGTTGGCGTACTGCACGCCCGCCTACGGGGCTGCAGGGGAATCCACATTTGGAAGGTACCTGAAGATGTGCGCCTGTTCTTGGAGCTCCGCTAGTAGGGTAGCAAAGACACTCGTAGGCAGTACTGAATGCTGCTCCGTGCTACTTCTCCTCCGCTGGCAAATGCTTCACAGTCGCCCGAGGAAAGACGTTTAACAATCGATCTCCAAGAGGAACGAAACACATGATGCCATAAGGCGAAAGAATAGCAGGGCATCTCTTCACAGGCTTGTCCCTGATCTATAGCTGAGGGCAAACACTTGTGTGCTTGTGGGAGAGCCTGTGTCTTTCCTGGAAGCGTTTGGGAGTTTTGCTCAGACGCGTGTTTCCTCAAGTTCAAGAATCAAGATCTAGGATACCTGCAGACAGGTGCCTGTTTGTGTGGAGACAGTCTGTTTGAAACTGTGTTCCTCAGCGCCCGCTCTTTCTCCCCGTCGCTCCACACGCCTGGGAGTCCCTTTCTTTCTCTCCACAAGCACGTGTGTTGACTTCGTCGCACATGTGCATCTGCACAAGCGTTGAGCTCAGCAGAGCGTGTCTCTTGACACTTGATGTGCGTTGGCTGTGTCTGCCTGCTCCAGTGAAGAGAGAAACGGGAAATCATCTTGGTAGAGGCAACAAAGCAAAAGCGAGGCAGGATTGACATCTGCTCAACAGAGACGGATTCCCTGCGCTGACACAGTTCACAGTTACACGAGAAGCAATCTGAGCGGTCCGTCGACCGGAGACGTGTTTCCCAAGAGGTCGTTTAGCGAGTGAACAGCAGTGTGCGCGACTTTCAGGAGTGTGCCTGGAAAGTGCCAGAATCACCAGGAGCATCTGTGCAAAAGCTGCTGCCTCTGTGACCGCATTGAGGCACGTTCGCGTGTCTGCGAGTATATAGACGGCTCTTTCGCGTTCACTCCGAGGGAAACGGTCCGCTATTGCTTCTGTGCGCACAGACGCGATTCCCTTGTCTCTTGCGAACACAGGGAACTCTGTGCATCCAAATCTACAGGCTAAGGACGCGTCTGCATATGTTTTGGTGAACAATCGAGTGTGCGTGTTCTGACAGCTGCCTCTATGCAGACGTCTCCACAGAGCCACTTCTGAATGCCCCGCAGCCCAGGACTGAATGGATACACTAACAAGTGCACCGGTGTGAGCAACCACATATGCAGAAGGACGTCTTTCATCTCACAGAGGCGCGAACGTCTTGGCGTTCAAGCACATGGCAGAAACAAGGTGTGAACAGATGAGCTGCTGCTATTTTCTCCGTTCGGCATGCTTCGTTGTAGCTCTCTTGCCGGTCGCCGGCTTAGCGGCTTGCTTTGCGCGACTAGCTCTGGGGAGAGAAGGAGATAGCGCCGGAAACCTCGCCTTTTGCCTTCTTCGGCGCTGGAACCTGGTTGCTGCGCCTTCTCTTTGTCCATGTGCACACACACGATTCCTCAGCGAAAACCATGCAGAAACCTTTCCACGAGCACCCAGGGATGTGCACCCAGCACCACGTGCACGCACACGCAGCTAGAGAAAAGCACCTACCTTTTCACACACTGATGCCTAAGCAAACGCGTGGCCACACACACGCACACATCCGCAAGCGCGCCTACTCCCATCTATTGAGGGAAAGACGGACGAGCAACGTCCTGACAGGCTTGAGGGGAAAAACGTCCGTTGACGGTTGGCGTACTGCACGCCCGCCTACGGGGCTGCAGGGGAATCCACATTTGGAAGGTACCTGAAGATGTGCGCCTGTTCTTGGAGCTCCGCTAGTAGGGTAGCAAAGACACTCGTAGGCAGTACTGAATGCTGCTCCGTGCTACTTCTCCTCCGCTGGCAAATGCTTCACAGTCGCCCGAGGAAAGACGTTTAACAATCGATCTCCAAGAGGAACGAAACACATGATGCCATAAGGCGAAAGAATAGCAGGGCATCTCTTCACAGGCTTGTCCCTGATCTATAGCTGAGGGCAAACACTTGTGTGCTTGTGGGAGAGCCTGTGTCTTTCCTGGAAGCGTTTGGGAGTTTTGCTCAGACGCGTGTTTCCTCAAGTTCAAGAATCAAGATCTAGGATACCTGCAGACAGGTGCCTGTTTGTGTGGAGACAGTCTGTTTGAAACTGTGTTCCTCAGCGCCCGCTCTTTCTCCCCGTCGCTCCACACGCCTGGGAGTCCCTTTCTTTCTCTCCACAAGCACGTGTGTTGACTTCGTCGCACATGTGCATCTGCACAAGCGTTGAGCTCAGCAGAGCGTGTCTCTTGACACTTGATGTGCGTTGGCTGTGTCTGCCTGCTCCAGTGAAGAGAGAAACGGGAAATCATCTTGGTAGAGGCAACAAAGCAAAAGCGAGGCAGGATTGACATCTGCTCAACAGAGACGGATTCCCTGCGCTGACACAGTTCACAGTTACACGAGAAGCAATCTGAGCGGTCCGTCGACCGGAGACGTGTTTCCCAAGAGGTCGTTTAGCGAGTGAACAGCAGTGTGCGCGACTTTCAGGAGTGTGCCTGGAAAGTGCCAGAATCACCAGGAGCATCTGTGCAAAAGCTGCTGCCTCTGTGACCGCATTGAGGCACGTTCGCGTGTCTGCGAGTATATAGACGGCTCTTTCGCGTTCACTCCGAGGGAAACGGTCCGCTATTGCTTCTGTGCGCACAGACGCGATTCCCTTGTCTCTTGCGAACACAGGGAACTCTGTGCATCCAAATCTACAGGCTAAGGACGCGTCTGCATATGTTTTGGTGAACAATCGAGTGTGCGTGTTCTGACAGCTGCCTCTATGCAGACGTCTCCACAGAGCCACTTCTGAATGCCCCGCAGCCCAGGACTGAATGGATACACTAACAAGTGCACCGGTGTGAGCAACCACATATGCAGAAGGACGTCTTTCATCTCACAGAAGCGCGAACGTCTTGGCGTTCAAGCACATGGCAGAAACAAGGTGTGAACAGATGAGCTGCTGCTATTTTCTCCGTTCGGCATGCTTCGTTGTAGCTCTCTTGCCGGTCGCCGGCTTAGCGGCTTGCTTTGCGCGACTAGCTCTGGGGAGAGAAGGAGATAGCGCCGGAAACCTCGCCTTTTGCCTTCTTCGGCGCTGGAACCTGGTTGCTGCGCCTTCTCTTTGTCCATGTGCACACACACGATTCCTCAGCGAAAACCATGCAGAAACCTTTCCACGAGCACCCAGGGATGTGCACCCAGCACCACGTGCACGCACACGCAGCTAGAGAAAAGCACCTACCTTTTCACACACTGATGCCTAAGCAAACGCGTGGCCACACACACGCACACATCCGCAAGCGCGCCTACTCCCATCTATTGAGGGAAAGACGGACGAGCAACGTCCTGACAGGCTTGAGGGGAAAAACGTCCGTTGACGGTTGGCGTACTGCACGCCCGCCTACGGGGCTGCAGGGGAATCCACATTTGGAAGGTACCTGAAGATGTGCGCCTGTTCTTGGAGCTCCGCTAGTAGGGTAGCAAAGACACTCGTAGGCAGTACTGAATGCTGCTCCGTGCTACTTCTCCTCCGCTGGCAAATGCTTCACAGTCGCCCGAGGAAAGACGTTTAACAATCGATCTCCAAGAGGAACGAAACACATGATGCCATAAGGCGAAAGAATAGCAGGGCATCTCTTCACAGGCTTGTCCCTGATCTATAGCTGAGGGCAAACACTTGTGTGCTTGTGGGAGAGCCTGTGTCTTTCCTGGAAGCGTTTGGGAGTTTTGCTCAGACGCGTGTTTCCTCAAGTTCAAGAATCAAGATCTAGGATACCTGCAGACAGGTGCCTGTTTGTGTGGAGACAGTCTGTTTGAAACTGTGTTCCTCAGCGCCCGCTCTTTCTCCCCGTCGCTCCACACGCCTGGGAGTCCCTTTCTTTCTCTCCACAAGCACGTGTGTTGACTTCGTCGCACATGTGCATCTGCACAAGCGTTGAGCTCAGCAGAGCGTGTCTCTTGACACTTGATGTGCGTTGGCTGTGTCTGCCTGCTCCAGTGAAGAGAGAAACGGGAAATCATCTTGGTAGAGGCAACAAAGCAAAAGCGAGGCAGGATTGACATCTGCTCAACAGAGACGGATTCCCTGCGCTGACACAGTTCACAGTTACACGAGAAGCAATCTGAGCGGTCCGTCGACCGGAGACGTGTTTCCCAAGAGGTCGTTTAGCGAGTGAACAGCAGTGTGCGCGACTTTCAGGAGTGTGCCTGGAAAGTGCCAGAATCACCAGGAGCATCTGTGCAAAAGCTGCTGCCTCTGTGACCGCATTGAGGCACGTTCGCGTGTCTGCGAGTATATAGACGGCTCTTTCGCGTTCACTCCGAGGGAAACGGTCCGCTATTGCTTCTGTGCGCACAGACGCGATTCCCTTGTCTCTTGCGAACACAGGGAACTCTGTGCATCCAAATCTACAGGCTAAGGACGCGTCTGCATATGTTTTGGTGAACAATCGAGTGTGCGTGTTCTGACAGCTGCCTCTATGCAGACGTCTCCACAGAGCCACTTCTGAATGCCCCGCAGCCCAGGACTGAATGGATACACTAACAAGTGCACCGGTGTGAGCAACCACATATGCAGAAGGACGTCTTTCATCTCACAGAAGCGCGAACGTCTTGGCGTTCAAGCACATGGCAGAAACAAGGTGTGAACAGATGAGCTGCTGCTATTTTCTCCGTTCGGCATGCTTCGTTGTAGCTCTCTTGCCGGTCGCCGGCTTAGCGGCTTGCTTTGCGCGACTAGCTCTGGGGAGAGAAGGAGATAGCGCCGGAAACCTCGCCTTTTGCCTTCTTCGGCGCTGGAACCTGGTTGCTGCGCCTTCTCTTTGTCCATGTGCACACACACGATTCCTCAGCGAAAACCATGCAGAAACCTTTCCACGAGCACCCAGGGATGTGCACCCAGCACCACGTGCACGCACACGCAGCTAGAGAAAAGCACCTACCTTTTCACACACTGATGCCTAAGCAAACGCGTGGCCACACACACGCACACATCCGCAAGCGCGCCTACTCCCATCTATTGAGGGAAAGACGGACGAGCTCTTTGGTTGCTCTTCACAGGCTTGTCCCTGATCTATAGCTGAGGGCAAACACTTGTGTGCTTGTGGGAGAGCCTGTGTCTTTCCTGGAAGCGTTTGGGAGTTTTGCTCAGACGCGTGTTTCCTCAAGTTCAAGAATCAAGATCTAGGATACCTGCAGACAGGTGCCTGTTTGTGTGGAGACAGTCTGTTTGAAACTGTGTTCCTCAGCGCCCGCTCTTTCTCCCCGTCGCTCCACACGCCTGGGAGTCCCTTTCTTTCTCTCCACAAGCACGTGTGTTGACTTCGTCGCACATGTGCATCTGCACAAGCGTTGAGCTCAGCAGAGCGTGTCTCTTGACACTTGATGTGCGTTGGCTGTGTCTGCCTGCTCCAGTGAAGAGAGAAACGGGAAATCATCTTGGTAGAGGCAACAAAGCAAAAGCGAGGCAGGATTGACATCTGCTCAACAGAGACGGATTCCCTGCGCTGACACAGTTCACAGTTACACGAGAAGCAATCTGAGCGGTCCGTCGACCGGAGACGTGTTTCCCAAGAGGTCGTTTAGCGAGTGAACAGCAGTGTGCGCGACTTTCAGGAGTGTGCCTGGAAAGTGCCAGAATCACCAGGAGCATCTGTGCAAAAGCTGCTGCCTCTGTGACCGCATTGAGGCACGTTCGCGTGTCTGCGAGTATATAGACGGCTCTTTCGCGTTCACTCCGAGGGAAACGGTCCGCTATTGCTTCTGTGCGCACAGACGCGATTCCCTTGTCTCTTGCGAACACAGGGAACTCTGTGCATCCAAATCTACAGGCTAAGGACGCGTCTGCATATGTTTTGGTGAACAATCGAGTGTGCGTGTTCTGACAGCTGCCTCTATGCAGACGTCTCCACAGAGCCACTTCTGAATGCCCCGCAGCCCAGGACTGAATGGATACACTAACAAGTGCACCGGTGTGAGCAACCACATATGCAGAAGGACGTCTTTCATCTCACAGAAGCGCGAACGTCTTGGCGTTCAAGCACATGGCAGAAACAAGGTGTGAACAGATGAGCTGCTGCTATTTTCTCCGTTCGGCATGCTTCGTTGTAGCTCTCTTGCCGGTCGCCGGCTTAGCGGCTTGCTTTGCGCGACTAGCTCTGGGGAGAGAAGGAGATAGCGCCGGAAACCTCGCCTTTTGCCTTCTTCGGCGCTGGAACCTGGTTGCTGCGCCTTCTCTTTGTCCATGTGCACACACACGATTCCTCAGCGAAAACCATGCAGAAACCTTTCCACGAGCACCCAGGGATGTGCACCCAGCACCACGTGCACGCACACGCAGCTAGAGAAAAGCACCTACCTTTTCACACACTGATGCCTAAGCAAACGCGTGGCCACACACACGCACACATCCGCAAGCGCGCCTACTCCCATCTATTGAGGGAAAGACGGACGAGCTCTTTGGTTGCTCTTCACAGGCTTGTCCCTGATCTATAGCTGAGGGCAAACACTTGTGTGCTTGTGGGAGAGCCTGTGTCTTTCCTGGAAGCGTTTGGGAGTTTTGCTCAGACGCGTGTTTCCTCAAGTTCAAGAATCAAGATCTAGGATACCTGCAGACAGGTGCCTGTTTGTGTGGAGACAGTCTGTTTGAAACTGTGTTCCTCAGCGCCCGCTCTTTCTCCCCGTCGCTCCACACGCCTGGGAGTCCCTTTCTTTCTCTCCACAAGCACGTGTGTTGACTTCGTCGCACATGTGCATCTGCACAAGCGTTGAGCTCAGCAGAGCGTGTCTCTTGACACTTGATGTGCGTTGGCTGTGTCTGCCTGCTCCAGTGAAGAGAGAAAAGGGAAATCATCTTGGTAGAGGCAACAAAGCAAAAGCGAGGCAGGATTGACATCTGCTCAACAGAGACGGATTCCCTGCGCTGACACAGTTCACAGTTACACGAGAAGCAATCTGAGCGGTCCGTCGACCGGAGACGTGTTTCCCAAGAGGTCGTTTAGCGAGTGAACAGCAGTGTGCGCGACTTTCAGGAGTGTGCCTGGAAAGTGCCAGAATCACCAGGAGCATCTGTGCAAAAGCTGCTGCCTCTGTGACCGCATTGAGGCACGTTCGCGTGTCTGCGAGTATATAGACGGCTCTTTCGCGTTCACTCCGAGGGAAACGGTCCGCTATTGCTTCTGTGCGCACAGACGCGATTCCCTTGTCTCTTGCGAACACAGGGAACTCTGTGCATCCAAATCTACAGGCTAAGGACGCGTCTGCATATGTTTTGGTGAACAATCGAGTGTGCGTGTTCTGACAGCTGCCTCTATGCAGACGTCTCCACAGAGCCACTTCTGAATGCCCCGCAGCCCAGGACTGAATGGATACACTAACAAGTGCACCGGTGTGAGCAACCACATATGCAGAAGGACGTCTTTCATCTCACAGAAGCGCGAACGTCTTGGCGTTCAAGCACATGGCAGAAACAAGGTGTGAACAGATGAGCTGCTGCTATTTTCTCCGTTCGGCATGCTTCGTTGTAGCTCTCTTGCCGGTCGCCGGCTTAGCGGCTTGCTTTGCGCGACTAGCTCTGGGGAGAGAAGGAGATAGCGCCGGAAACCTCGCCTTTTGCCTTCTTCGGCGCTGGAACCTGGTTGCTGCGCCTTCTCTTTGTCCATGTGCACACACACGATTCCTCAGCGAAAACCATGCAGAAACCTTTCCACGAGCACCCAGGGATGTGCACCCAGCACCACGTGCACGCACACGCAGCTAGAGAAAAGCACCTACCTTTTCACACACTGATGCCTAAGCAAACGCGTGGCCACACACACGCACACATCCGCAAGCGCGCCTACTCCCATCTATTGAGGGAAAGACGGACGAGCAACGTCCTGACAGGCTTGAGGGGAAAAACGTCCGTTGACGGTTGGCGTACTGCACGCCCGCCTACGGGGCTGCAGGGGAATCCACATTTGGAAGGTACCTGAAGATGTGCGCCTGTTCTTGGAGCTCCGCTAGTAGGGTAGCAAAGACACTCGTAGGCAGTACTGAATGCTGCTCCGTGCTACTTCTCCTCCGCTGGCAAATGCTTCACAGTCGCCCTAGGAAAGACGTTTAACAATCGATCTCCAAGAGGAACGAAACACATGATGCCATAAGGCGAAAGAATAGCAGGGCATCTCTTCACAGGCTTGTCCCTGATCTATAGCTGAGGGCAAACACTTGTGTGCTTGTGGGAGAGCCTGTGTCTTTCCTGGAAGCGTTTGGGAGTTTTGCTCAGACGCGTGTTTCCTCAAGTTCAAGAATCAAGATCTAGGATACCTGCAGACAGGTGCCTGTTTGTGTGGAGACAGTCTGTTTGAAACTGTGTTCCTCAGCGCCCGCTCTTTCTCCCCGTCGCTCCACACGCCTGGGAGTCCCTTTCTTTCTCTCCACAAGCACGTGTGTTGACTTCGTCGCACATGTGCATCTGCACAAGCGTTGAGCTCAGCAGAGCGTGTCTCTTGACACTTGATGTGCGTTGGCTGTGTCTGCCTGCTCCAGTGAAGAGAGAAACGGGAAATCATCTTGGTAGAGGCAACAAAGCAAAAGCGAGGCAGGATTGACATCTGCTCAACAGAGACGGATTCCCTGCGCTGACACAGTTCACAGTTACACGAGAAGCAATCTGAGCGGTCCGTCGACCGGAGACGTGTTTCCCAAGAGGTCGTTTAGCGAGTGAACAGCAGTGTGCGCGACTTTCAGGAGTGTGCCTGGAAAGTGCCAGAATCACCAGGAGCATCTGTGCAAAAGCTGCTGCCTCTGTGACCGCATTGAGGCACGTTCGCGTGTCTGCGAGTATATAGACGGCTCTTTCGCGTTCACTCCGAGGGAAACGGTCCGCTATTGCTTCTGTGCGCACAGACGCGATTCCCTTGTCTCTTGCGAACACAGGGAACTCTGTGCATCCAAATCTACAGGCTAAGGACGCGTCTGCATATGTTTTGGTGAACAATCGAGTGTGCGTGTTCTGACAGCTGCCTCTATGCAGACGTCTCCACAGAGCCACTTCTGAATGCCCCGCAGCCCAGGACTGAATGGATACACTAACAAGTGCACCGGTGTGAGCAACCACATATGCAGAAGGACGTCTTTCATCTCACAGAAGCGCGAACGTCTTGGCGTTCAAGCACATGGCAGAAACAAGGTGTGAACAGATGAGCTGCTGCTATTTTCTCCGTTCGGCATGCTTCGTTGTAGCTCTCTTGCCGGTCGCCGGCTTAGCGGCTTGCTTTGCGCGACTAGCTCTGGGGAGAGAAGGAGATAGCGCCGGAAACCTCGCCTTTTGCCTTCTTCGGCGCTGGAACCTGGTTGCTGCGCCTTCTCTTTGTCCATGTGCACACACACGATTCCTCAGCGAAAACCATGCAGAAACCTTTCCACGAGCACCCAGGGATGTGCACCCAGCACCACGTGCACGCACACGCAGCTAGAGAAAAGCACCTACCTTTTCACACACTGATGCCTAAGCAAACGCGTGGCCACACACACGCACACATCCGCAAGCGCGCCTACTCCCATCTATTGAGGGAAAGACGGACGAGCAACGTCCTGACAGGCTTGAGGGGAAAAACGTCCGTTGACGGTTGGCGTACTGCACGCCCGCCTACGGGGCTGCAGGGGAATCCACATTTGGAAGGTACCTGAAGATGTGTGCCTGTTCTTGGAGCTCCGCTAGTAGGGTAGCAAAGACACTCGTAGGCAGTACTGAATGCTGCTCCGTGCTACTTCTCCTCCGCTGGCAAATGCTTCACAGTCGCCCGAGGAAAGACGTTTAACAATCGATCTCCAAGAGGAACGAAACACATGATGCCATAAGGCGAAAGAATAGCAGGGCATCTCTTCACAGGCTTGTCCCTGATCTATAGCTGAGGGCAAACACTTGTGTGCTTGTGGGAGAGCCTGTGTCTTTCCTGGAAGCGTTTGGGAGTTTTGCTCAGACGCGTGTTTCCTCAAGTTCAAGAATCAAGATCTAGGATACCTGCAGACAGGTGCCTGTTTGTGTGGAGACAGTCTGTTTGAAACTGTGTTCCTCAGCGCCCGCTCTTTCTCCCCGTCGCTCCACACGCCTGGGAGTCCCTTTCTTTCTCTCCACAAGCACGTGTGTTGACTTCGTCGCACATGTGCATCTGCACAAGCGTTGAGCTCAGCAGAGCGTGTCTCTTGACACTTGATGTGCGTTGGCTGTGTCTGCCTGCTCCAGTGAAGAGAGAAACGGGAAATCATCTTGGTAGAGGCAACAAAGCAAAAGCGAGGCAGGATTGACATCTGCTCAACAGAGACGGATTCCCTGCGCTGACACAGTTCACAGTTACACGAGAAGCAATCTGAGCGGTCCGTCGACCGGAGACGTGTTTCCCAAGAGGTCGTTTAGCGAGTGAACAGCAGTGTGCGCGACTTTCAGGAGTGTGCCTGGAAAGTGCCAGAATCACCAGGAGCATCTGTGCAAAAGCTGCTGCCTCTGTGACCGCATTGAGGCACGTTCGCGTGTCTGCGAGTATATAGACGGCTCTTTCGCGTTCACTCCGAGGGAAACGGTCCGCTATTGCTTCTGTGCGCACAGACGCGATTCCCTTGTCTCTTGCGAACACAGGGAACTCTGTGCATCCAAATCTACAGGCTAAGGACGCGTCTGCATATGTTTTGGTGAACAATCGAGTGTGCGTGTTCTGACAGCTGCCTCTATGCAGACGTCTCCACAGAGCCACTTCTGAATGCCCCGCAGCCCAGGACTGAATGGATACACTAACAAGTGCACCGGTGTGAGCAACCACATATGCAGAAGGACGTCTTTCATCTCACAGAAGCGCGAACGTCTTGGCGTTCAAGCACATGGCAGAAACAAGGTGTGAACAGATGAGCTGCTGCTATTTTCTCCGTTCGGCATGCTTCGTTGTAGCTCTCTTGCCGGTCGCCGGCTTAGCGGCTTGCTTTGCGCGACTAGCTCTGGGGAGAGGAGGAGATAGCGCCGGAAACCTCGCCTTTTGCCTTCTTCGGCGCTGGAACCTGGTTGCTGCGCCTTCTCTTTGTCCATGTGCACACACACGATTCCTCAGCGAAAACCATGCAGAAACCTTTCCACGAGCACCCAGGGATGTGCACCCAGCACCACGTGCACGCACACGCAGCTAGAGAAAAGCACCTACCTTTTCACACACTGATGCCTAAGCAAACGCGTGGCCACACACACGCACACATCCGCAAGCGCGCCTACTCCCATCTATTGAGGGAAAGACGGACGAGCTCTTTGGTTGCTCTTCACAGGCTTGTCCCTGATCTATAGCTGAGGGCAAACACTTGTGTGCTTGTGGGAGAGCCTGTGTCTTTCCTGGAAGCGTTTGGGAGTTTTGCTCAGACGCGTGTTTCCTCAAGTTCAAGAATCAAGATCTAGGATACCTGCAGACAGGTGCCTGTTTGTGTGGAGACAGTCTGTTTGAAACTGTGTTCCTCAGCGCCCGCTCTTTCTCCCCGTCGCTCCACACGCCTGGGAGTCCCTTTCTTTCTCTCCACAAGCACGTGTGTTGACTTCGTCGCACATGTGCATCTGCACAAGCGTTGAGCTCAGCAGAGCGTGTCTCTTGACACTTGATGTGCGTTGGCTGTGTCTGCCTGCTCCAGTGAAGAGAGAAACGGGAAATCATCTTGGTAGAGGCAACAAAGCAAAAGCGAGGCAGGATTGACATCTGCTCAACAGAGACGGATTCCCTGCGCTGACACAGTTCACAGTTACACGAGAAGCAATCTGAGCGGTCCGTCGACCGGAGACGTGTTTCCCAAGAGGTCGTTTAGCGAGTGAACAGCAGTGTGCGCGACTTTCAGGAGTGTGCCTGGAAAGTGCCAGAATCACCAGGAGCATCTGTGCAAAAGCTGCTGCCTCTGTGACCGCATTGAGGCACGTTCGCGTGTCTGCGAGTATATAGACGGCTCTTTCGCGTTCACTCCGAGGGAAACGGTCCGCTATTGCTTCTGTGCGTACAGACGCGATTCCCTTGTCTCTTGCGAACACAGGGAACTCTGTGCATCCAAATCTACAGGCTAAGGACGCGTCTGCATATGTTTTGGTGAACAATCGAGTGTGCGTGTTCTGACAGCTGCCTCTATGCAGACGTCTCCACAGAGCCACTTCTGAATGCCCCGCAGCCCAGGACTGAATGGATACACTAACAAGTGCACCGGTGTGAGCAACCACATATGCAGAAGGACGTCTTTCATCTCACAGAAGCGCGAACGTCTTGGCGTTCAAGCACATGGCAGAAACAAGGTGTGAACAGATGAGCTGCTGCTATTTTCTCCGTTCGGCATGCTTCGTTGTAGCTCTCTTGCCGGTCGCCGGCTTAGCGGCTTGCTTTGCGCGACTAGCTCTGGGGAGAGAAGGAGATAGCGCCGGAAACCTCGCCTTTTGCCTTCTTCGGCGCTGGAACCTGGTTGCTGCGCCTTCTCTTTGTCCATGTGCACACACACGATTCCTCAGCGAAAACCATGCAGAAACCTTTCCACGAGCACCCAGGGATGTGCACCCAGCACCACGTGCACGCACACGCAGCTAGAGAAAAGCACCTACCTTTTCACACACTGATGCCTAAGCAAACGCGTGGCCACACACACGCACACATCCGCAAGCGCGCCTACTCCCATCTATTGAGGGAAAGATGGACGAGCAACGTCCTGACAGGCTTGAGGGGAAAAACGTCCGTTGACGGTTGGCGTACTGCACGCCCGCCTACGGGGCTGCAGGGGAATCCACATTTGGAAGGTACCTGAAGATGTGCGCCTGTTCTTGGAGCTCCGCTAGTAGGGTAGCAAAGACACTCGTAGGCAGTACTGAATGCTGCTCCGTGCTACTTCTCCTCCGCTGGCAAATGCTTCACAGTCGCCCGAGGAAAGACGTTTAACAATCGATCTCCAAGAGGAACGAAACACATGATGCCATAAGGCGAAAGAATAGCAGGGCATCTCTTCACAGGCTTGTCCCTGATCTATAGCTGAGGGCAAACACTTGTGTGCTTGTGGGAGAGCCTGTGTCTTTCCTGGAAGCGTTTGGGAGTTTTGCTCAGACGCGTGTTTCCTCAAGTTCAAGAATCAAGATCTAGGATACCTGCAGACAGGTGCCTGTTTGTGTGGAGACAGTCTGTTTGAAACTGTGTTCCTCAGCGCCCGCTCTTTCTCCCCGTCGCTCCACACGCCTGGGAGTCCCTTTCTTTCTCTCCACAAGCACGTGTGTTGACTTCGTCGCACATGTGCATCTGCACAAGCGTTGAGCTCAGCAGAGCGTGTCTCTTGACACTTGATGTGCGTTGGCTGTGTCTGCCTGCTCCAGTGAAGAGAGAAACGGGAAATCATCTTGGTAGAGGCAACAAAGCAAAAGCGAGGCAGGATTGACATCTGCTCAACAGAGACGGATTCCCTGCGCTGACACAGTTCACAGTTACACGAGAAGCAATCTGAGCGGTCCGTCGACCGGAGACGTGTTTCCCAAGAGGTCGTTTAGCGAGTGAACAGCAGTGTGCGCGACTTTCAGGAGTGTGCCTGGAAAGTGCCAGAATCACCAGGAGCATCTGTGCAAAAGCTGCTGCCTCTGTGACCGCATTGAGGCACGTTCGCGTGTCTGCGAGTATATAGACGGCTCTTTCGCGTTCACTCCGAGGGAAACGGTCCGCTATTGCTTCTGTGCGCACAGACGCGATTCCCTTGTCTCTTGCGAACACAGGGAACTCTGTGCATCCAAATCTACAGGCTAAGGACGCGTCTGCATATGTTTTGGTGAACAATCGAGTGTGCGTGTTCTGACAGCTGCCTCTATGCAGACGTCTCCACAGAGCCACTTCTGAATGCCCCGCAGCCCAGGACTGAATGGATACACTAACAAGTGCACCGGTGTGAGCAACCACATATGCAGAAGGACGTCTTTCATCTCACAGAAGCGCGAACGTCTTGGCGTTCAAGCACATGGCAGAAACAAGGTGTGAACAGATGAGCTGCTGCTATTTTCTCCGTTCGGCATGCTTCGTTGTAGCTCTCTTGCCGGTCGCCGGCTTAGCGGCTTGCTTTGCGCGACTAGCTCTGGGGAGAGAAGGAGATAGCGCCGGAAACCTCGCCTTTTGCCTTCTTCGGCGCTGGAACCTGGTTGCTGCGCCTTCTCTTTGTCCATGTGCACACACACGATTCCTCAGCGAAAACCATGCAGAAACCTTTCCACGAGCACCCAGGGATGTGCACCCAGCACCACGTGCACGCACACGCAGCTAGAGAAAAGCACCTACCTTTTCACACACTGATGCCTAAGCAAACGCGTGGCCACACACACGCACACATCCGCAAGCGCGCCTACTCCCATCTATTGAGGGAAAGACGGACGAGCTCTTTGGTTGCTCTTCACAGGCTTGTCCCTGATCTATAGCTGAGGGCAAACACTTGTGTGCTTGTGGGAGAGCCTGTGTCTTTCCTGGAAGCGTTTGGGAGTTTTGCTCAGACGCGTGTTTCCTCAAGTTCAAGAATCAAGATCTAGGATACCTGCAGACAGGTGCCTGTTTGTGTGGAGACAGTCTGTTTGAAACTGTGTTCCTCAGCGCCCGCTCTTTCTCCCCGTCGCTCCACACGCCTGGGAGTCCCTTTCTTTCTCTCCACAAGCACGTGTGTTGACTTCGTCGCACATGTGCATCTGCACAAGCGTTGAGCTCAGCAGAGCGTGTCTCTTGACACTTGATGTGCGTTGGCTGTGTCTGCCTGCTCCAGTGAAGAGAGAAACGGGAAATCATCTTGGTAGAGGCAACAAAGCAAAAGCGAGGCAGGATTGACATCTGCTCAACAGAGACGGATTCCCTGCGCTGACACAGTTCACAGTTACACGAGAAGCAATCTGAGCGGTCCGTCGACCGGAGACGTGTTTCCCAAGAGGTCGTTTAGCGAGTGAACAGCAGTGTGCGCGACTTTCAGGAGTGTGCCTGGAAAGTGCCAGAATCACCAGGAGCATCTGTGCAAAAGCTGCTGCCTCTGTGACCGCATTGAGGCACGTTCGCGTGTCTGCGAGTATATAGACGGCTCTTTCGCGTTCACTCCGAGGGAAACGGTCCGCTATTGCTTCTGTGCGCACAGACGCGATTCCCTTGTCTCTTGCGAACACAGGGAACTCTGTGCATCCAAATCTACAGGCTAAGGACGCGTCTGCATATGTTTTGGTGAACAATCGAGTGTGCGTGTTCTGACAGCTGCCTCTATGCAGACGTCTCCACAGAGCCACTTCTGAATGCCCCGCAGCCCAGGACTGAATGGATACACTAACAAGTGCACCGGTGTGAGCAACCACATATGCAGAAGGACGTCTTTCATCTCACAGAAGCGCGAACGTCTTGGCGTTCAAGCACATGGCAGAAACAAGGTGTGAACAGATGAGCTGCTGCTATTTTCTCCGTTCGGCATGCTTCGTTGTAGCTCTCTTGCCGGTCGCCGGCTTAGCGGCTTGCTTTGCGCGACTAGCTCTGGGGAGAGAAGGAGATAGCGCCGGAAACCTCGCCTTTTGCCTTCTTCGGCGCTGGAACCTGGTTGCTGCGCCTTCTCTTTGTCCATGTGCACACACACGATTCCTCAGCGAAAACCATGCAGAAACCTTTCCACGAGCACCCAGGGATGTGCACCCAGCACCACGTGCACGCACACGCAGCTAGAGAAAAGCACCTACCTTTTCACACACTGATGCCTAAGCAAACGCGTGGCCACACACACGCACACATCCGCAAGCGCGCCTACTCCCATCTATTGAGGGAAAGACGGACGAGCAACGTCCTGACAGGCTTGAGGGGAAAAACGTCCGTTGACGGTTGGCGTACTGCACGCCCGCCTACGGGGCTGCAGGGGAATCCACATTTGGAAGGTACCTGAAGATGTGTGCCTGTTCTTGGAGCTCCGCTAGTAGGGTAGCAAAGACACTCGTAGGCAGTACTGAATGCTGCTCCGTGCTACTTCTCCTCCGCTGGCAAATGCTTCACAGTCGCCCGAGGAAAGACGTTTAACAATCGATCTCCAAGAGGAACGAAACACATGATGCCATAAGGCGAAAGAATAGCAGGGCATCTCTTCACAGGCTTGTCCCTGATCTATAGCTGAGGGCAAACACTTGTGTGCTTGTGGGAGAGCCTGTGTCTTTCCTGGAAGCGTTTGGGAGTTTTGCTCAGACGCGTGTTTCCTCAAGTTCAAGAATCAAGATCTAGGATACCTGCAGACAGGTGCCTGTTTGTGTGGAGACAGTCTGTTTGAAACTGTGTTCCTCAGCGCCCGCTCTTTCTCCCCGTCGCTCCACACGCCTGGGAGTCCCTTTCTTTCTCTCCACAAGCACGTGTGTTGACTTCGTCGCACATGTGCATCTGCACAAGCGTTGAGCTCAGCAGAGCGTGTCTCTTGACACTTGATGTGCGTTGGCTGTGTCTGCCTGCTCCAGTGAAGAGAGAAACGGGAAATCATCTTGGTAGAGGCAACAAAGCAAAAGCGAGGCAGGATTGACATCTGCTCAACAGAGACGGATTCCCTGCGCTGACACAGTTCACAGTTACACGAGAAGCAATCTGAGCGGTCCGTCGACCGGAGACGTGTTTCCCAAGAGGTCGTTTAGCGAGTGAACAGCAGTGTGCGCGACTTTCAGGAGTGTGCCTGGAAAGTGCCAGAATCACCAGGAGCATCTGTGCAAAAGCTGCTGCCTCTGTGACCGCATTGAGGCACGTTCGCGTGTCTGCGAGTATATAGACGGCTCTTTCGCGTTCACTCCGAGGGAAACGGTCCGCTATTGCTTCTGTGCGCACAGACGCGATTCCCTTGTCTCTTGCGAACACAGGGAACTCTGTGCATCCAAATCTACAGGCTAAGGACGCGTCTGCATATGTTTTGGTGAACAATCGAGTGTGCGTGTTCTGACAGCTGCCTCTATGCAGACGTCTCCACAGAGCCACTTCTGAATGCCCCGCAGCCCAGGACTGAATGGATACACTAACAAGTGCACCGGTGTGAGCAACCACATATGCAGAAGGACGTCTTTCATCTCACAGAAGCGCGAACGTCTTGGCGTTCAAGCACATGGCAGAAACAAGGTGTGAACAGATGAGCTGCTGCTATTTTCTCCGTTCGGCATGCTTCGTTGTAGCTCTCTTGCCGGTCGCCGGCTTAGCGGCTTGCTTTGCGCGACTAGCTCTGGGGAGAGGAGGAGATAGCGCCGGAAACCTCGCCTTTTGCCTTCTTCGGCGCTGGAACCTGGTTGCTGCGCCTTCTCTTTGTCCATGTGCACACACACGATTCCTCAGCGAAAACCATGCAGAAACCTTTCCACGAGCACCCAGGGATGTGCACCCAGCACCACGTGCACGCACACGCAGCTAGAGAAAAGCACCTACCTTTTCACACACTGATGCCTAAGCAAACGCGTGGCCACACACACGCACACATCCGCAAGCGCGCCTACTCCCATCTATTGAGGGAAAGACGGACGAGCTCTTTGGTTGCTCTTCACAGGCTTGTCCCTGATCTATAGCTGAGGGCAAACACTTGTGTGCTTGTGGGAGAGCCTGTGTCTTTCCTGGAAGCGTTTGGGAGTTTTGCTCAGACGCGTGTTTCCTCAAGTTCAAGAATCAAGATCTAGGATACCTGCAGACAGGTGCCTGTTTGTGTGGAGACAGTCTGTTTGAAACTGTGTTCCTCAGCGCCCGCTCTTTCTCCCCGTCGCTCCACACGCCTGGGAGTCCCTTTCTTTCTCTCCACAAGCACGTGTGTTGACTTCGTCGCACATGTGCATCTGCACAAGCGTTGAGCTCAGCAGAGCGTGTCTCTTGACACTTGATGTGCGTTGGCTGTGTCTGCCTGCTCCAGTGAAGAGAGAAACGGGAAATCATCTTGGTAGAGGCAACAAAGCAAAAGCGAGGCAGGATTGACATCTGCTCAACAGAGACGGATTCCCTGCGCTGACACAGTTCACAGTTACACGAGAAGCAATCTGAGCGGTCCGTCGACCGGAGACGTGTTTCCCAAGAGGTCGTTTAGCGAGTGAACAGCAGTGTGCGCGACTTTCAGGAGTGTGCCTGGAAAGTGCCAGAATCACCAGGAGCATCTGTGCAAAAGCTGCTGCCTCTGTGACCGCATTGAGGCACGTTCGCGTGTCTGCGAGTATATAGACGGCTCTTTCGCGTTCACTCCGAGGGAAACGGTCCGCTATTGCTTCTGTGCGCACAGACGCGATTCCCTTGTCTCTTGCGAACACAGGGAACTCTGTGCATCCAAATCTACAGGCTAAGGACGCGTCTGCATATGTTTTGGTGAACAATCGAGTGTGCGTGTTCTGACAGCTGCCTCTATGCAGACGTCTCCACAGAGCCACTTCTGAATGCCCCGCAGCCCAGGACTGAATGGATACACTAACAAGTGCACCGGTGTGAGCAACCACATATGCAGAAGGACGTCTTTCATCTCACAGAAGCGCGAACGTCTTGGCGTTCAAGCACATGGCAGAAACAAGGTGTGAACAGATGAGCTGCTGCTATTTTCTCCGTTCGGCATGCTTCGTTGTAGCTCTCTTGCCGGTCGCCGGCTTAGCGGCTTGCTTTGCGCGACTAGCTCTGGGGAGAGGAGGAGATAGCGCCGGAAACCTCGCCTTTTGCCTTCTTCGGCGCTGGAACCTGGTTGCTGCGCCTTCTCTTTGTCCATGTGCACACACACGATTCCTCAGCGAAAACCATGCAGAAACCTTTCCACGAGCACCCAGGGATGTGCACCCAGCACCACGTGCACGCACACGCAGCTAGAGAAAAGCACCTACCTTTTCACACACTGATGCCTAAGCAAACGCGTGGCCACACACACGCACACATCCGCAAGCGCGCCTACTCCCATCTATTGAGGGAAAGACGGACGAGCTCTTTGGTTGCTCTTCACAGGCTTGTCCCTGATCTATAGCTGAGGGCAAACACTTGTGTGCTTGTGGGAGAGCCTGTGTCTTTCCTGGAAGCGTTTGGGAGTTTTGCTCAGACGCGTGTTTCCTCAAGTTCAAGAATCAAGATCTAGGATACCTGCAGACAGGTGCCTGTTTGTGTGGAGACAGTCTGTTTGAAACTGTGTTCCTCAGCGCCCGCTCTTTCTCCCCGTCGCTCCACACGCCTGGGAGTCCCTTTCTTTCTCTCCACAAGCACGTGTGTTGACTTCGTCGCACATGTGCATCTGCACAAGCGTTGAGCTCAGCAGAGCGTGTCTCTTGACACTTGATGTGCGTTGGCTGTGTCTGCCTGCTCCAGTGAAGAGAGAAACGGGAAATCATCTTGGTAGAGGCAACAAAGCAAAAGCGAGGCAGGATTGACATCTGCTCAACAGAGACGGATTCCCTGCGCTGACACAGTTCACAGTTACACGAGAAGCAATCTGAGCGGTCCGTCGACCGGAGACGTGTTTCCCAAGAGGTCGTTTAGCGAGTGAACAGCAGTGTGCGCGACTTTCAGGAGTGTGCCTGGAAAGTGCCAGAATCACCAGGAGCATCTGTGCAAAAGCTGCTGCCTCTGTGACCGCATTGAGGCACGTTCGCGTGTCTGCGAGTATATAGACGGCTCTTTCGCGTTCACTCCGAGGGAAACGGTCCGCTATTGCTTCTGTGCGTACAGACGCGATTCCCTTGTCTCTTGCGAACACAGGGAACTCTGTGCATCCAAATCTACAGGCTAAGGACGCGTCTGCATATGTTTTGGTGAACAATCGAGTGTGCGTGTTCTGACAGCTGCCTCTATGCAGACGTCTCCACAGAGCCACTTCTGAATGCCCCGCAGCCCAGGACTGAATGGATACACTAACAAGTGCACCGGTGTGAGCAACCACATATGCAGAAGGACGTCTTTCATCTCACAGAAGCGCGAACGTCTTGGCGTTCAAGCACATGGCAGAAACAAGGTGTGAACAGATGAGCTGCTGCTATTTTCTCCGTTCGGCATGCTTCGTTGTAGCTCTCTTGCCGGTCGCCGGCTTAGCGGCTTGCTTTGCGCGACTAGCTCTGGGGAGAGAAGGAGATAGCGCCGGAAACCTCGCCTTTTGCCTTCTTCGGCGCTGGAACCTGGTTGCTGCGCCTTCTCTTTGTCCATGTGCACACACACGATTCCTCAGCGAAAACCATGCAGAAACCTTTCCACGAGCACCCAGGGATGTGCACCCAGCACCACGTGCACGCACACGCAGCTAGAGAAAAGCACCTACCTTTTCACACACTGATGCCTAAGCAAACGCGTGGCCACACACACGCACACATCCGCAAGCGCGCCTACTCCCATCTATTGAGGGAAAGATGGACGAGCAACGTCCTGACAGGCTTGAGGGGAAAAACGTCCGTTGACGGTTGGCGTACTGCACGCCCGCCTACGGGGCTGCAGGGGAATCCACATTTGGAAGGTACCTGAAGATGTGCGCCTGTTCTTGGAGCTCCGCTAGTAGGGTAGCAAAGACACTCGTAGGCAGTACTGAATGCTGCTCCGTGCTACTTCTCCTCCGCTGGCAAATGCTTCACAGTCGCCCGAGGAAAGACGTTTAACAATCGATCTCCAAGAGGAACGAAACACATGATGCCATAAGGCGAAAGAATAGCAGGGCATCTCTTCACAGGCTTGTCCCTGATCTATAGCTGAGGGCAAACACTTGTGTGCTTGTGGGAGAGCCTGTGTCTTTCCTGGAAGCGTTTGGGAGTTTTGCTCAGACGCGTGTTTCCTCAAGTTCAAGAATCAAGATCTAGGATACCTGCAGACAGGTGCCTGTTTGTGTGGAGACAGTCTGTTTGAAACTGTGTTCCTCAGCGCCCGCTCTTTCTCCCCGTCGCTCCACACGCCTGGGAGTCCCTTTCTTTCTCTCCACAAGCACGTGTGTTGACTTCGTCGCACATGTGCATCTGCACAAGCGTTGAGCTCAGCAGAGCGTGTCTCTTGACACTTGATGTGCGTTGGCTGTGTCTGCCTGCTCCAGTGAAGAGAGAAACGGGAAATCATCTTGGTAGAGGCAACAAAGCAAAAGCGAGGCAGGATTGA
This sequence comes from Patagioenas fasciata, assembly GCF_037038585.1. Taxonomy (NCBI): domain Eukaryota; kingdom Metazoa; phylum Chordata; class Aves; order Columbiformes; family Columbidae; genus Patagioenas; species Patagioenas fasciata. Next base: position 66,375 of record NW_027288816.1, on the reverse strand, counting down.
CATCTGCTCAACAGAGACGGATTCCCTGCGCTGACACAGTTCACAGTTACACGAGAAGCAATCTGAGCGGTCCGTCGACCGGAGACGTGTTTCCCAAGAGGTCGTTTAGCGAGTGAACAGCAGTGTGCGCGACTTTCAGGAGTGTGCCTGGAAAGTGCCAGAATCACCAGGAGCATCTGTGCAAAAGCTGCTGCCTCTGTGACCGCATTGAGGCACGTTCGCGTGTCTGCGAGTATATAGACGGCTCTTTCGCGTTCACTCCGAGGGAAACGGTCCGCTATTGCTTCTGTGCGCACAGACGCGATTCCCTTGTCTCTTGCGAACACAGGGAACTCTGTGCATCCAAATCTACAGGCTAAGGACGCGTCTGCATATGTTTTGGTGAACAATCGAGTGTGCGTGTTCTGACAGCTGCCTCTATGCAGACGTCTCCACAGAGCCACTTCTGAATGCCCCGCAGCCCAGGACTGAATGGATACACTAACAAGTGCACCGGTGTGAGCAACCACATATGCAGAAGGACGTCTTTCATCTCACAGAAGCGCGAACGTCTTGGCGTTCAAGCACATGGCAGAAACAAGGTGTGAACAGATGAGCTGCTGCTATTTTCTCCGTTCGGCATGCTTCGTTGTAGCTCTCTTGCCGGTCGCCGGCTTAGCGGCTTGCTTTGCGCGACTAGCTCTGGGGAGAGAAGGAGATAGCGCCGGAAACCTCGCCTTTTGCCTTCTTCGGCGCTGGAACCTGGTTGCTGCGCCTTCTCTTTGTCCATGTGCACACACACGATTCCTCAGCGAAAACCATGCAGAAACCTTTCCACGAGCACCCAGGGATGTGCACCCAGCACCACGTGCACGCACACGCAGCTAGAGAAAAGCACCTACCTTTTCACACACTGATGCCTAAGCAAACGCGTGGCCACACACACGCACACATCCGCAAGCGCGCCTACTCCCATCTATTGAGGGAAAGACGGACGAGCAACGTCCTGACAGGCTTGAGGGGAAAAACGTCCGTTGACGGTTGGCGTACTGCACGCCCGCCTACGGGGCTGCAGGGGAATCCACATTTGGAAGGTACCTGAAGATGTGCGCCTGTTCTTGGAGCTCCGCTAGTAGGGTGGCAAAGACACTCGTAGGCAGTACTGAATGCTGCTCCGTGCTACTTCTCCTCCGCTGGCAAATGCTTCACAGTCGCCCGAGGAAAGACGTTTAACAATCGATCTCCAAGAGGAACGAAACACATGATGCCATAAGGCGAAAGAATAGCAGGGCATCTCTTCACAGGCTTGTCCCTGATCTATAGCTGAGGGCAAACACTTGTGTGCTTGTGGGAGAGCCTGTGTCTTTCCTGGAAGCGTTTGGGAGTTTTGCTCAGACGCGTGTTTCCTCAAGTTCAAGAATCAAGATCTAGGATACCTGCAGACAGGTGCCTGTTTGTGTGGAGACAGTCTGTTTGAAACTGTGTTCCTCAGCGCCCGCTCTTTCTCCCCGTCGCTCCACACGCCTGGGAGTCCCTTTCTTTCTCTCCACAAGCACGTGTGTTGACTTCGTCGCACATGTGCATCTGCACAAGCGTTGAGCTCAGCAGAGCGTGTCTCTTGACACTTGATGTGCGTTGGCTGTGTCTGCCTGCTCCAGTGAAGAGAGAAACGGGAAATCATCTTGGTAGAGGCAACAAAGCAAAAGCGAGGCAGGATTGACATCTGCTCAACAGAGACGGATTCCCTGCGCTGACACAGTTCACAGTTACACGAGAAGCAATCTGAGCGGTCCGTCGACCGGAGACGTGTTTCCCAAGAGGTCGTTTAGCGAGTGAACAGCAGTGTGCGCGACTTTCAGGAGTGTGCCTGGAAAGTGCCAGAATCACCAGGAGCATCTGTGCAAAAGCTGCTGCCTCTGTGACCGCATTGAGGCACGTTCGCGTGTCTGCGAGTATATAGACGGCTCTTTCGCGTTCACTCCGAGGGAAACGGTCCGCTATTGCTTCTGTGCGCACAGACGCGATTCCCTTGTCTCTTGCGAACACAGGGAACTCTGTGCATCCAAATCTACAGGCTAAGGACGCGTCTGCATATGTTTTGGTGAACAATCGAGTGTGCGTGTTCTGACAGCTGCCTCTATGCAGACGTCTCCACAGAGCCACTTCTGAATGCCCCGCAGCCCAGGACTGAATGGATACACTAACAAGTGCACCGGTGTGAGCAACCACATATGCAGAAGGACGTCTTTCATCTCACAGAAGCGCGAACGTCTTGGCGTTCAAGCACATGGCAGAAACAAGGTGTGAACAGATGAGCTGCTGCTATTTTCTCCGTTCGGCATGCTTCGTTGTAGCTCTCTTGCCGGTCGCCGGCTTAGCGGCTTGCTTTGCGCGACTAGCTCTGGGGAGAGAAGGAGATAGCGCCGGAAACCTCGCCTTTTGCCTTCTTCGGCGCTGGAACCTGGTTGCTGCGCCTTCTCTTTGTCCATGTGCACACACACGATTCCTCAGCGAAAACCATGCAGAAACCTTTCCACGAGCACCCAGGGATGTGCACCCAGCACCACGTGCACGCACACGCAGCTAGAGAAAAGCACCTACCTTTTCACACACTGATGCCTAAGCAAACGCGTGGCCACACACACGCACACATCCGCAAGCGCGCCTACTCCCATCTATTGAGGGAAAGACGGACGAGCTCTTTGGTTGCTCTTCACAGGCTTGTCCCTGATCTATAGCTGAGGGCAAACACTTGTGTGCTTGTGGGAGAGCCTGTGTCTTTCCTGGAAGCGTTTGGGAGTTTTGCTCAGACGCGTGTTTCCTCAAGTTCAAGAATCAAGATCTAGGATACCTGCAGACAGGTGCCTGTTTGTGTGGAGACAGTCTGTTTGAAACTGTGTTCCTCAGCGCCCGCTCTTTCTCCCCGTCGCTCCACACGCCTGGGAGTCCCTTTCTTTCTCTCCACAAGCACGTGTGTTGACTTCGTCGCACATGTGCATCTGCACAAGCGTTGAGCTCAGCAGAGCGTGTCTCTTGACACTTGATGTGCGTTGGCTGTGTCTGCCTGCTCCAGTGAAGAGAGAAACGGGAAATCATCTTGGTAGAGGCAACAAAGCAAAAGCGAGGCAGGATTGACATCTGCTCAACAGAGACGGATTCCCTGCGCTGACACAGTTCACAGTTACACGAGAAGCAATCTGAGCGGTCCGTCGACCGGAGACGTGTTTCCCAAGAGGTCGTTTAGCGAGTGAACAGCAGTGTGCGCGACTTTCAGGAGTGTGCCTGGAAAGTGCCAGAATCACCAGGAGCATCTGTGCAAAAGCTGCTGCCTCTGTGACCGCATTGAGGCACGTTCGCGTGTCTGCGAGTATATAGACGGCTCTTTCGCGTTCACTCCGAGGGAAACGGTCCGCTATTGCTTCTGTGCGCACAGACGCGATTCCCTTGTCTCTTGCGAACACAGGGAACTCTGTGCATCCAAATCTACAGGCTAAGGACGCGTCTGCATATGTTTTGGTGAACAATCGAGTGTGCGTGTTCTGACAGCTGCCTCTATGCAGACGTCTCCACAGAGCCACTTCTGAATGCCCCGCAGCCCAGGACTGAATGGATACACTAACAAGTGCACCGGTGTGAGCAACCACATATGCAGAAGGACGTCTTTCATCTCACAGAAGCGCGAACGTCTTGGCGTTCAAGCACATGGCAGAAACAAGGTGTGAACAGATGAGCTGCTGCTATTTTCTCCGTTCGGCATGCTTCGTTGTAGCTCTCTTGCCGGTCGCCGGCTTAGCGGCTTGCTTTGCGCGACTAGCTCTGGGGAGAGAAGGAGATAGCGCCGGAAACCTCGCCTTTTGCCTTCTTCGGCGCTGGAACCTGGTTGCTGCGCCTTCTCTTTGTCCATGTGCACACACACGATTCCTCAGCGAAAACCATGCAGAAACCTTTCCACGAGCACCCAGGGATGTGCACCCAGCACCACGTGCACGCACACGCAGCTAGAGAAAAGCACCTACCTTTTCACACACTGATGCCTAAGCAAACGCGTGGCCACACACACGCACACATCCGCAAGCGCGCCTACTCCCATCTATTGAGGGAAAGACGGACGAGCAACGTCCTGACAGGCTTGAGGGGAAAAACGTCCGTTGACGGTTGGCGTACTGCACGCCCGCCTACGGGGCTGCAGGGGAATCCACATTTGGAAGGTACCTGAAGATGTGCGCCTGTTCTTGGAGCTCCGCTAGTAGGGTAGCAAAGACACTCGTAGGCAGTACTGAATGCTGCTCCGTGCTACTTCTCCTCCGCTGGCAAATGCTTCACAGTCGCCCGAGGAAAGACGTTTAACAATCGATCTCCAAGAGGAACGAAACACATGATGCCATAAGGCGAAAGAATAGCAGGGCATCTCTTCACAGGCTTGTCCCTGATCTATAGCTGAGGGCAAACACTTGTGTGCTTGTGGGAGAGCCTGTGTCTTTCCTGGAAGCGTTTGGGAGTTTTGCTCAGACGCGTGTTTCCTCAAGTTCAAGAATCAAGATCTAGGATACCTGCAGACAGGTGCCTGTTTGTGTGGAGACAGTCTGTTTGAAACTGTGTTCCTCAGCGCCCGCTCTTTCTCCCCGTCGCTCCACACGCCTGGGAGTCCCTTTCTTTCTCTCCACAAGCACGTGTGTTGACTTCGTCGCACATGTGCATCTGCACAAGCGTTGAGCTCAGCAGAGCGTGTCTCTTGACACTTGATGTGCGTTGGCTGTGTCTGCCTGCTCCAGTGAAGAGAGAAACGGGAAATCATCTTGGTAGAGGCAACAAAGCAAAAGCGAGGCAGGATCGACATCTGCTCAACAGAGACGGATTCCCTGCGCTGACACAGTTCACAGTTACACGAGAAGCAATCTGAGCGGTCCGTCGACCGGAGACGTGTTTCCCAAGAGGTCGTTTAGCGAGTGAACAGCAGTGTGCGCGACTTTCAGGAGTGTGCCTGGAAAGTGCCAGAATCACCAGGAGCATCTGTGCAAAAGCTGCTGCCTCTGTGACCGCATTGAGGCACGTTCGCGTGTCTGCGAGTATATAGACGGCTCTTTCGCGTTCACTCCGAGGGAAACGGTCCGCTATTGCTTCTGTGCGCACAGACGCGATTCCCTTGTCTCTTGCGAACACAGGGAACTCTGTGCATCCAAATCTACAGGCTAAGGACGCGTCTGCATATGTTTTGGTGAACAATCGAGTGTGCGTGTTCTGACAGCTGCCTCTATGCAGACGTCTCCACAGAGCCACTTCTGAATGCCCCGCAGCCCAGGACTGAATGGATACACTAACAAGTGCACCGGTGTGAGCAACCACATATGCAGAAGGACGTCTTTCATCTCACAGAAGCGCGAACGTCTTGGCGTTCAAGCACATGGCAGAAACAAGGTGTGAACAGATGAGCTGCTGCTATTTTCTCCGTTCGGCATGCTTCGTTGTAGCTCTCTTGCCGGTCGCCGGCTTAGCGGCTTGCTTTGCGCGACTAGCTCTGGGGAGAGAAGGAGATAGCGCCGGAAACCTCGCCTTTTGCCTTCTTCGGCGCTGGAACCTGGTTGCTGCGCCTTCTCTTTGTCCATGTGCACACACACGATTCCTCAGCGAAAACCATGCAGAAACCTTTCCACGAGCACCCAGGGATGTGCACCCAGCACCACGTGCACGCACACGCAGCTAGAGAAAAGCACCTACCTTTTCACACACTGATGCCTAAGCAAACGCGTGGCCACACACACGCACACATCCGCAAGCGCGCCTACTCCCATCTATTGAGGGAAAGACGGACGAGCAACGTCCTGACAGGCTTGAGGGGAAAAACGTCCGTTGACGGTTGGCGTACTGCACGCCCGCCTACGGGGCTGCAGGGGAATCCACATTTGGAAGGTACCTGAAGATGTGCGCCTGTTCTTGGAGCTCCGCTAGTAGGGTAGCAAAGACACTCGTAGGCAGTACTGAATGCTGCTCCGTGCTACTTCTCCTCCGCTGGCAAATGCTTCACAGTCGCCCTAGGAAAGACGTTTAACAATCGATCTCCAAGAGGAACGAAACACATGATGCCATAAGGCGAAAGAATAGCAGGGCATCTCTTCACAGGCTTGTCCCTGATCTATAGCTGAGGGCAAACACTTGTGTGCTTGTGGGAGAGCCTGTGTCTTTCCTGGAAGCGTTTGGGAGTTTTGCTCAGACGCGTGTTTCCTCAAGTTCAAGAATCAAGATCTAGGATACCTGCAGACAGGTGCCTGTTTGTGTGGAGACAGTCTGTTTGAAACTGTGTTCCTCAGCGCCCGCTCTTTCTCCCCGTCGCTCCACACGCCTGGGAGTCCCTTTCTTTCTCTCCACAAGCACGTGTGTTGACTTCGTCGCACATGTGCATCTGCACAAGCGTTGAGCTCAGCAGAGCGTGTCTCTTGACACTTGATGTGCGTTGGCTGTGTCTGCCTGCTCCAGTGAAGAGAGAAACGGGAAATCATCTTGGTAGAGGCAACAAAGCAAAAGCGAGGCAGGATTGACATCTGCTCAACAGAGACGGATTCCCTGCGCTGACACAGTTCACAGTTACACGAGAAGCAATCTGAGCGGTCCGTCGACCGGAGACGTGTTTCCCAAGAGGTCGTTTAGCGAGTGAACAGCAGTGTGCGCGACTTTCAGGAGTGTGCCTGGAAAGTGCCAGAATCACCAGGAGCATCTGTGCAAAAGCTGCTGCCTCTGTGACCGCATTGAGGCACGTTCGCGTGTCTGCGAGTATATAGACGGCTCTTTCGCGTTCACTCCGAGGGAAACGGTCCGCTATTGCTTCTGTGCGCACAGACGCGATTCCCTTGTCTCTTGCGAACACAGGGAACTCTGTGCATCCAAATCTACAGGCTAAGGACGCGTCTGCATATGTTTTGGTGAACAATCGAGTGTGCGTGTTCTGACAGCTGCCTCTATGCAGACGTCTCCACAGAGCTACTTCTGAATGCCCCGCAGCCCAGGACTGAATGGATACACTAACAAGTGCACCGGTGTGAGCAACCACATATGCAGAAGGACGTCTTTCATCTCACAGAAGCGCGAACGTCTTGGCGTTCAAGCACATGGCAGAAACAAGGTGTGAACAGATGAGCTGCTGCTATTTTCTCCGTTCGGCATGCTTCGTTGTAGCTCTCTTGCCGGTCGCCGGCTTAGCGGCTTGCTTTGCGCGACTAGCTCTGGGGAGAGAAGGAGATAGCGCCGGAAACCTCGCCTTTTGCCTTCTTCGGCGCTGGAACCTGGTTGCTGCGCCTTCTCTTTGTCCATGTGCACACACACGATTCCTCAGCGAAAACCATGCAGAAACCTTTCCACGAGCACCCAGGGATGTGCACCCAGCACCACGTGCACGCACACGCAGCTAGAGAAAAGCACCTACCTTTTCACACACTGATGCCTAAGCAAACGCGTGGCCACACACACGCACACATCCGCAAGCGCGCCTACTCCCATCTATTGAGGGAAAGACGGACGAGCAACGTCCTGACAGGCTTGAGGGGAAAAACGTCCGTTGACGGTTGGCGTACTGCACGCCCGCCTACGGGGCTGCAGGGGAATCCACATTTGGAAGGTACCTGAAGATGTGTGCCTGTTCTTGGAGCTCCGCTAGTAGGGTAGCAAAGACACTCGTAGGCAGTACTGAATGCTGCTCCGTGCTACTTCTCCTCCGCTGGCAAATGCTTCACAGTCGCCCTAGGAAAGACGTTTAACAATCGATCTCCAAGAGGAACGAAACACATGATGCCATAAGGCGAAAGAATAGCAGGGCATCTCTTCACAGGCTTGTCCCTGATCTATAGCTGAGGGCAAACACTTGTGTGCTTGTGGGAGAGCCTGTGTCTTTCCTGGAAGCGTTTGGGAGTTTTGCTCAGACGCGTGTTTCCTCAAGTTCAAGAATCAAGATCTAGGATACCTGCAGACAGGTGCCTGTTTGTGTGGAGACAGTCTGTTTGAAACTGTGTTCCTCAGCGCCCGCTCTTTCTCCCCGTCGCTCCACACGCCTGGGAGTCCCTTTCTTTCTCTCCACAAGCACGTGTGTTGACTTCGTCGCACATGTGCATCTGCACAAGCGTTGAGCTCAGCAGAGCGTGTCTCTTGACACTTGATGTGCGTTGGCTGTGTCTGCCTGCTCCAGTGAAGAGAGAAACGGGAAATCATCTTGGTAGAGGCAACAAAGCAAAAGCGAGGCAGGATTGACATCTGCTCAACAGAGACGGATTCCCTGCGCTGACACAGTTCACAGTTACACGAGAAGCAATCTGAGCGGTCCGTCGACCGGAGACGTGTTTCCCAAGAGGTCGTTTAGCGAGTGAACAGCAGTGTGCGCGACTTTCAGGAGTGTGCCTGGAAAGTGCCAGAATCACCAGGAGCATCTGTGCAAAAGCTGCTGCCTCTGTGACCGCATTGAGGCACGTTCGCGTGTCTGCGAGTATATAGACGGCTCTTTCGCGTTCACTCCGAGGGAAACGGTCCGCTATTGCTTCTGTGCGCACAGACGCGATTCCCTTGTCTCTTGCGAACACAGGGAACTCTGTGCATCCAAATCTACAGGCTAAGGACGCGTCTGCATATGTTTTGGTGAACAATCGAGTGTGCGTGTTCTGACAGCTGCCTCTATGCAGACGTCTCCACAGAGCCACTTCTGAATGCCCCGCAGCCCAGGACTGAATGGATACACTAACAAGTGCACCGGTGTGAGCAACCACATATGCAGAAGGACGTCTTTCATCTCACAGAAGCGCGAACGTCTTGGCGTTCAAGCACATGGCAGAAACAAGGTGTGAACAGATGAGCTGCTGCTATTTTCTCCGTTCGGCATGCTTCGTTGTAGCTCTCTTGCCGGTCGCCGGCTTAGCGGCTTGCTTTGCGCGACTAGCTCTGGGGAGAGAAGGAGATAGCGCCGGAAACCTCGCCTTTTGCCTTCTTCGGCGCTGGAACCTGGTTGCTGCGCCTTCTCTTTGTCCATGTGCACACACACGATTCCTCAGCGAAAACCATGCAGAAACCTTTCCACGAGCACCCAGGGATGTGCACCCAGCACCACGTGCACGCACACGCAGCTAGAGAAAAGCACCTACCTTTTCACACACTGATGCCTAAGCAAACGCGTGGCCACACACACGCACACATCCGCAAGCGCGCCTACTCCCATCTATTGAGGGAAAGACGGACGAGCTCTTTGGTTGCTCTTCACAGGCTTGTCCCTGATCTATAGCTGAGGGCAAACACTTGTGTGCTTGTGGGAGAGCCTGTGTCTTTCCTGGAAGCGTTTGGGAGTTTTGCTCAGACGCGTGTTTCCTCAAGTTCAAGAATCAAGATCTAGGATACCTGCAGACAGGTGCCTGTTTGTGTGGAGACAGTCTGTTTGAAACTGTGTTCCTCAGCACCCGCTCTTTCTCCCCGTCGCTCCACACGCCTGGGAGTCCCTTTCTTTCTCTCCACAAGCACGTGTGTTGACTTCGTCGCACATGTGCATCTGCACAAGCGTTGAGCTCAGCAGAGCGTGTCTCTTGACACTTGATGTGCGTTGGCTGTGTCTGCCTGCTCCAGTGAAGAGAGAAACGGGAAATCATCTTGGTAGAGGCAACAAAGCAAAAGCGAGGCAGGATTGACATCTGCTCAACAGAGACGGATTCCCTGCGCTGACACAGTTCACAGTTACACGAGAAGCAATCTGAGCGGTCCGTCGACCGGAGACGTGTTTCCCAAGAGGTCGTTTAGCGAGTGAACAGCAGTGTGCGCGACTTTCAGGAGTGTGCCTGGAAAGTGCCAGAATCACCAGGAGCATCTGTGCAAAAGCTGCTGCCTCTGTGACCGCATTGAGGCACGTTCGCGTGTCTGCGAGTATATAGACGGCTCTTTCGCGTTCACTCCGAGGGAAACGGTCCGCTATTGCTTCTGTGCGCACAGACGCGATTCCCTTGTCTCTTGCGAACACAGGGAACTCTGTGCATCCAAATCTACAGGCTAAGGACGCGTCTGCATATGTTTTGGTGAACAATCGAGTGTGCGTGTTCTGACAGCTGCCTCTATGCAGACGTCTCCACAGAGCCACTTCTGAATGCCCCGCAGCCCAGGACTGAATGGATACACTAACAAGTGCACCGGTGTGAGCAACCACATATGCAGAAGGACGTCTTTCATCTCACAGAAGCGCGAACGTCTTGGCGTTCAAGCACATGGCAGAAACAAGGTGTGAACAGATGAGCTGCTGCTATTTTCTCCGTTCGGCATGCTTCGTTGTAGCTCTCTTGCCGGTCGCCGGCTTAGCGGCTTGCTTTGCGCGACTAGCTCTGGGGAGAGAAGGAGATAGCGCCGGAAACCTCGCCTTTTGCCTTCTTCGGCGCTGGAACCTGGTTGCTGCGCCTTCTCTTTGTCCATGTGCACACACACGATTCCTCAGCGAAAACCATGCAGAAACCTTTCCACGAGCACCCAGGGATGTGCACCCAGCACCACGTGCACGCACACGCAGCTAGAGAAAAGCACCTACCTTTTCACACACTGATGCCTAAGCAAACGCGTGGCCACACACACGCACACATCCGCAAGCGCGCCTACTCCCATCTATTGAGGGAAAGACGGACGAGCTCTTTGGTTGCTCTTCACAGGCTTGTCCCTGATCTATAGCTGAGGGCAAACACTTGTGTGCTTGTGGGAGAGCCTGTGTCTTTCCTGGAAGCGTTTGGGAGTTTTGCTCAGACGCGTGTTTCCTCAAGTTCAAGAATCAAGATCTAGGATACCTGCAGACAGGTGCCTGTTTGTGTGGAGACAGTCTGTTTGAAACTGTGTTCCTCAGCGCCCGCTCTTTCTCCCCGTCGCTCCACACGCCTGGGAGTCCCTTTCTTTCTCTCCACAAGCACGTGTGTTGACTTCGTCGCACATGTGCATCTGCACAAGCGTTGAGCTCAGCAGAGCGTGTCTCTTGACACTTGATGTGCGTTGGCTGTGTCTGCCTGCTCCAGTGAAGAGAGAAACGGGAAATCATCTTGGTAGAGGCAACAAAGCAAAAGCGAGGCAGGATTGACATCTGCTCAACAGAGACGGATTCCCTGCGCTGACACAGTTCACAGTTACACGAGAAGCAATCTGAGCGGTCCGTCGACCGGAGACGTGTTTCCCAAGAGGTCGTTTAGCGAGTGAACAGCAGTGTGCGCGACTTTCAGGAGTGTGCCTGGAAAGTGCCAGAATCACCAGGAGCATCTGTGCAAAAGCTGCTGCCTCTGTGACCGCATTGAGGCACGTTCGCGTGTCTGCGAGTATATAGACGGCTCTTTCGCGTTCACTCCGAGGGAAACGGTCCGCTATTGCTTCTGTGCGCACAGACGCGATTCCCTTGTCTCTTGCGAACACAGGGAACTCTGTGCATCCAAATCTACAGGCTAAGGACGCGTCTGCATATGTTTTGGTGAACAATCGAGTGTGCGTGTTCTGACAGCTGCCTCTATGCAGACGTCTCCACAGAGCCACTTCTGAATGCCCCGCAGCCCAGGACTGAATGGATACACTAACAAGTGCACCGGTGTGAGCAACCACATATGCAGAAGGACGTCTTTCATCTCACAGAAGCGCGAACGTCTTGGCGTTCAAGCACATGGCAGAAACAAGGTGTGAACAGATGAGCTGCTGCTATTTTCTCCGTTCGGCATGCTTCGTTGTAGCTCTCTTGCCGGTCGCCGGCTTAGCGGCTTGCTTTGCGCGACTAGCTCTGGGGAGAGAAGGAGATAGCGCCGGAAACCTCGCCTTTTGCCTTCTTCGGCGCTGGAACCTGGTTGCTGCGCCTTCTCTTTGTCCATGTGCACACACACGATTCCTCAGCGAAAACCATGCAGAAACCTTTCCACGAGCACCCAGGGATGTGCACCCAGCACCACGTGCACGCACACGCAGCTAGAGAAAAGCACCTACCTTTTCACACACTGATGCCTAAGCAAACGCGTGGCCACACACACGCACACATCCGCAAGCGCGCCTACTCCCATCTATTGAGGGAAAGACGGACGAGCAACGTCCTGACAGGCTTGAGGGGAAAAACGTCCGTTGACGGTTGGCGTACTGCACGCCCGCCTACGGGGCTGCAGGGGAATCCACATTTGGAAGGTACCTGAAGATGTGTGCCTGTTCTTGGAGCTCCGCTAGTAGGGTAGCAAAGACACTCGTAGGCAGTACTGAATGCTGCTCCGTGCTACTTCTCCTCCGCTGGCAAATGCTTCACAGTCGCCCTAGGAAAGACGTTTAACAATCGATCTCCAAGAGGAACGAAACACATGATGCCATAAGGCGAAAGAATAGCAGGGCATCTCTTCACAGGCTTGTCCCTGATCTATAGCTGAGGGCAAACACTTGTGTGCTTGTGGGAGAGCCTGTGTCTTTCCTGGAAGCGTTTGGGAGTTTTGCTCAGACGCGTGTTTCCTCAAGTTCAAGAATCAAGATCTAGGATACCTGCAGACAGGTGCCTGTTTGTGTGGAGACAGTCTGTTTGAAACTGTGTTCCTCAGCGCCCGCTCTTTCTCCCCGTCGCTCCACACGCCTGGGAGTCCCTTTCTTTCTCTCCACAAGCACGTGTGTTGACTTCGTCGCACATGTGCATCTGCACAAGCGTTGAGCTCAGCAGAGCGTGTCTCTTGACACTTGATGTGCGTTGGCTGTGTCTGCCTGCTCCAGTGAAGAGAGAAACGGGAAATCATCTTGGTAGAGGCAACAAAGCAAAAGCGAGGCAGGATTGACATCTGCTCAACAGAGACGGATTCCCTGCGCTGACACAGTTCACAGTTACACGAGAAGCAATCTGAGCGGTCCGTCGACCGGAGACGTGTTTCCCAAGAGGTCGTTTAGCGAGTGAACAGCAGTGTGCGCGACTTTCAGGAGTGTGCCTGGAAAGTGCCAGAATCACCAGGAGCATCTGTGCAAAAGCTGCTGCCTCTGTGACCGCATTGAGGCACGTTCGCGTGTCTGCGAGTATATAGACGGCTCTTTCGCGTTCACTCCGAGGGAAACGGTCCGCTATTGCTTCTGTGCGCACAGACGCGATTCCCTTGTCTCTTGCGAACACAGGGAACTCTGTGCATCCAAATCTACAGGCTAAGGACGCGTCTGCATATGTTTTGGTGAACAATCGAGTGTGCGTGTTCTGACAGCTGCCTCTATGCAGACGTCTCCACAGAGCCACTTCTGAATGCCCCGCAGCCCAGGACTGAATGGATACACTAACAAGTGCACCGGTGTGAGCAACCACATATGCAGAAGGACGTCTTTCATCTCACAGAAGCGCGAACGTCTTGGCGTTCAAGCACATGGCAGAAACAAGGTGTGAACAGATGAGCTGCTGCTATTTTCTCCGTTCGGCATGCTTCGTTGTAGCTCTCTTGCCGGTCGCCGGCTTAGCGGCTTGCTTTGCGCGACTAGCTCTGGGGAGAGAAGGAGATAGCGCCGGAAACCTCGCCTTTTGCCTTCTTCGGCGCTGGAACCTGGTTGCTGCGCCTTCTCTTTGTCCATGTGCACACACACGATTCCTCAGCGAAAACCATGCAGAAACCTTTCCACGAGCACCCAGGGATGTGCACCCAGCACCACGTGCACGCACACGCAGCTAGAGAAAAGCACCTACCTTTTCACACACTGATGCCTAAGCAAACGCGTGGCCACACACACGCCCACATCCGCAAGCGCGCCTACTCCCATCTATTGAGGGAAAGACGGACGAGCAACGTCCTGACAGGCTTGAGGGGAAAAACGTCCGTTGACGGTTGGCGTACTGCACGCCCGCCTACGGGGCTGCAGGGGAATCCACATTTGGAAGGTACCTGAAGATGTGTGCCTGTTCTTGGAGCTCCGCTAGTAGGGTAGCAAAGACACTCGTAGGCAGTACTGAATGCTGCTCCGTGCTACTTCTCCTCCGCTGGCAAATGCTTCACAGTCGCCCTAGGAAAGACGTTTAACAATCGATCTCCAAGAGGAACGAAACACATGATGCCATAAGGCGAAAGAATAGCAGGGCATCTCTTCACAGGCTTGTCCCTGATCTATAGCTGAGGGCAAACACTTGTGTGCTTGTGGGAGAGCCTGTGTCTTTCCTGGAAGCGTTTGGGAGTTTTGCTCAGACGCGTGTTTCCTCAAGTTCAAGAATCAAGATCTAGGATACCTGCAGACAGGTGCCTGTTTGTGTGGAGACAGTCTGTTTGAAACTGTGTTCCTCAGCGCCCGCTCTTTCTCCCCGTCGCTCCACACGCCTGGGAGTCCCTTTCTTTCTCTCCACAAGCACGTGTGTTGACTTCGTCGCACATGTGCATCTGCACAAGCGTTGAGCTCAGCAGAGCGTGTCTCTTGACACTTGATGTGCGTTGGCTGTGTCTGCCTGCTCCAGTGAAGAGAGAAACGGGAAATCATCTTGGTAGAGGCAACAAAGCAAAAGCGAGGCAGGATTGACATCTGCTCAACAGAGACGGATTCCCTGCGCTGACACAGTTCACAGTTACACGAGAAGCAATCTGAGCGGTCCGTCGACCGGAGACGTGTTTCCCAAGAGGTCGTTTAGCGAGTGAACAGCAGTGTGCGCGACTTTCAGGAGTGTGCCTGGAAAGTGCCAGAATCACCAGGAGCATCTGTGCAAAAGCTGCTGCCTCTGTGACCGCATTGAGGCACGTTCGCGTGTCTGCGAGTATATAGACGGCTCTTTCGCGTTCACTCCGAGGGAAACGGTCCGCTATTGCTTCTGTGCGCACAGACGCGATTCCCTTGTCTCTTGCGAACACAGGGAACTCTGTGCATCCAAATCTACAGGCTAAGGACGCGTCTGCATATGTTTTGGTGAACAATCGAGTGTGCGTGTTCTGACAGCTGCCTCTATGCAGACGTCTCCACAGAGCCACTTCTGAATGCCCCGCAGCCCAGGACTGAATGGATACACTAACAAGTGCACCGGTGTGAGCAACCACATATGCAGAAGGACGTCTTTCATCTCACAGAAGCGCGAACGTCTTGGCGTTCAAGCACATGGCAGAAACAAGGTGTGAACAGATGAGCTGCTGCTATTTTCTCCGTTCGGCATGCTTCGTTGTAGCTCTCTTGCCGGTCGCCGGCTTAGCGGCTTGCTTTGCGCGACTAGCTCTGGGGAGAGAAGGAGATAGCGCCGGAAACCTCGCCTTTTGCCTTCTTCGGCGCTGGAACCTGGTTGCTGCGCCTTCTCTTTGTCCATGTGCACACACACGATTCCTCAGCGAAAACCATGCAGAAACCTTTCCACGAGCACCCAGGGATGTGCACCCAGCACCACGTGCACGCACACGCAGCTAGAGAAAAGCACCTACCTTTTCACACACTGATGCCTAAGCAAACGCGTGGCCACACACACGCACACATCCGCAAGCGCGCCTACTCCCATCTATTGAGGGAAAGACGGACGAGCAACGTCCTGACAGGCTTGAGGGGAAAAACGTCCGTTGACGGTTGGCGTACTGCACGCCCGCCTACGGGGCTGCAGGGGAATCCACATTTGGAAGGTACCTGAAGATGTGTGCCTGTTCTTGGAGCTCCGCTAGTAGGGTAGCAAAGACACTCGTAGGCAGTACTGAATGCTGCTCCGTGCTACTTCTCCTCCGCTGGCAAATGCTTCACAGTCGCCCGAGGAAAGACGTTTAACAATCGATCTCCAAGAGGAACGAAACACATGATGCCATAAGGCGAAAGAATAGCAGGGCATCTCTTCACAGGCTTGTCCCTGATCTATAGCTGAGGGCAAACACTTGTGTGCTTGTGGGAGAGCCTGTGTCTTTCCTGGAAGCGTTTGGGAGTTTTGCTCAGACGCGTGTTTCCTCAAGTTCAAGAATCAAGATCTAGGATACCTGCAGACAGGTGCCTGTTTGTGTGGAGACAGTCTGTTTGAAACTGTGTTCCTCAGCACCCGCTCTTTCTCCCCGTCGCTCCACACGCCTGGGAGTCCCTTTCTTTCTCTCCACAAGCACGTGTGTTGACTTCGTCGCACATGTGCATCTGCACAAGCGTTGAGCTCAGCAGAGCGTGTCTCTTGACACTTGATGTGCGTTGGCTGTGTCTGCCTGCTCCAGTGAAGAGAGAAACGGGAAATCATCTTGGTAGAGGCAACAAAGCAAAAGCGAGGCAGGATTGACATCTGCTCAACAGAGACGGATTCCCTGCGCTGACACAGTTCACAGTTACACGAGAAGCAATCTGAGCGGTCCGTCGACCGGAGACGTGTTTCCCAAGAGGTCGTTTAGCGAGTGAACAGCAGTGTGCGCGACTTTCAGGAGTGTGCCTGGAAAGTGCCAGAATCACCAGGAGCATCTGTGCAAAAGCTGCTGCCTCTGTGACCGCATTGAGGCACGTTCGCGTGTCTGCGAGTATATAGACGGCTCTTTCGCGTTCACTCCGAGGGAAACGGTCCGCTATTGCTTCTGTGCGCACAGACGCGATTCCCTTGTCTCTTGCGAACACAGGGAACTCTGTGCATCCAAATCTACAGGCTAAGGACGCGTCTGCATATGTTTTGGTGAACAATCGAGTGTGCGTGTTCTGACAGCTGCCTCTATGCAGACGTCTCCACAGAGCCACTTCTGAATGCCCCGCAGCCCAGGACTGAATGGATACACTAACAAGTGCACCGGTGTGAGCAACCACATATGCAGAAGGACGTCTTTCATCTCACAGAAGCGCGAACGTCTTGGCGTTCAAGCACATGGCAGAAACAAGGTGTGAACAGATGAGCTGCTGCTATTTTCTCCGTTCGGCATGCTTCGTTGTAGCTCTCTTGCCGGTCGCCGGCTTAGCGGCTTGCTTTGCGCGACTAGCTCTGGGGAGAGAAGGAGATAGCGCCGGAAACCTCGCCTTTTGCCTTCTTCGGCGCTGGAACCTGGTTGCTGCGCCTTCTCTTTGTCCATGTGCACACACACGATTCCTCAGCGAAAACCATGCAGAAACCTTTCCACGAGCACCCAGGGATGTGCACCCAGCACCACGTGCACGCACACGCAGCTAGAGAAAAGCACCTACCTTTTCACACACTGATGCCTAAGCAAACGCGTGGCCACACACACGCACACATCCGCAAGCGCGCCTACTCCCATCTATTGAGGGAAAGACGGACGAGCTCTTTGGTTGCTCTTCACAGGCTTGTCCCTGATCTATAGCTGAGGGCAAACACTTGTGTGCTTGTGGGAGAGCCTGTGTCTTTCCTGGAAGCGTTTGGGAGTTTTGCTCAGACGCGTGTTTCCTCAAGTTCAAGAATCAAGATCTAGGATACCTGCAGACAGGTGCCTGTTTGTGTGGAGACAGTCTGTTTGAAACTGTGTTCCTCAGCGCCCGCTCTTTCTCCCCGTCGCTCCACACGCCTGGGAGTCCCTTTCTTTCTCTCCACAAGCACGTGTGTTGACTTCGTCGCACATGTGCATCTGCACAAGCGTTGAGCTCAGCAGAGCGTGTCTCTTGACACTTGATGTGCGTTGGCTGTGTCTGCCTGCTCCAGTGAAGAGAGAAACGGGAAATCATCTTGGTAGAGGCAACAAAGCAAAAGCGAGGCAGGATTGACATCTGCTCAACAGAGACGGATTCCCTGCGCTGACACAGTTCACAGTTACACGAGAAGCAATCTGAGCGGTCCGTCGACCGGAGACGTGTTTCCCAAGAGGTCGTTTAGCGAGTGAACAGCAGTGTGCGCGACTTTCAGGAGTGTGCCTGGAAAGTGCCAGAATCACCAGGAGCATCTGTGCAAAAGCTGCTGCCTCTGTGACCGCATTGAGGCACGTTCGCGTGTCTGCGAGTATATAGACGGCTCTTTCGCGTTCACTCCGAGGGAAACGGTCCGCTATTGCTTCTGTGCGCACAGACGCGATTCCCTTGTCTCTTGCGAACACAGGGAACTCTGTGCATCCAAATCTACAGGCTAAGGACGCGTCTGCATATGTTTTGGTGAACAATCGAGTGTGCGTGTTCTGACAGCTGCCTCTATGCAGACGTCTCCACAGAGCCACTTCTGAATGCCCCGCAGCCCAGGACTGAATGGATACACTAACAAGTGCACCGGTGTGAGCAACCACATATGCAGAAGGACGTCTTTCATCTCACAGAAGCGCGAACGTCTTGGCGTTCAAGCACATGGCAGAAACAAGGTGTGAACAGATGAGCTGCTGCTATTTTCTCCGTTCGGCATGCTTCGTTGTAGCTCTCTTGCCGGTCGCCGGCTTAGCGGCTTGCTTTGCGCGACTAGCTCTGGGGAGAGAAGGAGATAGCGCCGGAAACCTCGCCTTTTGCCTTCTTCGGCGCTGGAACCTGGTTGCTGCGCCTTCTCTTTGTCCATGTGCACACACACGATTCCTCAGCGAAAACCATGCAGAAACCTTTCCACGAGCACCCAGGGATGTGCACCCAGCACCACGTGCACGCACACGCAGCTAGAGAAAAGCACCTACCTTTTCACACACTGATGCCTAAGCAAACGCGTGGCCACACACACGCACACATCCGCAAGCGCGCCTACTCCCATCTATTGAGGGAAAGACGGACGAGCTCTTTGGTTGCTCTTCACAGGCTTGTCCCTGATCTATAGCTGAGGGCAAACACTTGTGTGCTTGTGGGAGAGCCTGTGTCTTTCCTGGAAGCGTTTGGGAGTTTTGCTCAGACGCGTGTTTCCTCAAGTTCAAGAATCAAGATCTAGGATACCTGCAGACAGGTGCCTGTTTGTGTGGAGACAGTCTGTTTGAAACTGTGTTCCTCAGCGCCCGCTCTTTCTCCCCGTCGCTCCACACGCCTGGGAGTCCCTTTCTTTCTCTCCACAAGCACGTGTGTTGACTTCGTCGCACATGTGCATCTGCACAAGCGTTGAGCTCAGCAGAGCGTGTCTCTTGACACTTGATGTGCGTTGGCTGTGTCTGCCTGCTCCAGTGAAGAGAGAAACGGGAAATCATCTTGGTAGAGGCAACAAAGCAAAAGCGAGGCAGGATTGACATCTGCTCAACAGAGACGGATTCCCTGCGCTGACACAGTTCACAGTTACACGAGAAGCAATCTGAGCGGTCCGTCGACCGGAGACGTGTTTCCCAAGAGGTCGTTTAGCGAGTGAACAGCAGTGTGCGCGACTTTCAGGAGTGTGCCTGGAAAGTGCCAGAATCACCAGGAGCATCTGTGCAAAAGCTGCTGCCTCTGTGACCGCATTGAGGCACGTTCGCGTGTCTGCGAGTATATAGACGGCTCTTTCGCGTTCACTCCGAGGGAAACGGTCCGCTATTGCTTCTGTGCGCACAGACGCGATTCCCTTGTCTCTTGCGAACACAGGGAACTCTGTGCATCCAAATCTACAGGCTAAGGACGCGTCTGCATATGTTTTGGTGAACAATCGAGTGTGCGTGTTCTGACAGCTGCCTCTATGCAGACGTCTCCACAGAGCCACTTCTGAATGCCCCGCAGCCCAGGACTGAATGGATACACTAACAAGTGCACCGGTGTGAGCAACCACATATGCAGAAGGACGTCTTTCATCTCACAGAAGCGCGAACGTCTTGGCGTTCAAGCACATGGCAGAAACAAGGTGTGAACAGATGAGCTGCTGCTATTTTCTCCGTTCGGCATGCTTCGTTGTAGCTCTCTTGCCGGTCGCCGGCTTAGCGGCTTGCTTTGCGCGACTAGCTCTGGGGAGAGAAGGAGATAGCGCCGGAAACCTCGCCTTTTGCCTTCTTCGGCGCTGGAACCTGGTTGCTGCGCCTTCTCTTTGTCCATGTGCACACACACGATTCCTCAGCGAAAACCATGCAGAAACCTTTCCACGAGCACCCAGGGATATGCACCCAGCACCACGTGCACGCACACGCAGCTAGAGAAAAGCACCTACCTTTTCACACACTGATGCCTAAGCAAACGCGTGGCCACACACACGCACACATCCGCAAGCGCGCCTACTCCCATCTATTGAGGGAAAGACGGACGAGCTCTTTGGTTGCTCTTCACAGGCTTGTCCCTGATCTATAGCTGAGGGCAAACACTTGTGTGCTTGTGGGAGAGCCTGTGTCTTTCCTGGAAGCGTTTGGGAGTTTTGCTCAGACGCGTGTTTCCTCAAGTTCAAGAATCAAGATCTAGGATACCTGCAGACAGGTGCCTGTTTGTGTGGAGACAGTCTGTTTGAAACTGTGTTCCTCAGCGCCCGCTCTTTCTCCCCGTCGCTCCACACGCCTGGGAGTCCCTTTCTTTCTCTCCACAAGCACGTGTGTTGACTTCGTCGCACATGTGCATCTGCACAAGCGTTGAGCTCAGCAGAGCGTGTCTCTTGACACTTGATGTGCGTTGGCTGTGTCTGCCTGCTCCAGTGAAGAGAGAAACGGGAAATCATCTTGGTAGAGGCAACAAAGCAAAAGCGAGGCAGGATTGACATCTGCTCAACAGAGACGGATTCCCTGCGCTGACACAGTTCACAGTTACACGAGAAGCAATCTGAGCGGTCCGTCGACCGGAGACGTGTTTCCCAAGAGGTCGTTTAGCGAGTGAACAGCAGTGTGCGCGACTTTCAGGAGTGTGCCTGGAAAGTGCCAGAATCACCAGGAGCATCTGTGCAAAAGCTGCTGCCTCTGTGACCGCATTGAGGCACGTTCGCGTGTCTGCGAGTATATAGACGGCTCTTTCGCGTTCACTCCGAGGGAAACGGTCCGCTATTGCTTCTGTGCGCACAGACGCGATTCCCTTGTCTCTTGCGAACACAGGGAACTCTGTGCATCCAAATCTACAGGCTAAGGACGCGTCTGCATATGTTTTGGTGAACAATCGAGTGTGCGTGTTCTGACAGCTGCCTCTATGCAGACGTCTCCACAGAGCCACTTCTGAATGCCCCGCAGCCCAGGACTGAATGGATACACTAACAAGTGCACCGGTGTGAGCAACCACATATGCAGAAGGACGTCTTTCATCTCACAGAAGCGCGAACGTCTTGGCGTTCAAGCACATGGCAGAAACAAGGTGTGAACAGATGAGCTGCTGCTATTTTCTCCGTTCGGCATGCTTCGTTGTAGCTCTCTTGCCGGTCGCCGGCTTAGCGGCTTGCTTTGCGCGACTAGCTCTGGGGAGAGAAGGAGATAGCGCCGGAAACCTCGCCTTTTGCCTTCTTCGGCGCTGGAACCTGGTTGCTGCGCCTTCTCTTTGTCCATGTGCACACACACGATTCCTCAGCGAAAACCATGCAGAAACCTTTCCACGAGCACCCAGGGATGTGCACCCAGCACCACGTGCACGCACACGCAGCTAGAGAAAAGCACCTACCTTTTCACACACTGATGCCTAAGCAAACGCGTGGCCACACACACGCACACATCCGCAAGCGCGCCTACTCCCATCTATTGAGGGAAAGACGGACGAGCAACGTCCTGACAGGCTTGAGGGGAAAAACGTCCGTTGACGGTTGGCGTACTGCACGCCCGCCTACGGGGCTGCAGGGGAATCCACATTTGGAAGGTACCTGAAGATGTGCGCCTGTTCTTGGAGCTCCGCTAGTAGGGTAGCAAAGACACTCGTAGGCAGTACTGAATGCTGCTCCGTGCTACTTCTCCTCCGCTGGCAAATGCTTCACAGTCGCCCTAGGAAAGACGTTTAACAATCGATCTCCAAGAGGAACGAAACACATGATGCCATAAGGCGAAAGAATAGCAGGGCATCTCTTCACAGGCTTGTCCCTGATCTATAGCTGAGGGCAAACACTTGTGTGCTTGTGGGAGAGCCTGTGTCTTTCCTGGAAGCGTTTGGGAGTTTTGCTCAGACGCGTGTTTCCTCAAGTTCAAGAATCAAGATCTAGGATACCTGCAGACAGGTGCCTGTTTGTGTGGAGACAGTCTGTTTGAAACTGTGTTCCTCAGCGCCCGCTCTTTCTCCCCGTCGCTCCACACGCCTGGGAGTCCCTTTCTTTCTCTCCACAAGCACGTGTGTTGACTTCGTCGCACATGTGCATCTGCACAAGCGTTGAGCTCAGCAGAGCGTGTCTCTTGACACTTGATGTGCGTTGGCTGTGTCTGCCTGCTCCAGTGAAGAGAGAAACGGGAAATCATCTTGGTAGAGGCAACAAAGCAAAAGCGAGGCAGGATTGACATCTGCTCAACAGAGACGGATTCCCTGCGCTGACACAGTTCACAGTTACACGAGAAGCAATCTGAGCGGTCCGTCGACCGGAGACGTGTTTCCCAAGAGGTCGTTTAGCGAGTGAACAGCAGTGTGCGCGACTTTCAGGAGTGTGCCTGGAAAGTGCCAGAATCACCAGGAGCATCTGTGCAAAAGCTGCTGCCTCTGTGACCGCATTGAGGCACGTTCGCGTGTCTGCGAGTATATAGACGGCTCTTTCGCGTTCACTCCGAGGGAAACGGTCCGCTATTGCTTCTGTGCGCACAGACGCGATTCCCTTGTCTCTTGCGAACACAGGGAACTCTGTGCATCCAAATCTACAGGCTAAGGACGCGTCTGCATATGTTTTGGTGAACAATCGAGTGTGCGTGTTCTGACAGCTGCCTCTATGCAGACGTCTCCACAGAGCCACTTCTGAATGCCCCGCAGCCCAGGACTGAATGGATACACTAACAAGTGCACCGGTGTGAGCAACCACATATGCAGAAGGACGTCTTTCATCTCACAGAAGCGCGAACGTCTTGGCGTTCAAGCACATGGCAGAAACAAGGTGTGAACAGATGAGCTGCTGCTATTTTCTCCGTTCGGCATGCTTCGTTGTAGCTCTCTTGCCGGTCGCCGGCTTAGCGGCTTGCTTTGCGCGACTAGCTCTGGGGAGAGAAGGAGATAGCGCCGGAAACCTCGCCTTTTGCCTTCTTCGGCGCTGGAACCTGGTTGCTGCGCCTTCTCTTTGTCCATGTGCACACACGATTCCTCAGCGAAAACCATGCAGAAACCTTTCCACGAGCACCCAGGGATGTGCACCCAGCACCACGTGCACGCACACGCAGCTAGAGAAAAGCACCTACCTTTTCACACACTGATGCCTAAGCAAACGCGTGGCCACACACACGCACACATCCGCAAGCGCGCCTACTCCCATCTATTGAGGGAAAGACGGACGAGCTCTTTGGTTGCTCTTCACAGGCTTGTCCCTGATCTATAGCTGAGGGCAAACACTTGTGTGCTTGTGGGAGAGCCTGTGTCTTTCCTGGAAGCGTTTGGGAGTTTTGCTCAGACGCGTGTTTCCTCAAGTTCAAGAATCAAGATCTAGGATACCTGCAGACAGGTGCCTGTTTGT
This sequence comes from Patagioenas fasciata, assembly GCF_037038585.1. Lineage (NCBI taxonomy): Eukaryota > Metazoa > Chordata > Aves > Columbiformes > Columbidae > Patagioenas > Patagioenas fasciata. The sequence continues at coordinate 43,142 of NW_027288816.1, read as the reverse complement.
GTGGAGACAGTCTGTTTGAAACTGTGTTCCTCAGCGCCCGCTCTTTCTCCCCGTCGCTCCACACGCCTGGGAGTCCCTTTCTTTCTCTCCACAAGCACGTGTGTTGACTTCGTCGCACATGTGCATCTGCACAAGCGTTGAGCTCAGCAGAGCGTGTCTCTTGACACTTGATGTGCGTTGGCTGTGTCTGCCTGCTCCAGTGAAGAGAGAAACGGGAAATCATCTTGGTAGAGGCAACAAAGCAAAAGCGAGGCAGGATTGACATCTGCTCAACAGAGACGGATTCCCTGCGCTGACACAGTTCACAGTTACACGAGAAGCAATCTGAGCGGTCCGTCGACCGGAGACGTGTTTCCCAAGAGGTCATTTAGCGAGTGAACAGCAGTGTGCGCGACTTTCAGGAGTGTGCCTGGAAAGTGCCAGAATCACCAGGAGCATCTGTGCAAAAGCTGCTGCCTCTGTGACCGCATTGAGGCACGTTCGCGTGTCTGCGAGTATATAGACGGCTCTTTCGCGTTCACTCCGAGGGAAACGGTCCGCTATTGCTTCTGTGCGCACAGACGCGATTCCCTTGTCTCTTGCGAACACAGGGAACTCTGTGCATCCAAATCTACAGGCTAAGGACGCGTCTGCATATGTTTTGGTGAACAATCGAGTGTGCGTGTTCTGACAGCTGCCTCTATGCAGACGTCTCCACAGAGCCACTTCTGAATGCCCCGCAGCCCAGGACTGAATGGATACACTAACAAGTGCACCGGTGTGAGCAACCACATATGCAGAAGGACGTCTTTCATCTCACAGAAGCGCGAACGTCTTGGCGTTCAAGCACATGGCAGAAACAAGGTGTGAACAGATGAGCTGCTGCTATTTTCTCCGTTCGGCATGCTTCGTTGTAGCTCTCTTGCCGGTCGCCGGCTTAGCGGCTTGCTTTGCGCGACTAGCTCTGGGGAGAGAAGGAGATAGCGCCGGAAACCTCGCCTTTTGCCTTCTTCGGCGCTGGAACCTGGTTGCTGCGCCTTCTCTTTGTCCATGTGCACACACACGATTCCTCAGCGAAAACCATGCAGAAACCTTTCCACGAGCACCCAGGGATGTGCACCCAGCACCACGTGCACGCACACGCAGCTAGAGAAAAGCACCTACCTTTTCACACACTGATGCCTAAGCAAACGCGTGGCCACACACACGCACACATCCGCAAGCGCGCCTACTCCCATCTATTGAGAGAAAGACGGACGAGCTCTTTGGTTGCTCTTCACAGGCTTGTCCCTGATCTATAGCTGAGGGCAAACACTTGTGTGCTTGTGGGAGAGCCTGTGTCTTTCCTGGAAGCGTTTGGGAGTTTTGCTCAGACGCGTGTTTCCTCAAGTTCAAGAATCAAGATCTAGGATACCTGCAGACAGGTGCCTGTTTGTGTGGAGACAGTCTGTTTGAAACTGTGTTCCTCAGCGCCCGCTCTTTCTCCCCGTCGCTCCACACGCCTGGGAGTCCCTTTCTTTCTCTCCACAAGCACGTGTGTTGACTTCGTCGCACATGTGCATCTGCACAAGCGTTGAGCTCAGCAGAGCGTGTCTCTTGACACTTGATGTGCGTTGGCTGTGTCTGCCTGCTCCAGTGAAGAGAGAAACGGGAAATCATCTTGGTAGAGGCAACAAAGCAAAAGCGAGGCAGGATTGACATCTGCTCAACAGAGACGGATTCCCTGCGCTGACACAGTTCACAGTTACACGAGAAGCAATCTGAGCGGTCCGTCGACCGGAGACGTGTTTCCCAAGAGGTCGTTTAGCGAGTGAACAGCAGTGTGCGCGACTTTCAGGAGTGTGCCTGGAAAGTGCCAGAATCACCAGGAGCATCTGTGCAAAAGCTGCTGCCTCTGTGACCGCATTGAGGCACGTTCGCGTGTCTGCGAGTATATAGACGGCTCTTTCGCGTTCACTCCGAGGGAAACGGTCCGCTATTGCTTCTGTGCGCACAGACGCGATTCCCTTGTCTCTTGCGAACACAGGGAACTCTGTGCATCCAAATCTACAGGCTAAGGACGCGTCTGCATATGTTTTGGTGAACAATCGAGTGTGCGTGTTCTGACAGCTGCCTCTATGCAGACGTCTCCACAGAGCCACTTCTGAATGCCCCGCAGCCCAGGACTGAATGGATACACTAACAAGTGCACCGGTGTGAGCAACCACATATGCAGAAGGACGTCTTTCATCTCACAGAAGCGCGAACGTCTTGGCGTTCAAGCACATGGCAGAAACAAGGTGTGAACAGATGAGCTGCTGCTATTTTCTCCGTTCGGCATGCTTCGTTGTAGCTCTCTTGCCGGTCGCCGGCTTAGCGGCTTGCTTTGCGCGACTAGCTCTGGGGAGAGAAGGAGATAGCGCCGGAAACCTCGCCTTTTGCCTTCTTCGGCGCTGGAACCTGGTTGCTGCGCCTTCTCTTTGTCCATGTGCACACACACGATTCCTCAGCGAAAACCATGCAGAAACCTTTCCACGAGCACCCAGGGATGTGCACCCAGCACCACGTGCACGCACACGCAGCTAGAGAAAAGCACCTACCTTTTCACACACTGATGCCTAAGCAAACGCGTGGCCACACACACGCACACATCCGCAAGCGCGCCTACTCCCATCTATTGAGGGAAAGACGGACGAGCAACGTCCTGACAGGCTTGAGGGGAAAAACGTCCGTTGACGGTTGGCGTACTGCACGCCCGCCTACGGGGCTGCAGGGGAATCCACATTTGGAAGGTACCTGAAGATGTGCGCCTGTTCTTGGAGCTCCGCTAGTAGGGTAGCAAAGACACTCGTAGGCAGTACTGAATGCTGCTCCGTGCTACTTCTCCTCCGCTGGCAAATGCTTCACAGTCGCCCTAGGAAAGACGTTTAACAATCGATCTCCAAGAGGAACGAAACACATGATGCCATAAGGCGAAAGAATAGCAGGGCATCTCTTCACAGGCTTGTCCCTGATCTATAGCTGAGGGCAAACACTTGTGTGCTTGTGGGAGAGCCTGTGTCTTTCCTGGAAGCGTTTGGGAGTTTTGCTCAGACGCGTGTTTCCTCAAGTTCAAGAATCAAGATCTAGGATACCTGCAGACAGGTGCCTGTTTGTGTGGAGACAGTCTGTTTGAAACTGTGTTCCTCAGCGCCCGCTCTTTCTCCCCGTCGCTCCACACGCCTGGGAGTCCCTTTCTTTCTCTCCACAAGCACGTGTGTTGACTTCGTCGCACATGTGCATCTGCACAAGCGTTGAGCTCAGCAGAGCGTGTCTCTTGACACTTGATGTGCGTTGGCTGTGTCTGCCTGCTCCAGTGAAGAGAGAAACGGGAAATCATCTTGGTAGAGGCAACAAAGCAAAAGCGAGGCAGGATTGACATCTGCTCAACAGAGACGGATTCCCTGCGCTGACACAGTTCACAGTTACACGAGAAGCAATCTGAGCGGTCCGTCGACCGGAGACGTGTTTCCCAAGAGGTCGTTTAGCGAGTGAACAGCAGTGTGCGCGACTTTCAGGAGTGTGCCTGGAAAGTGCCAGAATCACCAGGAGCATCTGTGCAAAAGCTGCTGCCTCTGTGACCGCATTGAGGCACGTTCGCGTGTCTGCGAGTATATAGACGGCTCTTTCGCGTTCACTCCGAGGGAAACGGTCCGCTATTGCTTCTGTGCGTACAGACGCGATTCCCTTGTCTCTTGCGAACACAGGGAACTCTGTGCATCCAAATCTACAGGCTAAGGACGCGTCTGCATATGTTTTGGTGAACAATCGAGTGTGCGTGTTCTGACAGCTGCCTCTATGCAGACGTCTCCACAGAGCCACTTCTGAATGCCCCGCAGCCCAGGACTGAATGGATACACTAACAAGTGCACCGGTGTGAGCAACCACATATGCAGAAGGACGTCTTTCATCTCACAGAAGCGCGAACGTCTTGGCGTTCAAGCACATGGCAGAAACAAGGTGTGAACAGATGAGCTGCTGCTATTTTCTCCGTTCGGCATGCTTCGTTGTAGCTCTCTTGCCGGTCGCCGGCTTAGCGGCTTGCTTTGCGCGACTAGCTCTGGGGAGAGAAGGAGATAGCGCCGGAAACCTCGCCTTTTGCCTTCTTCGGCGCTGGAACCTGGTTGCTGCGCCTTCTCTTTGTCCATGTGCACACACACGATTCCTCAGCGAAAACCATGCAGAAACCTTTCCACGAGCACCCAGGGATGTGCACCCAGCACCACGTGCACGCACACGCAGCTAGAGAAAAGCACCTACCTTTTCACACACTGATGCCTAAGCAAACGCGTGGCCACACACACGCACACATCCGCAAGCGCGCCTACTCCCATCTATTGAGGGAAAGACGGACGAGCTCTTTGGTTGCTCTTCACAGGCTTGTCCCTGATCTATAGCTGAGGGCAAACACTTGTGTGCTTGTGGGAGAGCCTGTGTCTTTCCTGGAAGCGTTTGGGAGTTTTGCTCAGACGCGTGTTTCCTCAAGTTCAAGAATCAAGATCTAGGATACCTGCAGACAGGTGCCTGTTTGTGTGGAGACAGTCTGTTTGAAACTGTGTTCCTCAGCGCCCGCTCTTTCTCCCCGTCGCTCCACACGCCTGGGAGTCCCTTTCTTTCTCTCCACAAGCACGTGTGTTGACTTCGTCGCACATGTGCATCTGCACAAGCGTTGAGCTCAGCAGAGCGTGTCTCTTGACACTTGATGTGCGTTGGCTGTGTCTGCCTGCTCCAGTGAAGAGAGAAACGGGAAATCATCTTGGTAGAGGCAACAAAGCAAAAGCGAGGCAGGATTGACATCTGCTCAACAGAGACGGATTCCCTGCGCTGACACAGTTCACAGTTACACGAGAAGCAATCTGAGCGGTCCGTCGACCGGAGACGTGTTTCCCAAGAGGTCGTTTAGCGAGTGAACAGCAGTGTGCGCGACTTTCAGGAGTGTGCCTGGAAAGTGCCAGAATCACCAGGAGCATCTGTGCAAAAGCTGCTGCCTCTGTGACCGCATTGAGGCACGTTCGCGTGTCTGCGAGTATATAGACGGCTCTTTCGCGTTCACTCCGAGGGAAACGGTCCGCTATTGCTTCTGTGCGCACAGACGCGATTCCCTTGTCTCTTGCGAACACAGGGAACTCTGTGCATCCAAATCTACAGGCTAAGGACGCGTCTGCATATGTTTTGGTGAACAATCGAGTGTGCGTGTTCTGACAGCTGCCTCTATGCAGACGTCTCCACAGAGCCACTTCTGAATGCCCCGCAGCCCAGGACTGAATGGATACACTAACAAGTGCACCGGTGTGAGCAACCACATATGCAGAAGGACGTCTTTCATCTCACAGAAGCGCGAACGTCTTGGCGTTCAAGCACATGGCAGAAACAAGGTGTGAACAGATGAGCTGCTGCTATTTTCTCCGTTCGGCATGCTTCGTTGTAGCTCTCTTGCCGGTCGCCGGCTTAGCGGCTTGCTTTGCGCGACTAGCTCTGGGGAGAGAAGGAGATAGCGCCGGAAACCTCGCCTTTTGCCTTCTTCGGCGCTGGAACCTGGTTGCTGCGCCTTCTCTTTGTCCATGTGCACACACACGATTCCTCAGCGAAAACCATGCAGAAACCTTTCCACGAGCACCCAGGGATGTGCACCCAGCACCACGTGCACGCACACGCAGCTAGAGAAAAGCACCTACCTTTTCACACACTGATGCCTAAGCAAACGCGTGGCCACACACACGCACACATCCGCAAGCGCGCCTACTCCCATCTATTGAGGGAAAGACGGACGAGCAACGTCCTGACAGGCTTGAGGGGAAAAACGTCCGTTGACGGTTGGCGTACTGCACGCCCGCCTACGGGGCTGCAGGGGAATCCACATTTGGAAGGTACCTGAAGATGTGCGCCTGTTCTTGGAGCTCCGCTAGTAGGGTAGCAAAGACACTCGTAGGCAGTACTGAATGCTGCTCCATGCTACTTCTCCTCCGCTGGCAAATGCTTCACAGTCGCCCTAGGAAAGACGTTTAACAATCGATCTCCAAGAAAAACGAAACACATGATGCCATAAGGCGAAAGAATAGCAGGGCATCTCTTCACAGGCTTGTCCCTGATCTATAGCTGAGGGCAAACACTTGTGTGCTTGTGGGAGAGCCTGTGTCTTTCCTGGAAGCGTTTGGGAGTTTTGCTCAGACGCGTGTTTCCTCAAGTTCAAGAATCAAGATCTAGGATACCTGCAGACAGGTGCCTGTTTGTGTGGAGACAGTCTGTTTGAAACTGTGTTCCTCAGCGCCCGCTCTTTCTCCCCGTCGCTCCACACGCCTGGGAGTCCCTTTCTTTCTCTCCACAAGCACGTGTGTTGACTTCGTCGCACATGTGCATCTGCACAAGCGTTGAGCTCAGCAGAGCGTGTCTCTTGACACTTGATGTGCGTTGGCTGTGTCTGCCTGCTCCAGTGAAGAGAGAAACGGGAAATCATCTTGGTAGAGGCAACAAAGCAAAAGCGAGGCAGGATTGACATCTGCTCAACAGAGACGGATTCCCTGCGCTGACACAGTTCACAGTTACACGAGAAGCAATCTGAGCGGTCCGTCGACCGGAGACGTGTTTCCCAAGAGGTCGTTTAGCGAGTGAACAGCAGTGTGCGCGACTTTCAGGAGTGTGCCTGGAAAGTGCCAGAATCACCAGGAGCATCTGTGCAAAAGCTGCTGCCTCTGTGACCGCATTGAGGCACGTTCGCGTGTCTGCGAGTATATAGACGGCTCTTTCGCGTTCACTCCGAGGGAAACGGTCCGCTATTGCTTCTGTGCGTACAGACGCGATTCCCTTGTCTCTTGCGAACACAGGGAACTCTGTGCATCCAAATCTACAGGCTAAGGACGCGTCTGCATATGTTTTGGTGAACAATCGAGTGTGCGTGTTCTGACAGCTGCCTCTATGCAGACGTCTCCACAGAGCCACTTCTGAATGCCCCGCAGCCCAGGACTGAATGGATACACTAACAAGTGCACCGGTGTGAGCAACCACATATGCAGAAGGACGTCTTTCATCTCACAGAAGCGCGAACGTCTTGGCGTTCAAGCACATGGCAGAAACAAGGTGTGAACAGATGAGCTGCTGCTATTTTCTCCGTTCGGCATGCTTCGTTGTAGCTCTCTTGCCGGTCGCCGGCTTAGCGGCTTGCTTTGCGCGACTAGCTCTGGGGAGAGAAGGAGATAGCGCCGGAAACCTCGCCTTTTGCCTTCTTCGGCGCTGGAACCTGGTTGCTGCGCCTTCTCTTTGTCCATGTGCACACACACGATTCCTCAGCGAAAACCATGCAGAAACCTTTCCACGAGCACCCAGGGATGTGCACCCAGCACCACGTGCACGCACACGCAGCTAGAGAAAAGCACCTACCTTTTCACACACTGATGCCTAAGCAAACGCGTGGCCACACACACGCACACATCCGCAAGCGCGCCTACTCCCATCTATTGAGGGAAAGACGGACGAGCTCTTTGGTTGCTCTTCACAGGCTTGTCCCTGATCTATAGCTGAGGGCAAACACTTGTGTGCTTGTGGGAGAGCCTGTGTCTTTCCTGGAAGCGTTTGGGAGTTTTGCTCAGACGCGTGTTTCCTCAAGTTCAAGAATCAAGATCTAGGATACCTGCAGACAGGTGCCTGTTTGTGTGGAGACAGTCTGTTTGAAACTGTGTTCCTCAGCGCCCGCTCTTTCTCCCCGTCGCTCCACACGCCTGGGAGTCCCTTTCTTTCTCTCCACAAGCACGTGTCTTGACTTCGTCGCACATGTGCATCTGCACAAGCGTTGAGCTCAGCAGAGCGTGTCTCTTGACACTTGATGTGCGTTGGCTGTGTCTGCCTGCTCCAGTGAAGAGAGAAACGGGAAATCATCTTGGTAGAGGCAACAAAGCAAAAGCGAGGCAGGATTGACATCTGCTCAACAGAGACGGATTCCCTGCGCTGACACAGTTCACAGTTACACGAGAAGCAATCTGAGCGGTCCGTCGACCGGAGACGTGTTTCCCAAGAGGTCGTTTAGCGAGTGAACAGCAGTGTGCGCGACTTTCAGGAGTGTGCCTGGAAAGTGCCAGAATCACCAGGAGCATCTGTGCAAAAGCTGCTGCCTCTGTGACCGCATTGAGGCACGTTCGCGTGTCTGCGAGTATATAGACGGCTCTTTCGCGTTCACTCCGAGGGAAACGGTCCGCTATTGCTTCTGTGCGCACAGACGCGATTCCCTTGTCTCTTGCGAACACAGGGAACTCTGTGCATCCAAATCTACAGGCTAAGGACGCGTCTGCATATGTTTTGGTGAACAATCGAGTGTGCGTGTTCTGACAGCTGCCTCTATGCAGACGTCTCCACAGAGCCACTTCTGAATGCCCCGCAGCCCAGGACTGAATGGATACACTAACAAGTGCACCGGTGTGAGCAACCACATATGCAGAAGGACGTCTTTCATCTCACAGAAGCGCGAACGTCTTGGCGTTCAAGCACATGGCAGAAACAAGGTGTGAACAGATGAGCTGCTGCTATTTTCTCCGTTCGGCATGCTTCGTTGTAGCTCTCTTGCCGGTCGCCGGCTTAGCGGCTTGCTTTGCGCGACTAGCTCTGGGGAGAGAAGGAGATAGCGCCGGAAACCTCGCCTTTTGCCTTCTTCGGCGCTGGAACCTGGTTGCTGCGCCTTCTCTTTGTCCATGTGCACACACACGATTCCTCAGCGAAAACCATGCAGAAACCTTTCCACGAGCACCCAGGGATGTGCACCCAGCACCACGTGCACGCACACGCAGCTAGAGAAAAGCACCTACCTTTTCACACACTGATGCCTAAGCAAACGCGTGGCCACACACACGCACACATCCGCAAGCGCGCCTACTCCCATCTATTGAGGGAAAGACGGACGAGCAACGTCCTGACAGGCTTGAGGGGAAAAACGTCCGTTGACGGTTGGCGTACTGCACGCCCGCCTACGGGGCTGCAGGGGAATCCACATTTGGAAGGTACCTGAAGATGTGCGCCTGTTCTTGGAGCTCCGCTAGTAGGGTAGCAAAGACACTCGTAGGCAGTACTGAATGCTGCTCCATGCTACTTCTCCTCCGCTGGCAAATGCTTCACAGTCGCCCTAGGAAAGACGTTTAACAATCGATCTCCAAGAGGAACGAAACACATGATGCCATAAGGCGAAAGAATAGCAGGGCATCTCTTCACAGGCTTGTCCCTGATCTATAGCTGAGGGCAAACACTTGTGTGCTTGTGGGAGAGCCTGTGTCTTTCCTGGAAGCGTTTGGGAGTTTTGCTCAGACGCGTGTTTCCTCAAGTTCAAGAATCAAGATCTAGGATACCTGCAGACAGGTGCCTGTTTGTGTGGAGACAGTCTGTTTGAAACTGTGTTCCTCAGCGCCCGCTCTTTCTCCCCGTCGCTCCACACGCCTGGGAGTCCCTTTCTTTCTCTCCACAAGCACGTGTGTTGACTTCGTCGCACATGTGCATCTGCACAAGCGTTGAGCTCAGCAGAGCGTGTCTCTTGACACTTGATGTGCGTTGGCTGTGTCTGCCTGCTCCAGTGAAGAGAGAAACGGGAAATCATCTTGGTAGAGGCAACAAAGCAAAAGCGAGGCAGGATTGACATCTGCTCAACAGAGACGGATTCCCTGCGCTGACACAGTTCACAGTTACACGAGAAGCAATCTGAGCGGTCCGTCGACCGGAGACGTGTTTCCCAAGAGGTCGTTTAGCGAGTGAACAGCAGTGTGCGCGACTTTCAGGAGTGTGCCTGGAAAGTGCCAGAATCACCAGGAGCATCTGTGCAAAAGCTGCTGCCTCTGTGACCGCATTGAGGCACGTTCGCGTGTCTGCGAGTATATAGACGGCTCTTTCGCGTTCACTCCGAGGGAAACGGTCCGCTATTGCTTCTGTGCGCACAGACGCGATTCCCTTGTCTCTTGCGAACACAGGGAACTCTGTGCATCCAAATCTACAGGCTAAGGACGCGTCTGCATATGTTTTGGTGAACAATCGAGTGTGCGTGTTCTGACAGCTGCCTCTATGCAGACGTCTCCACAGAGCCACTTCTGAATGCCCCGCAGCCCAGGACTGAATGGATACACTAACAAGTGCACCGGTGTGAGCAACCACATATGCAGAAGGACGTCTTTCATCTCACAGAAGCGCGAACGTCTTGGCGTTCAAGCACATGGCAGAAACAAGGTGTGAACAGATGAGCTGCTGCTATTTTCTCCGTTCGGCATGCTTCGTTGTAGCTCTCTTGCCGGTCGCCGGCTTAGCGGCTTGCTTTGCGCGACTAGCTCTGGGGAGAGAAGGAGATAGCGCCGGAAACCTCGCCTTTTGCCTTCTTCGGCGCTGGAACCTGGTTGCTGCGCCTTCTCTTTGTCCATGTGCACACACACGATTCCTCAGCGAAAACCATGCAGAAACCTTTCCACGAGCACCCAGGGATGTGCACCCAGCACCACGTGCACGCACACGCAGCTAGAGAAAAGCACCTACCTTTTCACACACTGATGCCTAAGCAAACGCGTGGCCACACACACGCACACATCCGCAAGCGCGCCTACTCCCATCTATTGAGGGAAAGACGGACGAGCTCTTTGGTTGCTCTTCACAGGCTTGTCCCTGATCTATAGCTGAGGGCAAACACTTGTGTGCTTGTGGGAGAGCCTGTGTCTTTCCTGGAAGCGTTTGGGAGTTTTGCTCAGACGCGTGTTTCCTCAAGTTCAAGAATCAAGATCTAGGATACCTGCAGACAGGTGCCTGTTTGTGTGGAGACAGTCTGTTTGAAACTGTGTTCCTCAGCGCCCGCTCTTTCTCCCCGTCGCTCCACACGCCTGGGAGTCCCTTTCTTTCTCTCCACAAGCACGTGTGTTGACTTCGTCGCACATGTGCATCTGCACAAGCGTTGAGCTCAGCAGAGCGTGTCTCTTGACACTTGATGTGCGTTGGCTGTGTCTGCCTGCTCCAGTGAAGAGAGAAACGTGAAATCATCTTGGTAGAGGCAACAAAGCAAAAGCGAGGCAGGATTGACATCTGCTCAACAGAGACGGATTCCCTGCGCTGACACAGTTCACAGTTACACGAGAAGCAATCTGAGCGGTCCGTCGACCGGAGACGTGTTTCCCAAGAGGTCGTTTAGCGAGTGAACAGCAGTGTGCGCGACTTTCAGGAGTGTGCCTGGAAAGTGCCAGAATCACCAGGAGCATCTGTGCAAAAGCTGCTGCCTCTGTGACCGCATTGAGGCACGTTCGCGTGTCTGCGAGTATATAGACGGCTCTTTCGCGTTCACTCCGAGGGAAACGGTCCGCTATTGCTTCTGTGCGCACAGACGCGATTCCCTTGTCTCTTGCGAACACAGGGAACTCTGTGCATCCAAATCTACAGGCTAAGGACGCGTCTGCATATGTTTTGGTGAACAATCGAGTGTGCGTGTTCTGACAGCTGCCTCTATGCAGACGCCTCCACAGAGCCATTTCTGAATGCCCCGCAGCCCAGGACTGAATGGATACACTAACAAGTGCACCGGTGTGAGCAACCACATATGCAGAAGGACGTCTTTCATCTCACAGAAGCGCGAACGTCTTGGCGTTCAAGCACATGGCAGAAACAAGGTGTGAACAGATGAGCTGCTGCTATTTTCTCCGTTCGGCATGCTTCGTTGTAGCTCTCTTGCCGGTCGCCGGCTTAGCGGCTTGCTTTGCGCGACTAGCTCTGGGGAGAGAAGGAGATAGCGCCGGAAACCTCGCCTTTTGCCTTCTTCGGCGCTGGAACCTGGTTGCTGCGCCTTCTCTTTGTCCATGTGCACACACACGATTCCTCAGCGAAAACCATGCAGAAACCTTTCCACGAGCACCCAGGGATGTGCACCCAGCACCACGTGCACGCACACGCAGCTAGAGAAAAGCACCTACCTTTTCACACACTGATGCCTAAGCAAACGCGTGGCCACACACACGCACACATCCGCAAGCGCGCCTACTCCCATCTATTGAGGGAAAGACGGACGAGCTCTTTGGTTGCTCTTCACAGGCTTGTCCCTGATCTATAGCTGAGGGCAAACACTTGTGTGCTTGTGGGAGAGCCTGTGTCTTTCCTGGAAGCGTTTGGGAGTTTTGCTCAGACGCGTGTTTCCTCAAGTTCAAGAATCAAGATCTAGGATACCTGCAGACAGGTGCCTGTTTGTGTGGAGACAGTCTGTTTGAAACTGTGTTCCTCAGCGCCCGCTCTTTCTCCCCGTCGCTCCACACGCCTGGGAGTCCCTTTCTTTCTCTCCACAAGCACGTGTGTTGACTTCGTCGCACATGTGCATCTGCACAAGCGTTGAGCTCAGCAGAGCGTGTCTCTTGACACTTGATGTGCGTTGGCTGTGTCTGCCTGCTCCAGTGAAGAGAGAAACGTGAAATCATCTTGGTAGAGGCAACAAAGCAAAAGCGAGGCAGGATTGACATCTGCTCAACAGAGACGGATTCCCTGCGCTGACACAGTTCACAGTTACACGAGAAGCAATCTGAGCGGTCCGTCGACCGGAGACGTGTTTCCCAAGAGGTCGTTTAGCGAGTGAACAGCAGTGTGCGCGACTTTCAGGAGTGTGCCTGGAAAGTGCCAGAATCACCAGGAGCATCTGTGCAAAAGCTGCTGCCTCTGTGACCGCATTGAGGCACGTTCGCGTGTCTGCGAGTATATAGACGGCTCTTTCGCGTTCACTCCGAGGGAAACGGTCCGCTATTGCTTCTGTGCGCACAGACGCGATTCCCTTGTCTCTTGCGAACACAGGGAACTCTGTGCATCCAAATCTACAGGCTAAGGACGCGTCTGCATATGTTTTGGTGAACAATCGAGTGTGCGTGTTCTGACAGCTGCCTCTATGCAGACGCCTCCACAGAGCCATTTCTGAATGCCCCGCAGCCCAGGACTGAATGGATACACTAACAAGTGCACCGGTGTGAGCAACCACATATGCAGAAGGACGTCTTTCATCTCACAGAAGCGCGAACGTCTTGGCGTTCAAGCACATGGCAGAAACAAGGTGTGAACAGATGAGCTGCTGCTATTTTCTCCGTTCGGCATGCTTCGTTGTAGCTCTCTTGCCGGTCGCCGGCTTAGCGGCTTGCTTTGCGCGACTAGCTCTGGGGAGAGAAGGAGATAGCGCCGGAAACCTCGCCTTTTGCCTTCTTCGGCGCTGGAACCTGGTTGCTGCGCCTTCTCTTTGTCCATGTGCACACACACGATTCCTCAGCGAAAACCATGCAGAAACCTTTCCACGAGCACCCAGGGATGTGCACCCAGCACCACGTGCACGCACACGCAGCTAGAGAAAAGCACCTACCTTTTCACACACTGATGCCTAAGCAAACGCGTGGCCACACACACGCACACATCCGCAAGCGCGCCTACTCCCATCTATTGAGGGAAAGACGGACGAGCTCTTTGGTTGCTCTTCACAGGCTTGTCCCTGATCTATAGCTGAGGGCAAACACTTGTGTGCTTGTGGGAGAGCCTGTGTCTTTCCTGGAAGCGTTTGGGAGTTTTGCTCAGACGCGTGTTTCCTCAAGTTCAAGAATCAAGATCTAGGATACCTGCAGACAGGTGCCTGTTTGTGTGGAGACAGTCTGTTTGAAACTGTGTTCCTCAGCGCCCGCTCTTTCTCCCCGTCGCTCCACACGCCTGGGAGTCCCTTTCTTTCTCTCCACAAGCACGTGTGTTGACTTCGTCGCACATGTGCATCTGCACAAGCGTTGAGCTCAGCAGAGCGTGTCTCTTGACACTTGATGTGCGTTGGCTGTGTCTGCCTGCTCCAGTGAAGAGAGAAACGGGAAATCATCTTGGTAGAGGCAACAAAGCAAAAGCGAGGCAGGATTGACATCTGCTCAACAGAGACGGATTCCCTGCGCTGACACAGTTCACAGTTACACGAGAAGCAATCTGAGCGGTCCGTCGACCGGAGACGTGTTTCCCAAGAGGTCGTTTAGCGAGTGAACAGCAGTGTGCGCGACTTTCAGGAGTGTGCCTGGAAAGTGCCAGAATCACCAGGAGCATCTGTGCAAAAGCTGCTGCCTCTGTGACCGCATTGAGGCACGTTCGCGTGTCTGCGAGTATATAGACGGCTCTTTCGCGTTCACTCCGAGGGAAACGGTCCGCTATTGCTTCTGTGCGCACAGACGCGATTCCCTTGTCTCTTGCGAACACAGGGAACTCTGTGCATCCAAATCTACAGGCTAAGGACGCGTCTGCATATGTTTTGGTGAACAATCGAGTGTGCGTGTTCTGACAGCTGCCTCTATGCAGACGTCTCCACAGAGCCACTTCTGAATGCCCCGCAGCCCAGGACTGAATGGATACACTAACAAGTGCACCGGTGTGAGCAACCACATATGCAGAAGGACGTCTTTCATCTCACAGAAGCGCGAACGTCTTGGCGTTCAAGCACATGGCAGAAACAAGGTGTGAACAGATGAGCTGCTGCTATTTTCTCCGTTCGGCATGCTTCGTTGTAGCTCTCTTGCCGGTCGCCGGCTTAGCGGCTTGCTTTGCGCGACTAGCTCTGGGGAGAGAAGGAGATAGCGCCGGAAACCTCGCCTTTTGCCTTCTTCGGCGCTGGAACCTGGTTGCTGCGCCTTCTCTTTGTCCATGTGCACACACACGATTCCTCAGCGAAAACCATGCAGAAACCTTTCCACGAGCACCCAGGGATGTGCACCCAGCACCACGTGCACGCACACGCAGCTAGAGAAAAGCACCTACCTTTTCACACACTGATGCCTAAGCAAACGCGTGGCCACACACACGCACACATCCGCAAGCGCGCCTACTCCCATCTATTGAGGGAAAGACGGACGAGCTCTTTGGTTGCTCTTCACAGGCTTGTCCCTGATCTATAGCTGAGGGCAAACACTTGTGTGCTTGTGGGAGAGCCTGTGTCTTTCCTGGAAGCGTTTGGGAGTTTTGCTCAGACGCGTGTTTCCTCAAGTTCAAGAATCAAGATCTAGGATACCTGCAGACAGGTGCCTGTTTGTGTGGAGACAGTCTGTTTGAAACTGTGTTCCTCAGCGCCCGCTCTTTCTCCCCGTCGCTCCACACGCCTGGGAGTCCCTTTCTTTCTCTCCACAAGCACGTGTGTTGACTTCGTCGCACATGTGCATCTGCACAAGCGTTGAGCTCAGCAGAGCGTGTCTCTTGACACTTGATGTGCGTTGGCTGTGTCTGCCTGCTCCAGTGAAGAGAGAAACGTGAAATCATCTTGGTAGAGGCAACAAAGCAAAAGCGAGGCAGGATTGACATCTGCTCAACAGAGACGGATTCCCTGCGCTGACACAGTTCACAGTTACACGAGAAGCAATCTGAGCGGTCCGTCGACCGGAGACGTGTTTCCCAAGAGGTCGTTTAGCGAGTGAACAGCAGTGTGCGCGACTTTCAGGAGTGTGCCTGGAAAGTGCCAGAATCACCAGGAGCATCTGTGCAAAAGCTGCTGCCTCTGTGACCGCATTGAGGCACGTTCGCGTGTCTGCGAGTATATAGACGGCTCTTTCGCGTTCACTCCGAGGGAAACGGTCCGCTATTGCTTCTGTGCGCACAGACGCGATTCCCTTGTCTCTTGCGAACACAGGGAACTCTGTGCATCCAAATCTACAGGCTAAGGACGCGTCTGCATATGTTTTGGTGAACAATCGAGTGTGCGTGTTCTGACAGCTGCCTCTATGCAGACGTCTCCACAGAGCCACTTCTGAATGCCCCGCAGCCCAGGACTGAATGGATACACTAACAAGTGCACCGGTGTGAGCAACCACATATGCAGAAGGACGTCTTTCATCTCACAGAAGCGCGAACGTCTTGGCGTTCAAGCACATGGCAGAAACAAGGTGTGAACAGATGAGCTGCTGCTATTTTCTCCGTTCGGCATGCTTCGTTGTAGCTCTCTTGCCGGTCGCCGGCTTAGCGGCTTGCTTTGCGCGACTAGCTCTGGGGAGAGAAGGAGATAGCGCCGGAAACCTCGCCTTTTGCCTTCTTCGGCGCTGGAACCTGGTTGCTGCGCCTTCTCTTTGTCCATGTGCACACACACGATTCCTCAGCGAAAACCATGCAGAAACCTTTCCACGAGCACCCAGGGATGTGCACCCAGCACCACGTGCACGCACACGCAGCTAGAGAAAAGCACCTACCTTTTCACACACTGATGCCTAAGCAAACGCGTGGCCACACACACGCACACATCCGCAAGCGCGCCTACTCCCATCTATTGAGGGAAAGACGGACGAGCTCTTTGGTTGCTCTTCACAGGCTTGTCCCTGATCTATAGCTGAGGGCAAACACTTGTGTGCTTGTGGGAGAGCCTGTGTCTTTCCTGGAAGCGTTTGGGAGTTTTGCTCAGACGCGTGTTTCCTCAAGTTCAAGAATCAAGATCTAGGATACCTGCAGACAGGTGCCTGTTTGTGTGGAGACAGTCTGTTTGAAACTGTGTTCCTCAGCGCCCGCTCTTTCTCCCCGTCGCTCCACACGCCTGGGAGTCCCTTTCTTTCTCTCCACAAGCACGTGTGTTGACTTCGTCGCACATGTGCATCTGCACAAGCGTTGAGCTCAGCAGAGCGTGTCTCTTGACACTTGATGTGCGTTGGCTGTGTCTGCCTGCTCCAGTGAAGAGAGAAACGTGAAATCATCTTGGTAGAGGCAACAAAGCAAAAGCGAGGCAGGATTGACATCTGCTCAACAGAGACGGATTCCCTGCGCTGACACAGTTCACAGTTACACGAGAAGCAATCTGAGCGGTCCGTCGACCGGAGACGTGTTTCCCAAGAGGTCGTTTAGCGAGTGAACAGCAGTGTGCGCGACTTTCAGGAGTGTGCCTGGAAAGTGCCAGAATCACCAGGAGCATCTGTGCAAAAGCTGCTGCCTCTGTGACCGCATTGAGGCACGTTCGCGTGTCTGCGAGTATATAGACGGCTCTTTCGCGTTCACTCCGAGGGAAACGGTCCGCTATTGCTTCTGTGCGCACAGACGCGATTCCCTTGTCTCTTGCGAACACAGGGAACTCTGTGCATCCAAATCTACAGGCTAAGGACGCGTCTGCATATGTTTTGGTGAACAATCGAGTGTGCGTGTTCTGACAGCTGCCTCTATGCAGACGTCTCCACAGAGCCACTTCTGAATGCCCCGCAGCCCAGGACTGAATGGATACACTAACAAGTGCACCGGTGTGAGCAACCACATATGCAGAAGGACGTCTTTCATCTCACAGAAGCGCGAACGTCTTGGCGTTCAAGCACATGGCAGAAACAAGGTGTGAACAGATGAGCTGCTGCTATTTTCTCCGTTCGGCATGCTTCGTTGTAGCTCTCTTGCCGGTCGCCGGCTTAGCGGCTTGCTTTGCGCGACTAGCTCTGGGGAGAGAAGGAGATAGCGCCGGAAACCTCGCCTTTTGCCTTCTTCGGCGCTGGAACCTGGTTGCTGCGCCTTCTCTTTGTCCATGTGCACACACACGATTCCTCAGCGAAAACCATGCAGAAACCTTTCCACGAGCACCCAGGGATGTGCACCCAGCACCACGTGCACGCACACGCAGCTAGAGAAAAGCACCTACCTTTTCACACACTGATGCCTAAGCAAACGCGTGGCCACACACACGCACACATCCGCAAGCGCGCCTACTCCCATCTATTGAGGGAAAGACGGACGAGCTCTTTGGTTGCTCTTCACAGGCTTGTCCCTGATCTATAGCTGAGGGCAAACACTTGTGTGCTTGTGGGAGAGCCTGTGTCTTTCCTGGAAGCGTTTGGGAGTTTTGCTCAGACGCGTGTTTCCTCAAGTTCAAGAATCAAGATCTAGGATACCTGCAGACAGGTGCCTGTTTGTGTGGAGACAGTCTGTTTGAAACTGTGTTCCTCAGCGCCCGCTCTTTCTCCCCGTCGCTCCACACGCCTGGGAGTCCCTTTCTTTCTCTCCACAAGCACGTGTGTTGACTTCGTCGCACATGTGCATCTGCACAAGCGTTGAGCTCAGCAGAGCGTGTCTCTTGACACTTGATGTGCGTTGGCTGTGTCTGCCTGCTCCAGTGAAGAGAGAAACGGGAAATCATCTTGGTAGAGGCAACAAAGCAAAAGCGAGGCAGGATTGACATCTGCTCAACAGAGACGGATTCCCTGCGCTGACACAGTTCACAGTTACACGAGAAGCAATCTGAGCGGTCCGTCGACCGGAGACGTGTTTCCCAAGAGGTCGTTTAGCGAGTGAACAGCAGTGTGCGCGACTTTCAGGAGTGTGCCTGGAAAGTGCCAGAATCACCAGGAGCATCTGTGCAAAAGCTGCTGCCTCTGTGACCGCATTGAGGCACGTTCGCGTGTCTGCGAGTATATAGACGGCTCTTTCGCGTTCACTCCGAGGGAAACGGTCCGCTATTGCTTCTGTGCGCACAGACGCGATTCCCTTGTCTCTTGCGAACACAGGGAACTCTGTGCATCCAAATCTACAGGCTAAGGACGCGTCTGCATATGTTTTGGTGAACAATCGAGTGTGCGTGTTCTGACAGCTGCCTCTATGCAGACGTCTCCACAGAGCCACTTCTGAATGCCCCGCAGCCCAGGACTGAATGGATACACTAACAAGTGCACCGGTGTGAGCAACCACATATGCAGAAGGACGTCTTTCATCTCACAGAAGCGCGAACGTCTTGGCGTTCAAGCACATGGCAGAAACAAGGTGTGAACAGATGAGCTGCTGCTATTTTCTCCGTTCGGCATGCTTCGTTGTAGCTCTCTTGCCGGTCGCCGGCTTAGCGGCTTGCTTTGCGCGACTAGCTCTGGGGAGAGAAGGAGATAGCGCCGGAAACCTCGCCTTTTGCCTTCTTCGGCGCTGGAACCTGGTTGCTGCGCCTTCTCTTTGTCCATGTGCACACACACGATTCCTCAGCGAAAACCATGCAGAAACCTTTCCACGAGCACCCAGGGATGTGCACCCAGCACCACG
This sequence comes from Patagioenas fasciata, assembly GCF_037038585.1. NCBI lineage: Eukaryota > Metazoa > Chordata > Aves > Columbiformes > Columbidae > Patagioenas > Patagioenas fasciata. The sequence goes on along the minus strand of NW_027288816.1, from coordinate 24,200 downwards.
TGCACGCACACGCAGCTAGAGAAAAGCACCTACCTTTTCACACACTGATGCCTAAGCAAACGCGTGGCCACACACACGCACACATCCGCAAGCGCGCCTACTCCCATCTATTGAGGGAAAGACGGACGAGCTCTTTGGTTGCTCTTCACAGGCTTGTCCCTGATCTATAGCTGAGGGCAAACACTTGTGTGCTTGTGGGAGAGCCTGTGTCTTTCCTGGAAGCGTTTGGGAGTTTTGCTCAGACGCGTGTTTCCTCAAGTTCAAGAATCAAGATCTAGGATACCTGCAGACAGGTGCCTGTTTGTGTGGAGACAGTCTGTTTGAAACTGTGTTCCTCAGCGCCCGCTCTTTCTCCCCGTCGCTCCACACGCCTGGGAGTCCCTTTCTTTCTCTCCACAAGCACGTGTGTTGACTTCGTCGCACATGTGCATCTGCACAAGCGTTGAGCTCAGCAGAGCGTGTCTCTTGACACTTGATGTGCGTTGGCTGTGTCTGCCTGCTCCAGTGAAGAGAGAAACGGGAAATCATCTTGGTAGAGGCAACAAAGCAAAAGCGAGGCAGGATTGACATCTGCTCAACAGAGACGGATTCCCTGCGCTGACACAGTTCACAGTTACACGAGAAGCAATCTGAGCGGTCCGTCGACCGGAGACGTGTTTCCCAAGAGGTCGTTTAGCGAGTGAACAGCAGTGTGCGCGACTTTCAGGAGTGTGCCTGGAAAGTGCCAGAATCACCAGGAGCATCTGTGCAAAAGCTGCTGCCTCTGTGACCGCATTGAGGCACGTTCCCGTGTCTGCGAGTATATAGACGGCTCTTTCGCGTTCACTCCGAGGGAAACGGTCCGCTATTGCTTCTGTGCGTACAGACGCGATTCCCTTGTCTCTTGCGAACACAGGGAACTCTGTGCATCCAAATCTACAGGCTAAGGACGCGTCTGCATATGTTTTGGTGAACAATCGAGTGTGCGTGTTCTGACAGCTGCCTCTATGCAGACGTCTCCACAGAGCCACTTCTGAATGCCCCGCAGCCCAGGACTGAATGGATACACTAACAAGTGCACCGGTGTGAGCAACCACATATGCAGAAGGACGTCTTTCATCTCACAGAAGCGCGAACGTCTTGGCGTTCAAGCACATGGCAGAAACAAGGTGTGAACAGATGAGCTGCTGCTATTTTCTCCGTTCGGCATGCTTCGTTGTAGCTCTCTTGCCGGTCGCCGGCTTAGCGGCTTGCTTTGCGCGACTAGCTCTGGGGAGAGAAGGAGATAGCGCCGGAAACCTCGCCTTTTGCCTTCTTCGGCGCTGGAACCTGGTTGCTGCGCCTTCTCTTTGTCCATGTGCACACACACGATTCCTCAGCGAAAACCATGCAGAAACCTTTCCACGAGCACCCAGGGATGTGCACCCAGCACCACGTGCACGCACACGCAGCTAGAGAAAAGCACCTACCTTTTCACACACTGATGCCTAAGCAAACGCGTGGCCACACACACGCACACATCCGCAAGCGCGCCTACTCCCATCTATTGAGGGAAAGACGGACGAGCAACGTCCTGACAGGCTTGAGGGGAAAAACGTCCGTTGACGGTTGGCGTACTGCACGCCCGCCTACGGGGCTGCAGGGGAATCCACATTTGGAAGGTACCTGAAGATGTGTGCCTGTTTTTGGAGCTCCGCTAGTAGGGTAGCAAAGACACTCGTAGGCAGTACTGAATGCTGCTCCGTGCTACTTCTCCTCCGCTGGCAAATGCTTCACAGTCGCCCTAGGAAAGACGTTTAACAATCGATCTCCAAGAGGAACGAAACACATGATGCCATAAGGCGAAAGAATAGCAGGGCATCTCTTCACAGGCTTGTCCCTGATCTATAGCTGAGGGCAAACACTTGTGTGCTTGTGGGAGAGCCTGTGTCTTTCCTGGAAGCGTTTGGGAGTTTTGCTCAGACGCGTGTTTCCTCAAGTTCAAGAATCAAGATCTAGGATACCTGCAGACAGGTGCCTGTTTGTGTGGAGACAGTCTGTTTGAAACTGTGTTCCTCAGCGCCCGCTCTTTCTCCCCGTCGCTCCACACGCCTGGGAGTCCCTTTCTTTCTCTCCACAAGCACGTGTGTTGACTTCGTCGCACATGTGCATCTGCACAAGCGTTGAGCTCAGCAGAGCGTGTCTCTTGACACTTGATGTGCGTTGGCTGTGTCTGCCTGCTCCAGTGAAGAGAGAAACGGGAAATCATCTTGGTAGAGGCAACAAAGCAAAAGCGAGGCAGGATTGACATCTGCTCAACAGAGACGGATTCCCTGCGCTGACACAGTTCACAGTTACACGAGAAGCAATCTGAGCGGTCCGTCGACCGGAGACGTGTTTCCCAAGAGGTCGTTTAGCGAGTGAACAGCAGTGTGCGCGACTTTCAGGAGTGTGCCTGGAAAGTGCCAGAATCACCAGGAGCATCTGTGCAAAAGCTGCTGCCTCTGTGACCGCATTGAGGCACGTTCGCGTGTCTGCGAGTATATAGACGGCTCTTTCGCGTTCACTCCGAGGGAAACGGTCCGCTATTGCTTCTGTGCGCACAGACGCGATTCCCTTGTCTCTTGCGAACACAGGGAACTCTGTGCATCCAAATCTACAGGCTAAGGACGCGTCTGCATATGTTTTGGTGAACAATCGAGTGTGCGTGTTCTGACAGCTGCCTCTATGCAGACGTCTCCACAGAGCCACTTCTGAATGCCCCGCAGCCCAGGACTGAATGGATACACTAACAAGTGCACCGGTGTGAGCAACCACATATGCAGAAGGACGTCTTTCATCTCACAGAAGCGCGAACGTCTTGGCGTTCAAGCACATGGCAGAAACAAGGTGTGAACAGATGAGCTGCTGCTATTTTCTCCGTTCGGCATGCTTCGTTGTAGCTCTCTTGCCGGTCGCCGGCTTAGCGGCTTGCTTTGCGCGACTAGCTCTGGGGAGAGAAGGAGATAGCGCCGGAAACCTCGCCTTTTGCCTTCTTCGGCGCTGGAACCTGGTTGCTGCGCCTTCTCTTTGTCCATGTGCACACACACGATTCCTCAGCGAAAACCATGCAGAAACCTTTCCACGAGCACCCAGGGATGTGCACCCAGCACCACGTGCACGCACACGCAGCTAGAGAAAAGCACCTACCTTTTCACACACTGATGCCTAAGCAAACGCGTGGCCACACACACGCACACATCCGCAAGCGCGCCTACTCCCATCTATTGAGGGAAAGACGGACGAGCTCTTTGGTTGCTCTTCACAGGCTTGTCCCTGATCTATAGCTGAGGGCAAACACTTGTGTGCTTGTGGGAGAGCCTGTGTCTTTCCTGGAAGCGTTTGGGAGTTTTGCTCAGACGCGTGTTTCCTCAAGTTCAAGAATCAAGATCTAGGATACCTGCAGACAGGTGCCTGTTTGTGTGGAGACAGTCTGTTTGAAACTGTGTTCCTCAGCGCCCGCTCTTTCTCCCCGTCGCTCCACACGCCTGGGAGTCCCTTTCTTTCTCTCCACAAGCACGTGTGTTGACTTCGTCGCACATGTGCATCTGCACAAGCGTTGAGCTCAGCAGAGCGTGTCTCTTGACACTTGATGTGCGTTGGCTGTGTCTGCCTGCTCCAGTGAAGAGAGAAACGGGAAATCATCTTGGTAGAGGCAACAAAGCAAAAGCGAGGCAGGATTGACATCTGCTCAACAGAGACGGATTCCCTGCGCTGACACAGTTCACAGTTACACGAGAAGCAATCTGAGCGGTCCGTCGACCGGAGACGTGTTTCCCAAGAGGTCGTTTAGCGAGTGAACAGCAGTGTGCGCGACTTTCAGGAGTGTGCCTGGAAAGTGCCAGAATCACCAGGAGCATCTGTGCAAAAGCTGCTGCCTCTGTGACCGCATTGAGGCACGTTCCCGTGTCTGCGAGTATATAGACGGCTCTTTCGCGTTCACTCCGAGGGAAACGGTCCGCTATTGCTTCTGTGCGTACAGACGCGATTCCCTTGTCTCTTGCGAACACAGGGAACTCTGTGCATCCAAATCTACAGGCTAAGGACGCGTCTGCATATGTTTTGGTGAACAATCGAGTGTGCGTGTTCTGACAGCTGCCTCTATGCAGACGTCTCCACAGAGCCACTTCTGAATGCCCCGCAGCCCAGGACTGAATGGATACACTAACAAGTGCACCGGTGTGAGCAACCACATATGCAGAAGGACGTCTTTCATCTCACAGAAGCGCGAACGTCTTGGCGTTCAAGCACATGGCAGAAACAAGGTGTGAACAGATGAGCTGCTGCTATTTTCTCCGTTCGGCATGCTTCGTTGTAGCTCTCTTGCCGGTCGCCGGCTTAGCGGCTTGCTTTGCGCGACTAGCTCTGGGGAGAGAAGGAGATAGCGCCGGAAACCTCGCCTTTTGCCTTCTTCGGCGCTGGAACCTGGTTGCTGCGCCTTCTCTTTGTCCATGTGCACACACACGATTCCTCAGCGAAAACCATGCAGAAACCTTTCCACGAGCACCCAGGGATGTGCACCCAGCACCACGTGCACGCACACGCAGCTAGAGAAAAGCACCTACCTTTTCACACACTGATGCCTAAGCAAACGCGTGGCCACACACACGCACACATCCGCAAGCGCGCCTACTCCCATCTATTGAGGGAAAGACGGACGAGCAACGTCCTGACAGGCTTGAGGGGAAAAACGTCCGTTGACGGTTGGCGTACTGCACGCCCGCCTACGGGGCTGCAGGGGAATCCACATTTGGAAGGTACCTGAAGATGTGTGCCTGTTTTTGGAGCTCCGCTAGTAGGGTAGCAAAGACACTCGTAGGCAGTACTGAATGCTGCTCCGTGCTACTTCTCCTCCGCTGGCAAATGCTTCACAGTCGCCCTAGGAAAGACGTTTAACAATCGATCTCCAAGAGGAACGAAACACATGATGCCATAAGGCGAAAGAATAGCAGGGCATCTCTTCACAGGCTTGTCCCTGATCTATAGCTGAGGGCAAACACTTGTGTGCTTGTGGGAGAGCCTGTGTCTTTCCTGGAAGCGTTTGGGAGTTTTGCTCAGACGCGTGTTTCCTCAAGTTCAAGAATCAAGATCTAGGATACCTGCAGACAGGTGCCTGTTTGTGTGGAGACAGTCTGTTTGAAACTGTGTTCCTCAGCGCCCGCTCTTTCTCCCCGTCGCTCCACACGCCTGGGAGTCCCTTTCTTTCTCTCCACAAGCACGTGTGTTGACTTCGTCGCACATGTGCATCTGCACAAGCGTTGAGCTCAGCAGAGCGTGTCTCTTGACACTTGATGTGCGTTGGCTGTGTCTGCCTGCTCCAGTGAAGAGAGAAACGGGAAATCATCTTGGTAGAGGCAACAAAGCAAAAGCGAGGCAGGATTGACATCTGCTCAACAGAGACGGATTCCCTGCGCTGACACAGTTCACAGTTACACGAGAAGCAATCTGAGCGGTCCGTCGACCGGAGACGTGTTTCCCAAGAGGTCGTTTAGCGAGTGAACAGCAGTGTGCGCGACTTTCAGGAGTGTGCCTGGAAAGTGCCAGAATCACCAGGAGCATCTGTGCAAAAGCTGCTGCCTCTGTGACCGCATTGAGGCACGTTCGCGTGTCTGCGAGTATATAGACGGCTCTTTCGCGTTCACTCCGAGGGAAACGGTCCGCTATTGCTTCTGTGCGCACAGACGCGATTCCCTTGTCTCTTGCGAACACAGGGAACTCTGTGCATCCAAATCTACAGGCTAAGGACGCGTCTGCATATGTTTTGGTGAACAATCGAGTGTGCGTGTTCTGACAGCTGCCTCTATGCAGACGTCTCCACAGAGCCACTTCTGAATGCCCCGCAGCCCAGGACTGAATGGATACACTAACAAGTGCACCGGTGTGAGCAACCACATATGCAGAAGGACGTCTTTCATCTCACAGAAGCGCGAACGTCTTGGCGTTCAAGCACATGGCAGAAACAAGGTGTGAACAGATGAGCTGCTGCTATTTTCTCCGTTCGGCATGCTTCGTTGTAGCTCTCTTGCCGGTCGCCGGCTTAGCGGCTTGCTTTGCGCGACTAGCTCTGGGGAGAGAAGGAGATAGCGCCGGAAACCTCGCCTTTTGCCTTCTTCGGCGCTGGAACCTGGTTGCTGCGCCTTCTCTTTGTCCATGTGCACACACACGATTCCTCAGCGAAAACCATGCAGAAACCTTTCCACGAGCACCCAGGGATGTGCACCCAGCACCACGTGCACGCACACGCAGCTAGAGAAAAGCACCTACCTTTTCACACACTGATGCCTAAGCAAACGCGTGGCCACACACACGCACACATCCGCAAGCGCGCCTACTCCCATCTATTGAGGGAAAGACGGACGAGCTCTTTGGTTGCTCTTCACAGGCTTGTCCCTGATCTATAGCTGAGGGCAAACACTTGTGTGCTTGTGGGAGAGCCTGTGTCTTTCCTGGAAGCGTTTGGGAGTTTTGCTCAGACGCGTGTTTCCTCAAGTTCAAGAATCAAGATCTAGGATACCTGCAGACAGGTGCCTGTTTGTGTGGAGACAGTCTGTTTGAAACTGTGTTCCTCAGCGCCCGCTCTTTCTCCCCGTCGCTCCACACGCCTGGGAGTCCCTTTCTTTCTCTCCACAAGCACGTGTGTTGACTTCGTCGCACATGTGCATCTGCACAAGCGTTGAGCTCAGCAGAGCGTGTCTCTTGACACTTGATGTGCGTTGGCTGTGTCTGCCTGCTCCAGTGAAGAGAGAAACGGGAAATCATCTTGGTAGAGGCAACAAAGCAAAAGCGAGGCAGGATTGACATCTGCTCAACAGAGACGGATTCCCTGCGCTGACACAGTTCACAGTTACACGAGAAGCAATCTGAGCGGTCCGTCGACCGGAGACGTGTTTCCCAAGAGGTCGTTTAGCGAGTGAACAGCAGTGTGCGCGACTTTCAGGAGTGTGCCTGGAAAGTGCCAGAATCACCAGGAGCATCTGTGCAAAAGCTGCTGCCTCTGTGACCGCATTGAGGCACGTTCCCGTGTCTGCGAGTATATAGACGGCTCTTTCGCGTTCACTCCGAGGGAAACGGTCCGCTATTGCTTCTGTGCGTACAGACGCGATTCCCTTGTCTCTTGCGAACACAGGGAACTCTGTGCATCCAAATCTACAGGCTAAGGACGCGTCTGCATATGTTTTGGTGAACAATCGAGTGTGCGTGTTCTGACAGCTGCCTCTATGCAGACGTCTCCACAGAGCCACTTCTGAATGCCCCGCAGCCCAGGACTGAATGGATACACTAACAAGTGCACCGGTGTGAGCAACCACATATGCAGAAGGACGTCTTTCATCTCACAGAAGCGCGAACGTCTTGGCGTTCAAGCACATGGCAGAAACAAGGTGTGAACAGATGAGCTGCTGCTATTTTCTCCGTTCGGCATGCTTCGTTGTAGCTCTCTTGCCGGTCGCCGGCTTAGCGGCTTGCTTTGCGCGACTAGCTCTGGGGAGAGAAGGAGATAGCGCCGGAAACCTCGCCTTTTGCCTTCTTCGGCGCTGGAACCTGGTTGCTGCGCCTTCTCTTTGTCCATGTGCACACACACGATTCCTCAGCGAAAACCATGCAGAAACCTTTCCACGAGCACCCAGGGATGTGCACCCAGCACCACGTGCACGCACACGCAGCTAGAGAAAAGCACCTACCTTTTCACACACTGATGCCTAAGCAAACGCGTGGCCACACACACGCACACATCCGCAAGCGCGCCTACTCCCATCTATTGAGGGAAAGACGGACGAGCAACGTCCTGACAGGCTTGAGGGGAAAAACGTCCGTTGACGGTTGGCGTACTGCACGCCCGCCTACGGGGCTGCAGGGGAATCCACATTTGGAAGGTACCTGAAGATGTGTGCCTGTTTTTGGAGCTCCGCTAGTAGGGTAGCAAAGACACTCGTAGGCAGTACTGAATGCTGCTCCGTGCTACTTCTCCTCCGCTGGCAAATGCTTCACAGTCGCCCTAGGAAAGACGTTTAACAATCGATCTCCAAGAGGAACGAAACACATGATGCCATAAGGCGAAAGAATAGCAGGGCATCTCTTCACAGGCTTGTCCCTGATCTATAGCTGAGGGCAAACACTTGTGTGCTTGTGGGAGAGCCTGTGTCTTTCCTGGAAGCGTTTGGGAGTTTTGCTCAGACGCGTGTTTCCTCAAGTTCAAGAATCAAGATCTAGGATACCTGCAGACAGGTGCCTGTTTGTGTGGAGACAGTCTGTTTGAAACTGTGTTCCTCAGCGCCCGCTCTTTCTCCCCGTCGCTCCACACGCCTGGGAGTCCCTTTCTTTCTCTCCACAAGCACGTGTGTTGACTTCGTCGCACATGTGCATCTGCACAAGCGTTGAGCTCAGCAGAGCGTGTCTCTTGACACTTGATGTGCGTTGGCTGTGTCTGCCTGCTCCAGTGAAGAGAGAAACGGGAAATCATCTTGGTAGAGGCAACAAAGCAAAAGCGAGGCAGGATTGACATCTGCTCAACAGAGACGGATTCCCTGCGCTGACACAGTTCACAGTTACACGAGAAGCAATCTGAGCGGTCCGTCGACCGGAGACGTGTTTCCCAAGAGGTCGTTTAGCGAGTGAACAGCAGTGTGCGCGACTTTCAGGAGTGTGCCTGGAAAGTGCCAGAATCACCAGGAGCATCTGTGCAAAAGCTGCTGCCTCTGTGACCGCATTGAGGCACGTTCGCGTGTCTGCGAGTATATAGACGGCTCTTTCGCGTTCACTCCGAGGGAAACGGTCCGCTATTGCTTCTGTGCGCACAGACGCGATTCCCTTGTCTCTTGCGAACACAGGGAACTCTGTGCATCCAAATCTACAGGCTAAGGACGCGTCTGCATATGTTTTGGTGAACAATCGAGTGTGCGTGTTCTGACAGCTGCCTCTATGCAGACGTCTCCACAGAGCCACTTCTGAATGCCCCGCAGCCCAGGACTGAATGGATACACTAACAAGTGCACCGGTGTGAGCAACCACATATGCAGAAGGACGTCTTTCATCTCACAGAAGCGCGAACGTCTTGGCGTTCAAGCACATGGCAGAAACAAGGTGTGAACAGATGAGCTGCTGCTATTTTCTCCGTTCGGCATGCTTCGTTGTAGCTCTCTTGCCGGTCGCCGGCTTAGCGGCTTGCTTTGCGCGACTAGCTCTGGGGAGAGAAGGAGATAGCGCCGGAAACCTCGCCTTTTGCCTTCTTCGGCGCTGGAACCTGGTTGCTGCGCCTTCTCTTTGTCCATGTGCACACACACGATTCCTCAGCGAAAACCATGCAGAAACCTTTCCACGAGCACCCAGGGATGTGCACCCAGCACCACGTGCACGCACACGCAGCTAGAGAAAAGCACCTACCTTTTCACACACTGATGCCTAAGCAAACGCGTGGCCACACACACGCACACATCCGCAAGCGCGCCTACTCCCATCTATTGAGGGAAAGACGGACGAGCTCTTTGGTTGCTCTTCACAGGCTTGTCCCTGATCTATAGCTGAGGGCAAACACTTGTGTGCTTGTGGGAGAGCCTGTGTCTTTCCTGGAAGCGTTTGGGAGTTTTGCTCAGACGCGTGTTTCCTCAAGTTCAAGAATCAAGATCTAGGATACCTGCAGACAGGTGCCTGTTTGTGTGGAGACAGTCTGTTTGAAACTGTGTTCCTCAGCGCCCGCTCTTTCTCCCCGTCGCTCCACACGCCTGGGAGTCCCTTTCTTTCTCTCCACAAGCACGTGTGTTGACTTCGTCGCACATGTGCATCTGCACAAGCGTTGAGCTCAGCAGAGCGTGTCTCTTGACACTTGATGTGCGTTGGCTGTGTCTGCCTGCTCCAGTGAAGAGAGAAACGGGAAATCATCTTGGTAGAGGCAACAAAGCAAAAGCGAGGCAGGATTGACATCTGCTCAACAGAGACGGATTCCCTGCGCTGACACAGTTCACAGTTACACGAGAAGCAATCTGAGCGGTCCGTCGACCGGAGACGTGTTTCCCAAGAGGTCGTTTAGCGAGTGAACAGCAGTGTGCGCGACTTTCAGGAGTGTGCCTGGAAAGTGCCAGAATCACCAGGAGCATCTGTGCAAAAGCTGCTGCCTCTGTGACCGCATTGAGGCACGTTCCCGTGTCTGCGAGTATATAGACGGCTCTTTCGCGTTCACTCCGAGGGAAACGGTCCGCTATTGCTTCTGTGCGTACAGACGCGATTCCCTTGTCTCTTGCGAACACAGGGAACTCTGTGCATCCAAATCTACAGGCTAAGGACGCGTCTGCATATGTTTTGGTGAACAATCGAGTGTGCGTGTTCTGACAGCTGCCTCTATGCAGACGTCTCCACAGAGCCACTTCTGAATGCCCCGCAGCCCAGGACTGAATGGATACACTAACAAGTGCACCGGTGTGAGCAACCACATATGCAGAAGGACGTCTTTCATCTCACAGAAGCGCGAACGTCTTGGCGTTCAAGCACATGGCAGAAACAAGGTGTGAACAGATGAGCTGCTGCTATTTTCTCCGTTCGGCATGCTTCGTTGTAGCTCTCTTGCCGGTCGCCGGCTTAGCGGCTTGCTTTGCGCGACTAGCTCTGGGGAGAGAAGGAGATAGCGCCGGAAACCTCGCCTTTTGCCTTCTTCGGCGCTGGAACCTGGTTGCTGCGCCTTCTCTTTGTCCATGTGCACACACACGATTCCTCAGCGAAAACCATGCAGAAACCTTTCCACGAGCACCCAGGGATGTGCACCCAGCACCACGTGCACGCACACGCAGCTAGAGAAAAGCACCTACCTTTTCACACACTGATGCCTAAGCAAACGCGTGGCCACACACACGCACACATCCGCAAGCGCGCCTACTCCCATCTATTGAGGGAAAGACGGACGAGCAACGTCCTGACAGGCTTGAGGGGAAAAACGTCCGTTGACGGTTGGCGTACTGCACGCCCGCCTACGGGGCTGCAGGGGAATCCACATTTGGAAGGTACCTGAAGATGTGTGCCTGTTTTTGGAGCTCCGCTAGTAGGGTAGCAAAGACACTCGTAGGCAGTACTGAATGCTGCTCCGTGCTACTTCTCCTCCGCTGGCAAATGCTTCACAGTCGCCCTAGGAAAGACGTTTAACAATCGATCTCCAAGAGGAACGAAACACATGATGCCATAAGGCGAAAGAATAGCAGGGCATCTCTTCACAGGCTTGTCCCTGATCTATAGCTGAGGGCAAACACTTGTGTGCTTGTGGGAGAGCCTGTGTCTTTCCTGGAAGCGTTTGGGAGTTTTGCTCAGACGCGTGTTTCCTCAAGTTCAAGAATCAAGATCTAGGATACCTGCAGACAGGTGCCTGTTTGTGTGGAGACAGTCTGTTTGAAACTGTGTTCCTCAGCGCCCGCTCTTTCTCCCCGTCGCTCCACACGCCTGGGAGTCCCTTTCTTTCTCTCCACAAGCACGTGTGTTGACTTCGTCGCACATGTGCATCTGCACAAGCGTTGAGCTCAGCAGAGCGTGTCTCTTGACACTTGATGTGCGTTGGCTGTGTCTGCCTGCTCCAGTGAAGAGAGAAACGGGAAATCATCTTGGTAGAGGCAACAAAGCAAAAGCGAGGCAGGATTGACATCTGCTCAACAGAGACGGATTCCCTGCGCTGACACAGTTCACAGTTACACGAGAAGCAATCTGAGCGGTCCGTCGACCGGAGACGTGTTTCCCAAGAGGTCGTTTAGCGAGTGAACAGCAGTGTGCGCGACTTTCAGGAGTGTGCCTGGAAAGTGCCAGAATCACCAGGAGCATCTGTGCAAAAGCTGCTGCCTCTGTGACCGCATTGAGGCACGTTCGCGTGTCTGCGAGTATATAGACGGCTCTTTCGCGTTCACTCCGAGGGAAACGGTCCGCTATTGCTTCTGTGCGCACAGACGCGATTCCCTTGTCTCTTGCGAACACAGGGAACTCTGTGCATCCAAATCTACAGGCTAAGGACGCGTCTGCATATGTTTTGGTGAACAATCGAGTGTGCGTGTTCTGACAGCTGCCTCTATGCAGACGTCTCCACAGAGCCACTTCTGAATGCCCCGCAGCCCAGGACTGAATGGATACACTAACAAGTGCACCGGTGTGAGCAACCACATATGCAGAAGGACGTCTTTCATCTCACAGAAGCGCGAACGTCTTGGCGTTCAAGCACATGGCAGAAACAAGGTGTGAACAGATGAGCTGCTGCTATTTTCTCCGTTCGGCATGCTTCGTTGTAGCTCTCTTGCCGGTCGCCGGCTTAGCGGCTTGCTTTGCGCGACTAGCTCTGGGGAGAGAAGGAGATAGCGCCGGAAACCTCGCCTTTTGCCTTCTTCGGCGCTGGAACCTGGTTGCTGCGCCTTCTCTTTGTCCATGTGCACACACACGATTCCTCAGCGAAAACCATGCAGAAACCTTTCCACGAGCACCCAGGGATGTGCACCCAGCACCACGTGCACGCACACGCAGCTAGAGAAAAGCACCTACCTTTTCACACACTGATGCCTAAGCAAACGCGTGGCCACACACACGCACACATCCGCAAGCGCGCCTACTCCCATCTATTGAGGGAAAGACGGACGAGCTCTTTGGTTGCTCTTCACAGGCTTGTCCCTGATCTATAGCTGAGGGCAAACACTTGTGTGCTTGTGGGAGAGCCTGTGTCTTTCCTGGAAGCGTTTGGGAGTTTTGCTCAGACGCGTGTTTCCTCAAGTTCAAGAATCAAGATCTAGGATACCTGCAGACAGGTGCCTGTTTGTGTGGAGACAGTCTGTTTGAAACTGTGTTCCTCAGCGCCCGCTCTTTCTCCCCGTCGCTCCACACGCCTGGGAGTCCCTTTCTTTCTCTCCACAAGCACGTGTGTTGACTTCGTCGCACATGTGCATCTGCACAAGCGTTGAGCTCAGCAGAGCGTGTCTCTTGACACTTGATGTGCGTTGGCTGTGTCTGCCTGCTCCAGTGAAGAGAGAAACGGGAAATCATCTTGGTAGAGGCAACAAAGCAAAAGCGAGGCAGGATTGACATCTGCTCAACAGAGACGGATTCCCTGCGCTGACACAGTTCACAGTTACACGAGAAGCAATCTGAGCGGTCCGTCGACCGGAGACGTGTTTCCCAAGAGGTCGTTTAGCGAGTGAACAGCAGTGTGCGCGACTTTCAGGAGTGTGCCTGGAAAGTGCCAGAATCACCAGGAGCATCTGTGCAAAAGCTGCTGCCTCTGTGACCGCATTGAGGCACGTTCCCGTGTCTGCGAGTATATAGACGGCTCTTTCGCGTTCACTCCGAGGGAAACGGTCCGCTATTGCTTCTGTGCGTACAGACGCGATTCCCTTGTCTCTTGCGAACACAGGGAACTCTGTGCATCCAAATCTACAGGCTAAGGACGCGTCTGCATATGTTTTGGTGAACAATCGAGTGTGCGTGTTCTGACAGCTGCCTCTATGCAGACGTCTCCACAGAGCCACTTCTGAATGCCCCGCAGCCCAGGACTGAATGGATACACTAACAAGTGCACCGGTGTGAGCAACCACATATGCAGAAGGACGTCTTTCATCTCACAGAAGCGCGAACGTCTTGGCGTTCAAGCACATGGCAGAAACAAGGTGTGAACAGATGAGCTGCTGCTATTTTCTCCGTTCGGCATGCTTCGTTGTAGCTCTCTTGCCGGTCGCCGGCTTAGCGGCTTGCTTTGCGCGACTAGCTCTGGGGAGAGAAGGAGATAGCGCCGGAAACCTCGCCTTTTGCCTTCTTCGGCGCTGGAACCTGGTTGCTGCGCCTTCTCTTTGTCCATGTGCACACACACGATTCCTCAGCGAAAACCATGCAGAAACCTTTCCACGAGCACCCAGGGATGTGCACCCAGCACCACGTGCACGCACACGCAGCTAGAGAAAAGCACCTACCTTTTCACACACTGATGCCTAAGCAAACGCGTGGCCACACACACGCACACATCCGCAAGCGCGCCTACTCCCATCTATTGAGGGAAAGACGGACGAGCAACGTCCTGACAGGCTTGAGGGGAAAAACGTCCGTTGACGGTTGGCGTACTGCACGCCCGCCTACGGGGCTGCAGGGGAATCCACATTTGGAAGGTACCTGAAGATGTGTGCCTGTTTTTGGAGCTCCGCTAGTAGGGTAGCAAAGACACTCGTAGGCAGTACTGAATGCTGCTCCGTGCTACTTCTCCTCCGCTGGCAAATGCTTCACAGTCGCCCTAGGAAAGACGTTTAACAATCGATCTCCAAGAGGAACGAAACACATGATGCCATAAGGCGAAAGAATAGCAGGGCATCTCTTCACAGGCTTGTCCCTGATCTATAGCTGAGGGCAAACACTTGTGTGCTTGTGGGAGAGCCTGTGTCTTTCCTGGAAGCGTTTGGGAGTTTTGCTCAGACGCGTGTTTCCTCAAGTTCAAGAATCAAGATCTAGGATACCTGCAGACAGGTGCCTGTTTGTGTGGAGACAGTCTGTTTGAAACTGTGTTCCTCAGCGCCCGCTCTTTCTCCCCGTCGCTCCACACGCCTGGGAGTCCCTTTCTTTCTCTCCACAAGCACGTGTGTTGACTTCGTCGCACATGTGCATCTGCACAAGCGTTGAGCTCAGCAGAGCGTGTCTCTTGACACTTGATGTGCGTTGGCTGTGTCTGCCTGCTCCAGTGAAGAGAGAAACGGGAAATCATCTTGGTAGAGGCAACAAAGCAAAAGCGAGGCAGGATTGACATCTGCTCAACAGAGACGGATTCCCTGCGCTGACACAGTTCACAGTTACACGAGAAGCAATCTGAGCGGTCCGTCGACCGGAGACGTGTTTCCCAAGAGGTCGTTTAGCGAGTGAACAGCAGTGTGCGCGACTTTCAGGAGTGTGCCTGGAAAGTGCCAGAATCACCAGGAGCATCTGTGCAAAAGCTGCTGCCTCTGTGACCGCATTGAGGCACGTTCCCGTGTCTGCGAGTATATAGACGGCTCTTTCGCGTTCACTCCGAGGGAAACGGTCCGCTATTGCTTCTGTGCGTACAGACGCGATTCCCTTGTCTCTTGCGAACACAGGGAACTCTGTGCATCCAAATCTACAGGCTAAGGACGCGTCTGCATATGTTTTGGTGAACAATCGAGTGTGCGTGTTCTGACAGCTGCCTCTATGCAGACGTCTCCACAGAGCCACTTCTGAATGCCCCGCAGCCCAGGACTGAATGGATACACTAACAAGTGCACCGGTGTGAGCAACCACATATGCAGAAGGACGTCTTTCATCTCACAGAAGCGCGAACGTCTTGGCGTTCAAGCACATGGCAGAAACAAGGTGTGAACAGATGAGCTGCTGCTATTTTCTCCGTTCGGCATGCTTCGTTGTAGCTCTCTTGCCGGTCGCCGGCTTAGCGGCTTGCTTTGCGCGACTAGCTCTGGGGAGAGAAGGAGATAGCGCCGGAAACCTCGCCTTTTGCCTTCTTCGGCGCTGGAACCTGGTTGCTGCGCCTTCTCTTTGTCCATGTGCACACACACGATTCCTCAGCGAAAACCATGCAGAAACCTTTCCACGAGCACCCAGGGATGTGCACCCAGCACCACGTGCACGCACACGCAGCTAGAGAAAAGCACCTACCTTTTCACACACTGATGCCTAAGCAAACGCGTGGCCACACACACGCACACATCCGCAAGCGCGCCTACTCCCATCTATTGAGGGAAAGACGGACGAGCAACGTCCTGACAGGCTTGAGGGGAAAAACGTCCGTTGACGGTTGGCGTACTGCACGCCCGCCTACGGGGCTGCAGGGGAATCCACATTTGGAAGGTACCTGAAGATGTGTGCCTGTTTTTGGAGCTCCGCTAGTAGGGTAGCAAAGACACTCGTAGGCAGTACTGAATGCTGCTCCGTGCTACTTCTCCTCCGCTGGCAAATGCTTCACAGTCGCCCTAGGAAAGACGTTTAACAATCGATCTCCAAGAGGAACGAAACACATGATGCCATAAGGCGAAAGAATAGCAGGGCATCTCTTCACAGGCTTGTCCCTGATCTATAGCTGAGGGCAAACACTTGTGTGCTTGTGGGAGAGCCTGTGTCTTTCCTGGAAGCGTTTGGGAGTTTTGCTCAGACGCGTGTTTCCTCAAGTTCAAGAATCAAGATCTAGGATACCTGCAGACAGGTGCCTGTTTGTGTGGAGACAGTCTGTTTGAAACTGTGTTCCTCAGCGCCCGCTCTTTCTCCCCGTCGCTCCACACGCCTGGGAGTCCCTTTCTTTCTCTCCACAAGCACGTGTGTTGACTTCGTCGCACATGTGCATCTGCACAAGCGTTGAGCTCAGCAGAGCGTGTCTCTTGACACTTGATGTGCGTTGGCTGTGTCTGCCTGCTCCAGTGAAGAGAGAAACGGGAAATCATCTTGGTAGAGGCAACAAAGCAAAAGCGAGGCAGGATTGACATCTGCTCAACAGAGACGGATTCCCTGCGCTGACACAGTTCACAGTTACACGAGAAGCAATCTGAGCGGTCCGTCGACCGGAGACGTGTTTCCCAAGAGGTCGTTTAGCGAGTGAACAGCAGTGTGCGCGACTTTCAGGAGTGTGCCTGGAAAGTGCCAGAATCACCAGGAGCATCTGTGCAAAAGCTGCTGCCTCTGTGACCGCATTGAGGCACGTTCGCGTGTCTGCGAGTATATAGACGGCTCTTTCGCGTTCACTCCGAGGGAAACGGTCCGCTATTGCTTCTGTGCGCACAGACGCGATTCCCTTGTCTCTTGCGAACACAGGGAACTCTGTGCATCCAAATCTACAGGCTAAGGACGCGTCTGCATATGTTTTGGTGAACAATCGAGTGTGCGTGTTCTGACAGCTGCCTCTATGCAGACGTCTCCACAGAGCCACTTCTGAATGCCCCGCAGCCCAGGACTGAATGGATACACTAACAAGTGCACCGGTGTGAGCAACCACATATGCAGAAGGACGTCTTTCATCTCACAGAAGCGCGAACGTCTTGGCGTTCAAGCACATGGCAGAAACAAGGTGTGAACAGATGAGCTGCTGCTATTTTCTCCGTTCGGCATGCTTCGTTGTAGCTCTCTTGCCGGTCGCCGGCTTAGCGGCTTGCTTTGCGCGACTAGCTCTGGGGAGAGAAGGAGATAGCGCCGGAAACCTCGCCTTTTGCCTTCTTCGGCGCTGGAACCTGGTTGCTGCGCCTTCTCTTTGTCCATGTGCACACACACGATTCCTCAGCGAAAACCATGCAGAAACCTTTCCACGAGCACCCAGGGATGTGCACCCAGCACCACGTGCACGCACACGCAGCTAGAGAAAAGCACCTACCTTTTCACACACTGATGCCTAAGCAAACGCGTGGCCACACACACGCACACATCCGCAAGCGCGCCTACTCCCATCTATTGAGGGAAAGACGGACGAGCTCTTTGGTTGCTCTTCACAGGCTTGTCCCTGATCTATAGCTGAGGGCAAACACTTGTGTGCTTGTGGGAGAGCCTGTGTCTTTCCTGGAAGCGTTTGGGAGTTTTGCTCAGACGCGTGTTTCCTCAAGTTCAAGAATCAAGATCTAGGATACCTGCAGACAGGTGCCTGTTTGTGTGGAGACAGTCTGTTTGAAACTGTGTTCCTCAGCGCCCGCTCTTTCTCCCCGTCGCTCCACACGCCTGGGAGTCCCTTTCTTTCTCTCCACAAGCACGTGTGTTGACTTCGTCGCACATGTGCATCTGCACAAGCGTTGAGCTCAGCAGAGCGTGTCTCTTGACACTTGATGTGCGTTGGCTGTGTCTGCCTGCTCCAGTGAAGAGAGAAACGGGAAATCATCTTGGTAGAGGCAACAAAGCAAAAGCGAGGCAGGATTGACATCTGCTCAACAGAGACGGATTCCCTGCGCTGACACAGTTCACAGTTACACGAGAAGCAATCTGAGCGGTCCGTCGACCGGAGACGTGTTTCCCAAGAGGTCGTTTAGCGAGTGAACAGCAGTGTGCGCGACTTTCAGGAGTGTGCCTGGAAAGTGCCAGAATCACCAGGAGCATCTGTGCAAAAGCTGCTGCCTCTGTGACCGCATTGAGGCACGTTCGCGTGTCTGCGAGTATATAGACGGCTCTTTCGCGTTCACTCCGAGGGAAACGGTCCGCTATTGCTTCTGTGCGCACAGACGCGATTCCCTTGTCTCTTGCGAACACAGGGAACTCTGTGCATCCAAATCTACAGGCTAAGGACGCGTCTGCATATGTTTTGGTGAACAATCGAGTGTGCGTGTTCTGACAGCTGCCTCTATGCAGACGTCTCCACAGAGCCACTTCTGAATGCCCCGCAGCCCAGGACTGAATGGATACACTAACAAGTGCACCGGTGTGAGCAACCACATATGCAGAAGGACGTCTTTCATCTCACAGAAGCGCGAACGTCTTGGCGTTCAAGCACATGGCAGAAACAAGGTGTGAACAGATGAGCTGCTGCTATTTTCTCCGTTCGGCATGCTTCGTTGTAGCTCTCTTGCCGGTCGCCGGCTTAGCGGCTTGCTTTGCGCGACTAGCTCTGGGGAGAGAAGGAGATAGCGCCGGAAACCTCGCCTTTTGCCTTCTTCGGCGCTGGAACCTGGTTGCTGCGCCTTCTCTTTGTCCATGTGCACACACACGATTCCTCAGCGAAAACCATGCAGAAACCTTTCCACGAGCACCCAGGGATGTGCACCCAGCACCACGTGCACGCACACGCAGCTAGAGAAAAGCACCTACCTTTTCACACACTGATGCCTAAGCAAACGCGTGGCCACACACACGCACACATCCGCAAGCGCGCCTACTCCCATCTATTGAGGGAAAGACGGACGAGCTCTTTGGTTGCTCTTCACAGGCTTGTCCCTGATCTATAGCTGAGGGCAAACACTTGTGTGCTTGTGGGAGAGCCTGTGTCTTTCCTGGAAGCGTTTGGGAGTTTTGCTCAGACGCGTGTTTCCTCAAGTTCAAGAATCAAGATCTAGGATACCTGCAGACAGGTGCCTGTTTGTGTGGAGACAGTCTGTTTGAAACTGTGTTCCTCAGCGCCCGCTCTTTCTCCCCGTCGCTCCACACGCCTGGGAGTCCCTTTCTTTCTCTC
This sequence comes from Patagioenas fasciata, assembly GCF_037038585.1. Classification (NCBI taxonomy): domain Eukaryota; kingdom Metazoa; phylum Chordata; class Aves; order Columbiformes; family Columbidae; genus Patagioenas; species Patagioenas fasciata. The sequence goes on along the minus strand of NW_027288816.1, from coordinate 5,122 downwards.
CACAAGCACGTGTGTTGACTTCGTCGCACATGTGCATCTGCACAAGCGTTGAGCTCAGCAGAGCGTGTCTCTTGACACTTGATGTGCGTTGGCTGTGTCTGCCTGCTCCAGTGAAGAGAGAAACGGGAAATCATCTTGGTAGAGGCAACAAAGCAAAAGCGAGGCAGGATTGACATCTGCTCAACAGAGACGGATTCCCTGCGCTGACACAGTTCACAGTTACACGAGAAGCAATCTGAGCGGTCCGTCGACCGGAGACGTGTTTCCCAAGAGGTCGTTTAGCGAGTGAACAGCAGTGTGCGCGACTTTCAGGAGTGTGCCTGGAAAGTGCCAGAATCACCAGGAGCATCTGTGCAAAAGCTGCTGCCTCTGTGACCGCATTGAGGCACGTTCGCGTGTCTGCGAGTATATAGACGGCTCTTTCGCGTTCACTCCGAGGGAAACGGTCCGCTATTGCTTCTGTGCGCACAGACGCGATTCCCTTGTCTCTTGCGAACACAGGGAACTCTGTGCATCCAAATCTACAGGCTAAGGACGCGTCTGCATATGTTTTGGTGAACAATCGAGTGTGCGTGTTCTGACAGCTGCCTCTATGCAGACGTCTCCACAGAGCCACTTCTGAATGCCCCGCAGCCCAGGACTGAATGGATACACTAACAAGTGCACCGGTGTGAGCAACCACATATGCAGAAGGACGTCTTTCATCTCACAGAAGCGCGAACGTCTTGGCGTTCAAGCACATGGCAGAAACAAGGTGTGAACAGATGAGCTGCTGCTATTTTCTCCGTTCGGCATGCTTCGTTGTAGCTCTCTTGCCGGTCGCCGGCTTAGCGGCTTGCTTTGCGCGACTAGCTCTGGGGAGAGAAGGAGATAGCGCCGGAAACCTCGCCTTTTGCCTTCTTCGGCGCTGGAACCTGGTTGCTGCGCCTTCTCTTTGTCCATGTGCACACACACGATTCCTCAGCGAAAACCATGCAGAAACCTTTCCACGAGCACCCAGGGATGTGCACCCAGCACCACGTGCACGCACACGCAGCTAGAGAAAAGCACCTACCTTTTCACACACTGATGCCTAAGCAAACGCGTGGCCACACACACGCACACATCCGCAAGCGCGCCTACTCCCATCTATTGAGGGAAAGACGGACGAGCTCTTTGGTTGCTCTTCACAGGCTTGTCCCTGATCTATAGCTGAGGGCAAACACTTGTGTGCTTGTGGGAGAGCCTGTGTCTTTCCTGGAAGCGTTTGGGAGTTTTGCTCAGACGCGTGTTTCCTCAAGTTCAAGAATCAAGATCTAGGATACCTGCAGACAGGTGCCTGTTTGTGTGGAGACAGTCTGTTTGAAACTGTGTTCCTCAGCGCCCGCTCTTTCTCCCCGTCGCTCCACACGCCTGGGAGTCCCTTTCTTTCTCTCCACAAGCACGTGTGTTGACTTCGTCGCACATGTGCATCTGCACAAGCGTTGAGCTCAGCAGAGCGTGTCTCTTGACACTTGATGTGCGTTGGCTGTGTCTGCCTGCTCCAGTGAAGAGAGAAACGGGAAATCATCTTGGTAGAGGCAACAAAGCAAAAGCGAGGCAGGATTGACATCTGCTCAACAGAGACGGATTCCCTGCGCTGACACAGTTCACAGTTACACGAGAAGCAATCTGAGCGGTCCGTCGACCGGAGACGTGTTTCCCAAGAGGTCGTTTAGCGAGTGAACAGCAGTGTGCGCGACTTTCAGGAGTGTGCCTGGAAAGTGCCAGAATCACCAGGAGCATCTGTGCAAAAGCTGCTGCCTCTGTGACCGCATTGAGGCACGTTCCCGTGTCTGCGAGTATATAGACGGCTCTTTCGCGTTCACTCCGAGGGAAACGGTCCGCTATTGCTTCTGTGCGTACAGACGCGATTCCCTTGTCTCTTGCGAACACAGGGAACTCTGTGCATCCAAATCTACAGGCTAAGGACGCGTCTGCATATGTTTTGGTGAACAATCGAGTGTGCGTGTTCTGACAGCTGCCTCTATGCAGACGTCTCCACAGAGCCACTTCTGAATGCCCCGCAGCCCAGGACTGAATGGATACACTAACAAGTGCACCGGTGTGAGCAACCACATATGCAGAAGGACGTCTTTCATCTCACAGAAGCGCGAACGTCTTGGCGTTCAAGCACATGGCAGAAACAAGGTGTGAACAGATGAGCTGCTGCTATTTTCTCCGTTCGGCATGCTTCGTTGTAGCTCTCTTGCCGGTCGCCGGCTTAGCGGCTTGCTTTGCGCGACTAGCTCTGGGGAGAGAAGGAGATAGCGCCGGAAACCTCGCCTTTTGCCTTCTTCGGCGCTGGAACCTGGTTGCTGCGCCTTCTCTTTGTCCATGTGCACACACACGATTCCTCAGCGAAAACCATGCAGAAACCTTTCCACGAGCACCCAGGGATGTGCACCCAGCACCACGTGCACGCACACGCAGCTAGAGAAAAGCACCTACCTTTTCACACACTGATGCCTAAGCAAACGCGTGGCCACACACACGCACACATCCGCAAGCGCGCCTACTCCCATCTATTGAGGGAAAGACGGACGAGCAACGTCCTGACAGGCTTGAGGGGAAAAACGTCCGTTGACGGTTGGCGTACTGCACGCCCGCCTACGGGGCTGCAGGGGAATCCACATTTGGAAGGTACCTGAAGATGTGTGCCTGTTTTTGGAGCTCCGCTAGTAGGGTAGCAAAGACACTCGTAGGCAGTACTGAATGCTGCTCCGTGCTACTTCTCCTCCGCTGGCAAATGCTTCACAGTCGCCCTAGGAAAGACGTTTAACAATCGATCTCCAAGAGGAACGAAACACATGATGCCATAAGGCGAAAGAATAGCAGGGCATCTCTTCACAGGCTTGTCCCTGATCTATAGCTGAGGGCAAACACTTGTGTGCTTGTGGGAGAGCCTGTGTCTTTCCTGGAAGCGTTTGGGAGTTTTGCTCAGACGCGTGTTTCCTCAAGTTCAAGAATCAAGATCTAGGATACCTGCAGACAGGTGCCTGTTTGTGTGGAGACAGTCTGTTTGAAACTGTGTTCCTCAGCGCCCGCTCTTTCTCCCCGTCGCTCCACACGCCTGGGAGTCCCTTTCTTTCTCTCCACAAGCACGTGTGTTGACTTCGTCGCACATGTGCATCTGCACAAGCGTTGAGCTCAGCAGAGCGTGTCTCTTGACACTTGATGTGCGTTGGCTGTGTCTGCCTGCTCCAGTGAAGAGAGAAACGGGAAATCATCTTGGTAGAGGCAACAAAGCAAAAGCGAGGCAGGATTGACATCTGCTCAACAGAGACGGATTCCCTGCGCTGACACAGTTCACAGTTACACGAGAAGCAATCTGAGCGGTCCGTCGACCGGAGACGTGTTTCCCAAGAGGTCGTTTAGCGAGTGAACAGCAGTGTGCGCGACTTTCAGGAGTGTGCCTGGAAAGTGCCAGAATCACCAGGAGCATCTGTGCAAAAGCTGCTGCCTCTGTGACCGCATTGAGGCACGTTCGCGTGTCTGCGAGTATATAGACGGCTCTTTCGCGTTCACTCCGAGGGAAACGGTCCGCTATTGCTTCTGTGCGCACAGACGCGATTCCCTTGTCTCTTGCGAACACAGGGAACTCTGTGCATCCAAATCTACAGGCTAAGGACGCGTCTGCATATGTTTTGGTGAACAATCGAGTGTGCGTGTTCTGACAGCTGCCTCTATGCAGACGTCTCCACAGAGCCACTTCTGAATGCCCCGCAGCCCAGGACTGAATGGATACACTAACAAGTGCACCGGTGTGAGCAACCACATATGCAGAAGGACGTCTTTCATCTCACAGAAGCGCGAACGTCTTGGCGTTCAAGCACATGGCAGAAACAAGGTGTGAACAGATGAGCTGCTGCTATTTTCTCCGTTCGGCATGCTTCGTTGTAGCTCTCTTGCCGGTCGCCGGCTTAGCGGCTTGCTTTGCGCGACTAGCTCTGGGGAGAGAAGGAGATAGCGCCGGAAACCTCGCCTTTTGCCTTCTTCGGCGCTGGAACCTGGTTGCTGCGCCTTCTCTTTGTCCATGTGCACACACACGATTCCTCAGCGAAAACCATGCAGAAACCTTTCCACGAGCACCCAGGGATGTGCACCCAGCACCACGTGCACGCACACGCAGCTAGAGAAAAGCACCTACCTTTTCACACACTGATGCCTAAGCAAACGCGTGGCCACACACACGCACACATCCGCAAGCGCGCCTACTCCCATCTATTGAGGGAAAGACGGACGAGCTCTTTGGTTGCTCTTCACAGGCTTGTCCCTGATCTATAGCTGAGGGCAAACACTTGTGTGCTTGTGGGAGAGCCTGTGTCTTTCCTGGAAGCGTTTGGGAGTTTTGCTCAGACGCGTGTTTCCTCAAGTTCAAGAATCAAGATCTAGGATACCTGCAGACAGGTGCCTGTTTGTGTGGAGACAGTCTGTTTGAAACTGTGTTCCTCAGCGCCCGCTCTTTCTCCCCGTCGCTCCACACGCCTGGGAGTCCCTTTCTTTCTCTCCACAAGCACGTGTGTTGACTTCGTCGCACATGTGCATCTGCACAAGCGTTGAGCTCAGCAGAGCGTGTCTCTTGACACTTGATGTGCGTTGGCTGTGTCTGCCTGCTCCAGTGAAGAGAGAAACGGGAAATCATCTTGGTAGAGGCAACAAAGCAAAAGCGAGGCAGGATTGACATCTGCTCAACAGAGACGGATTCCCTGCGCTGACACAGTTCACAGTTACACGAGAAGCAATCTGAGCGGTCCGTCGACCGGAGACGTGTTTCCCAAGAGGTCGTTTAGCGAGTGAACAGCAGTGTGCGCGACTTTCAGGAGTGTGCCTGGAAAGTGCCAGAATCACCAGGAGCATCTGTGCAAAAGCTGCTGCCTCTGTGACCGCATTGAGGCACGTTCGCGTGTCTGCGAGTATATAGACGGCTCTTTCGCGTTCACTCCGAGGGAAACGGTCCGCTATTGCTTCTGTGCGCACAGACGCGATTCCCTTGTCTCTTGCGAACACAGGGAACTCTGTGCATCCAAATCTACAGGCTAAGGACGCGTCTGCATATGTTTTGGTGAACAATCGAGTGTGCGTGTTCTGACAGCTGCCTCTA